>NC_085843.1:69018842-69353128 GCF_035594765.1 Anolis carolinensis | reverse complement strand
TAATTAACATTATTATATTGTATTATTAGTATTATATCGATACTGACACACTGATGGAAAAAATATGACGTATGGCATACAAAATGGAAAACGATTGTGTCCAGCAAAACCATCAAATGCACTGGAAGCATATCTTGTCTATGATGAACAGTTTTTTCTGAATGTAAAGAAACTTGTTCAGATTTCTGCAACATTGCCAGTGCCAACAAATACAAATGAAAGGTTGCTTTCAACTTTGAAACATTTGAAAACATACATAAGAAGCACAATGGGGCAAGAAAGACTGACTGGACTTGCATTCTTGAGTGTCCAGCAAAGTTTATCAATAGAGCCTGATTTCTGTCTAAATGTATTGACACAATGTGTTGTCGAAGGCTTTCATGGCCGGGATCACAAGGTTGTTGTATGTCTTTCGGGCTGTGTGGCCATGTTCCAGAAGCATTCTCTCCTGACGTTTCGCCCACATCTATGGCAGGCATCCTCAGAGGTTGTGAGGTATGGAGAAAACTAAGCAAAGAGGTTAATATATATCTGTGGAAAGTCTAGGGTGAGAGAGGTCAGTATGAATGTTGTGTAGTTAATCACTTTAATTAGCATTGAAAAGCTTATCTGCTGTCTTCTTCCTGCCTCTGGGGCATCCTTTGTTTAGAGTCGTTAACTGCCCTTGGTTGATTCATGTCTGGAAATCCTCTGTTTTCAGAGTATTGCTTTTTATTTACTGTTCTGATTTTTGAGTTTTGTAATACTGGTAGCCAGATTTTGTTCATTTTCATGGTTTCTTCCTTTCTGTTGAAGTTGTCCACATGCTTGTGGATTTCAATGGCTTCTCTGTGTAGTCTGACATGATAGTTGTTAGAATGGTCCAGCATTTCTGTATTCTCAAATAGTATTCTGTGTCCAGGCTGGTTCATCAAATGCTCTGCTATGGCTGATTTCTCTGGTTGAATTAGTCTGCAGTGCCTTTCATGTTCTTTGACTCTTGTTTGGGTGCTGCGTTTGGTGGTCCCTATGTAGACTTGTCCACAGCTGCATGGTATCCGGTAGACTCCTGCAGAAGACTGCCATTTCTAGATGTTCTGGTCATCCGCAAACCCAATCAACAATTGGGCCACACAGTTTACAGAAAACCTACACACACAGATAGATACCTTCATAAAAACTCCAACCATCACCCAAGTCAAAAAAGGAGCACAATCAAAGCCCTGACAGACCGTGCACAAAGAATCTGCAAACCTCACCTCCTCCAAGGTGAACTAAACCACCTAAACTGGGGTCTACAGGCCAATGGATACTCCACCACAGACATCAGAAGAGCTGCAAGGCCAAGAACAAGCCATGAGAGTCAAGACAAAGATCCACCCAGAGGAAAGGTGTTCTTACCATACATCAAGGGAACCACTGACCGCATAGGCAAACTGATGAAGAAGCACAACCTACAAACTATCTACAGACCCATGAAGAAAATCCAACAAATGCTACGGTCAGCGAAGGACAAGAGGGATCCTCTCTCTTCTGCAGGAGTCTACCGGATACCATGCAGCTGTGGACAAGTCTACATAGGGACCACCAAACGCAGCGCCCAAACAAGAGTCAAAGAACATGAAAGGCACTGCAGACTAATTCAACCAGAGAAATCAGCCATAGCAGAGCATTTGATGAACCAGCCTGGACACAGAATACTATTTGAGAACACAAAAATGCTGGACCATTCTAACAACTATCATGTCAGACTACACAGAGAAGCCATTGAAATCCACAAGCATGTGGACAACTTCAACAGAAAGGAAGAAACCATGAAAATGAACAAAATCTGGCTACCAGTATTACAAAACTCAAAAATCAGAACAGTAAATAAAAAGCAATACTCTGAAATCAGAGGATTTCCAGACATGAATCAACCAAGGGCAGTTAACGACTCTAAACAAAGGATGCCCCAGAGGCAGGAAGAAGACAGCAGATAAGCTTTTCAATGCTAATTAAAGTGATTAACTACACAACATTCATACTGACCTCTCTCACCCTAGACTTTCCACAGATATATATTAACCTCTTTGCTTAGTTTTCTCCATACCTCACAACCTCTGAGGATGCCTGCCATAGATGTGGGCGAAACGTCAGGAGAGAATGCTTCTGGAACATGGCCACACAGCCCGAAAGACATACAACAACCCTGTATTGACACAGTTTTCAAGTGTTTCCAACAATGTTGTGGTATTTTTTGTAACCGCCAAATTACCAATTAAGCATCATTTTCAGGTTTTTTAGACTTGAAACTTGAATTAAAATAGAAATTTGATTTAAGTAAGTCTATATATAGAACCCATTGGCACAGCAGGTGAAACTACTGAGCTGCTCAACATGCTGGCTGAAAGGTCAGTGGTTCGAATCCGGGGAGCAGGGTGAGCTCCCACTGTTAGCCCCAGCTTCTGCCAACCTAGCCGTTCGAAAACATGCAAATGTGAGTAGATCAATAGGTACCGCTTTAGAGGGAATGTAATGGCATTCCATGCAGTCATGCTGGCCATATGATCTTGGAGGTGACTATGGACAATGCCGGCTCTTTGCCTTAGAAATTAAGATGAGCACCAACCACCACAGTTGGACATGACTAGACTTAATGTCAGCGGAAAACCTTTACCTTTACCTAAGTCTATATAAAAATATAGAATGAATAATATAATTTTAATTATTTTGTTTGATGAAACTACTCTTCATGATTTGCTTAAAAATGTTTCAACCTCTCCACCCCCACTGAATTTTTTTTCTGGCTTTGGCCCTGTTTCCAGACATAGCTTAGAATCTGTAAAAGACAGGAAACAAGAATCAAACCAATCACACTTGGATACTGGACACACTTCCTATATGGAAAGGAACTTCAGTACCCAATAACACACCCAGAAAAATGGGGAAAGTCATGGAAGTAATCCAATTCAGAATGAATGGGTGCTACTTTCAGTTTCCTGAAGGTACAATTGCTGTAGGGCTTAGTGATAGTCCAGAAATGGTATTGTGAGAAGAAAAATAATCTTGACTAACAAATCTGCTCCCCCAAAATATCAATATCCTTTAGCTTCTGTGCTCTGATTAACACGTACCCTTTATTCATAGGAACAGAAATGCCAATTTCTATCTTATCTTTTGGAAAATTAATATAATAAAATAGAAAAAAAATGTCTTATATCAGCTGCATAAAGCCCTTAAACAGTTAATTGAATAAACTGCTTTCTGGTAAAAAGCTCAATGAACATATTGTGCCTTCTGGGGAAAGATTCATAAGATTATTGCCCTGTACATTGTGCATTTTTTATCACTTAAACCAGTGTTTAAATGAAGTTTAAATTAATTGTAAAAAATAACCTCAGGCACTTGGTAGAATTTACTCATAATGTATCAACAAATCTAATTGTAAGATTTTGAGAATAATCCAGGATGGAGGGTGGTGGGGGTAGGAAGGTGGACTGTGCTGGGATTTGTAAGTATTGAAGCCCTCAGGTCTTGTATCTTTGCTGCTGTCAGATGTAGTCAAAGATACACATGTAAGCATAAATCTGTGAAGATGCTAGTATATCTGACAATTGCCTGAGAATTGTTGCAAAAGACATGGCAGAGACTTGATTGTGATATATTTTATGCACCAAAAGAATATATGATGAACTTTTTAGATACAATCTTTCAAGATCATAATTATGTTACAATTAATTTTAGTTCTATATATCGCATTCCAAGATGGAATATATTATTTTAAATTGTGTCTTTACAAAGTATTACCAATAGTGCACAAAACACAATCTTATGTCCTTCCTTTAATTCCTTATTTTCAGACTGTCACAAAATTGTCTGGATTAATGTGATTAAACCACAAAGAAACTAGAGTGAAGAAATGTGAAAAGTGGATACCGGTCACAATCGAAATAATTTTTCTAACAATGTCAGTCATGCTATTTTGTAGAAATAAATTTTCAGTAGAAATTATAATATGACACATATTCAAATAAAGAAGTGAAAAATCCCATTAAATTATGTGCAATTCATTATGCCTTTTAAAGTTCTTTCATTCTGAGCCAATTTGAACTTCTAAAGAGTTCAAATATGGGACTGCTGTAAAATGCCCCCCTCCCCACCACCCCATTTTCACCCTGTTTGCCTATGACAAAAATATGGCAGGGAGCATTTCTTTCCTTTGGCTTCACAGGGTGTTTATCATAGGTAGCTGGAGATAATTTGTTTTTTTGGAGGAGAATACAATTATTGTACAGTGTTCTGTACGATAGCCATTGGATGCCATATTTCCATTGAGAATGATGGTACATTAAATGTAGTATTATGGCGTTATCACACCAGGGCTTTAAAGTGGTAGCCCCACATTTCTGCCACCTACAGAATTCTTGAAAATGTAGTTTAGGATGGGGCCTTGAAATCTCAGCTACAGAAGTCCTTGCCTTCCCAAACTACATTTCCCCGAATTCTACTGGCACATCACTTCCTCACACCAGGAGGGTACGAGGAGGATGATATTGGTGGCCAAGTAAGCTTTTTAAACTTTTAAGGTGTTATTTTGGGGGGAGGGGGTGGGTTCCCTCTTGGGTTTTTTGGGCTCCTGGAGCCCAAACAAACATGTTGGCTGTGTGGATTAGGTCCAGGGACAGTGTGGCACGGTCCCTAGGCCCAATCCACATGGGGCCCACACCTGGTAAGATCTGGATCTTACCTGGTGTTTAATTAATTCAGAATAAAACAGGGAAACCCTACTTTGTCCAGAATTGATTTGGTTTTACTGGAGGAATCATTTGGACAACAGGTCACGCTTCTAAGGCCTGTCTGGACGAGCCCTCAGTCTCTCCAACTGCAGCCGTAACAGTAGGTGCTTGATGTAGAAAGGAAAGTCTGTTTTGGATATTTCTGGCCTCTGTTTTTAAGGAGAAGATTGAGAGAAAGAACTGGATCCTGTGTTTGATGACAGAGGCTTACACTTCTTTTCTGAAATAAATTTAGACCAGTACTTAAATCATATAGTTTTTAAAGGTTTTAGTACAAGCAGCTCTCAGCCACACTGCAGAGAAAATCATGCTACAGAGGAACTCATCACCCCTCTATTTCTGTAGGCTTTCAAACAGTCTGCTTTACTGGCAAGAATTTAATGGTTCTATCAAAATGGACCTAAACCAGATGACTCTAAGTAAAAGAATCCAAGGCCAGAGTAGCAAATCATGCAATGAAACAGCAGACACTTTCTTCTATACAGTAGAGCCCCGCTTATCTGACACTCCATATTATCTGAGGCTGGGGCGCCCTCCCTCCCTCGCCCACCCCCTCCCGGGCCAGTGCAACAAACGGGGCAGCAGCAATTTTCCCCTGCTCTCTTGCTCACTCACCAGGCTGGGTCCTGGGTCTGCTGCTACTGCCGCTGTTGCTGCCAGGACTGGTCTGGTGAGTGAGTGAGTGAGTGAGGGAGGGAGGGAAGGCCTTTGCTGCCCACCCTCGCCCTCACTCATTCATTCACTCACCAGGCTGGGTCCTGGTTCTACCCTTGCTGCCGGGAACTGACCGGGTGAGTGAACCAATAAACGAGGGAGGGCGAGGGGAAGCAAAGGAGCAGTGGTGACACTGCCCCCACCACTTGTCCTCCACCTCGTCCTCCTCTTCTAAGGGATAGGAGGAGGAGGAGGGAGGAAAGGGATGCTCCTCTCTGTGCCAAGCTTCGGGGTTCCTCCCTTGCTGGAAAGGAGGAAGCCCAAGGCTTGGCAGGGAGAGAAGTGTCCCTTCCCTCCCTGTCATGCATCTGGCTTGGAGTGTGGAGAGGCTTGGATAATAGGGCCTCCCTATTATCCAACAGTTCCTGTTATCCGTCATTCGGCCTGCCCCTTTATGACAGATAACTGGAACTCTACTGTACTTGATTTATGTGCTCTTTAGCAATGTTTTCAAACTATGGCTTCTATTTATGACATTTCTGAGGTATTGTTCTGGACGCTTCCAAATAAAACATATACTCCTCCATCTACTGTTGCAGGAATTAGAAGCGCAACTCCCGTACAAAACTGAAAACAAGCTTGTGAATATCTCTGGTGAGAAGGAATGGGATGCAACAACGGTGGTCTCTGTGAGGACAGGAGTTGGCCCAGTGCACCACTTCACTTACCTTGAAGTCCTTGTGATCAAAGCTATTCAGTATACAGTATTTTAACTCCTCCCATACATAAATTCTGAGAAACTTCTTTTTGAAAATGTATTCATATACCATACATTCATCTTAACTAAAATGAAACAATAAATATATTTTGCAGAACTAATCTCACAAATCTTTATTAAAGGGTGAGAAACAGCCCCCAATTGTCTTTAATTGACTATCAATGATCCAAAAATTCCACTAATTAATGAATTCAAAAGAATAAAAACTGATACTTCTAAGAGTTCACTTCAACTGTTCAGGAAGACTTAGAAATCTTACAAGTTTTGACTTCCATTCCACTTCCCAACAGCTGCTTAAATAAGAATGCATATGAAGTTATATAGATAAGAAATGAAATATTTAGTAGGCTGAGAGGAATCTCATTAACAATTACATTTTTTTATTTACTAACAAAATATTATGTAGTCTTATGCAGGAGTGATAATTATATGTTGTTCTAGATGTCGTACTGTCAGAATTCCTCAGCACTTTTTATGCTGGATAGAGCGACAGTATCCAGAGGACTATTGATTCCTATCCCTGGCCTTTATCAACAGCTGCAAGAAAGGGGAAGCAAAAAAGAGGAGCAAATAGAGATCTAGAAACTGAGTGAAAGTTGATTAAAATGATCAAGATTGCACTTTTTCAAAGATCTACGTTGAGCAGGCAGGACTGCTTTCAATAACTCTCTTTTCTACCACTTCTGTTATTTCCCACAAGCCTCTTAGATTGTGTTCTTCCAATTCGACATTTTAGTAATGGTCCCAAATTAGCTTATTGTGTATTGCAGTGACAGTGTATGGTTTGCTGTATATGTGCCACTTGTGTCTAATAAAATCGTAAGAGCCTACAATTGTAAACCATAAAAATAGGTTGATTTGCAAACATACATTATTTATTGTGCAAACATCTAGATTTTAAAAAATATAGGAGTGCTCATGCCAGGCAGGACTACCAATGCTTGTGAGATTTTTGTGCACACATATTGTGTGGATTAGGAAGAAAACAATGTATTCTTATAAAATTTGTCATTGAGAAAACAGCTGCAACAACAACACTGCCTACTTTGGAAAGCAAGCATTGAAAATGCATATTAGCACAAAGCACATCTCTTTTCTTTTTAATGAATGTTACATTGTTGAAAATAATGCATTTATGTCTTCAAGAATTCTGCAAGAGATTTAATCTCTTAATGTATGATCAAAATATGAAAATGTAATGTTTTAGTCATCTCTATAACTCAAGTAGGAAAGAGAAAGTTTACATTACTGAAAAACTCAATATATTTCTTTAATATGAATATTCCATAACCAAACATGCAACGGTTAATGTGGGATGGCAGCAATTATTTTTGTCAGAATAATTTTGACATTATAATGTGTTTATATTCAGGCAGTATAATCATAGAAGGTATACATAATACTGCTTATTAAAAAAACCTACAATGGCAGCAATAACTAAACCCTTGGATAATGCACCAGCATTCAAAAGTAAAATAAAGAAAGAAGGTATATGTTCCTTTCCAACTATTGGTCCAAAATTGAGAGGGGATTACATAATTCCAAAAGCTTTCATAATAGTGTTGTTTTCTTTTGGGGGGATTGTGAATTATTGCTGCCATCCCACATTGATTACACTGTTGCATCCAGTAGTTTTGAGGCTGCCACATGCTCCAGAAACTTGTTCAAAAGTGGAATGTTGGAAATACTTAAGTAGTTATCAGATACAGCAAGATCAAGGAGTGCTCTTTCATCAGTGTCTTATAACCACCTCATTTAGACATTCTGAAACTCTGCTGAAAAAAGCAAGCAAGCAATTCAAAGGGAAGAAAGGTTGGGCTACTTTATGCAGATACCCTCCCTAATTGACTATGCTGTCTTCATGATTACTCATGGATCCCACTCAACACACACAAATCTAGAATCATAGAATCAGAGTTGGAAGAGACCTCATGGGCCATCCAGTCAACCCCCTGCAAGAAGCAGGAAAATCTCAGTCAAAGCACCCCTGACAGATGGCCATTCAGCCTCTGCTTAAACGCCTCCAAAGAAGGAGCCTCCACCACTGTCCGGGGGAGAGAGTTCTACTGCTGAACAGCTCTTACAGTTAGGAAGTTCTTCCTCATGTTCAGGCGGAATCTCCTTTCCTGTAGTTTGAAGCCATTGTTCCTAGTCTGCAGGACAGCAGCAAACAAGCTTGCTCCCTCCTCCCTATGACTTCCCCTCACATATTTGTACATGGCTCTCATGTCTCCTCTCAGCCTTCTCTTCTGCAGGCTAAACATGCTCATTGCTAATTGCACACTTTACATTTGTTCAACAGACAGTGGTTCTTTTCTCCCACACTGGACATTCCACAGGTGTATATATATTCCACTTACTTTACTACCATTAGATCCTCTGAAGATGCCAGGCACAGATGCAGACCACACATAAAGCTTTACTTTTCACAGCTTCTCGTTGTGATTAAGTCAACAAATGCAGAATGGGCAGAAATGTTGCAGAAGCTCACAAATCCAGTCACATGTCCTAAGTCTTGACCCCAAAGTGAAGAAGCATAGAGAGACTACATTCTTACTCTATGATTTAGTTTCCCTTGACTACCTCTCTCAAGTTGTTTAACATGAGTGAGCTATCCAGAATACCGCAAAGAGTTCTCCTTCCCTTTTAAAACTTGTTACGGTTGTGCTAACAAACAGAGTAGTTGACACCATTCCATTAATATGGGAATGGAAGACAAAGGGTCTCCCCATGCTTTCCTGGAATCTGATGTCTGTAGAAATTATTCTTCTAGATCAAACTAAAAGCCCATCTGGTCTGGCATCCTTTTTCATACAGGCACTTACTATGAAGCCACATGCCAGGCAAAAGCCTTTATGACTTTTGGAAAAATAACTTTTCCAAAGAGTACTGCAGTATGAGTAATGTTTAATGTTACTTTTGACATCCTTCTTCCTAAGGAAATAAAAGTGTGGGATAAAGGGACTGCAAAAAACATTTTTTCTCAAAACCAGAAATCCCTGTATATTGCCTTCTCTAGGATTTTGAACTAAAAGTACTCATTCTGGAAATTAGGTGGCAAACTCTTTAAAATTGTTCATGTCTACCTACTTCATCCTTTTCAATGACAAATCCTCCCATGTTGATCCAGAACCCCACTGGCATTGGTGGCATATTATATGTATGGGGAAACATCCATCCATTCATAAGAAAATAAAATGCCAACATGAGTCATATTTGTATAACATCTAACCCCGAAGTGCTTTGAATCAAGCTGGGACCACTTGGCAGCAATGTGATATAAATAATACCAGCCTTCTTTCCTGGACCTTGGTTCATTCCTCTCACAGTCCATAAAGCATCTCATACTCAGCACACTGTTTTGCATTCTCCTGGCTGCTTCTGCTTGCACTTGTCACCTTAGTTCCCTACACATATTTTCAAGTTCAGTTTCAATGCATGCTGCTAAACCATTGACATGGGACCCATCTACAGGCCCCAAAACCAGGACCTGTCTTGGTTTTTACTGGAGGTATTCAAACTACGCCTCTGGTAAAAACGAATTAATTTGGAATGTATCCCACCCCCCAGGTCTGAGTTGGGGAGTGGGGACTGGAACCCGCACCAAAGGGGGTTATTTTAACCCGCTTTGGTACAGATTTTAGTCCTGTGTGGAAGAGCCCATAAACATATATTTTGATATCACATCAACACTGCCAATGTAGTTGTCAAATCAATGTTTGAAATCAGAGAGGCACTCACAAAACATATATACCGTGTTTCCCCGAAAATAAGACAGTGTCTTATATTAATTTTTGCTCCCAAGGATGTGCTAGGTCTTATTTTCAGGGGATGTCTTATTTTTCCATGAAGAAATATTCACATTTATTGTTGAACAAAAAAATGAACATTTATTTTATACTGTACTGTGATGACTCATGGGCCATGTAGTCCCGTTCCAAGTACTATTGTGGCAGACGAAGAGGAAAACTTTGGTTTCCCACCGTTTCAGCCAGAATTGGAGCCCTTGCACCTGCAGGATGTTTGCCCTCCAGAAGTCAGCCAAACAAGCCTTGGGCAGAAATCTCCCCCATTCTCTCGCCGGGATAATTATAATCGAGATAGAGGCGCTAGGGAGGCGAATCGCCGAAGCGCCAGGATCGCTGCCAGACAATTAACTGATTAAGCCTGTTTCCCTTGGGAAATCTTAAGGAGTCATGCATCTGGACATAGTATGGGTTTCACTTCTTGTTCCCCAGGGAAAGTGTTCCTTGGCGGGAAAGCAAGATCCTATATAGGTGTTTACCCGCAAGGAGATCCTTGCGGAGTCAATTCATCAGCTTCAGGAGTGAGATCGTGTGTAGACTACGCTACTCCAGTTCCTCATTTCCAGGACCTTGTTCTCGTTCCAGCCCTGCCTTGTTCCCCGGACCTCGCCACGGATTTCGCCACGGACCCTGTTCTCGTTCCTTGCTTCTTGTTGCCTTGAATCAAGCCTTGTTGCCAAGAATCTAGTTTGCTCTCCAGTCTTGTTATCAAGCTCCAATGGACTAAAGGACCCTGTCATTTCCCCACACTTTGCTCGGCAAAGTATGTGTTTCGGTTATTGGATTATAACTTTGGACTCTAATATCTCATATTGGACATTGATTTCCTGGACTATATTTGACCTTTCCTGAAAGGTCTACTTCTGAACTATATTCTTCACTTGTTTTTATTGACTTTATATATTCCTTTAATAAAGATATTAGATAGATTCTGGTCTCTGTGCATGGTTGTTGGTGCTCTGCAGCCTGGGTCCTGACAATTTGACTCCGCCACCCTAAGCACCAATTAACCTAGACCAGAATGTCTACAGGAGCCGGGGCGGGAGCCCAACCACTCAGCTACACCATTTCCAAGGATGAATTAGACAGAATCCGTGATACACTCCATACGCAGGAGGGAGAAATACGGGGCTTGAAGGAACGAGGTCTCCGGCTCCCTGCCCTGGCGCTTCCAACCAAGTTCTCTGGAGAAGCCTCCAAGGTTCATGTTTTCTGTCGCCAATGCCAGGCCTACATAGAAGCCCGTCATGCCGAGTTTCCCCAAGAAGATGTCAAGGTGGCGTGGATTTACAGTCTCCTAGAAGGGCCAGCGGCCAATTGGGCGACGGCGCTATTTGATGCGGGCTCCACGCACCTAAGTTCCGCGCAAAACTTCCTGAACCACCTTAAGGCGACTTGGGGGATCGAGGACAATGTGGAGGCGGCCGGCCATAAACTCCGGCGCCTTTTCCAAGGGGACAGGCCGTTGTCCCAGTACATAGCCGAGTTCCGGGTGCTGGCCCAAAACACCGGTTGGAATGATATAGCCCTCAGAGGACAGTTTCGTGAGGGTCTCAACTTCGAGATGCAGGAAGAAATCTCCAAGGTGGACCCCCCAAACTCTCTTGAGAGACTTATTGATCAATGTTTACGGGCTGAAGTCCTGCTTGCCAACAAAAAACAGTGGCTCCGAGGCCAGAGTGGAAGAGCAGGAGTGAAACCTCCCGCTTCCGCCAGTGTTCAGCCACGTCCAGTGTGGAGACCCCCACCACCAGCCCCATACCCGAGAGGAAGCGAGGAGGAGCCGATGCAGTTGGGCAATGTGCGTCCCAGATTAGATGTTGCCGAGAAGGCCCGCCGCCAACGTTTAAACCTCTGTTGGTACTGCGGGAACGGGGGCCACTTCGCCAGAGAATGTCCAGCCAAAAGAAAGCCCGCCGCTCGCTTGGCGGCGGCGTCCTCCGCGGAGACGGAGGCGGCCGAGGCGGCTGGCGCAAAGCCGGCGGGGGAAGCCAGCGACCGGGCGTAGAGAGGCTCGCCAACCCGGTCAAGAACCCCACTCAAGAGCCGCAAACCGGAGTCTTATTTCTCCTAGTGGTCACATTGTGGTCAGTGAAAAAAGGACCCGTCATGATCCATGCCATGATAGACTCAGGAGCAACAAACAACTTCATCGATAGAGAGTATGCCGACTCTCTGGGATTACAATATCACGATTTTAAGAACGCTCGGGTGGTGCAGGCAATTGATGGCCGTCCCCTAAAGACGGGTCCAGTAAGTCAATGTACCGAACCCACCAGGATGTGGATAAGGGAACATCAGGAAGAGATTTCCTTCTTTGTTACCGAGGTGCCCCACTTCCCTGTGATTTTGGGAATTCCATGGCTGACGCTCCACGACCAAAACATCTCCTGGACCAACAGATAACTACAGTTTGCTTCAAAATATTGCCAAAACCATTGCCTAGTAGCCAAGGTCTGCCATGCCACAGACGCCGAGACCATCATCACCTTACCCAAGAAATATTCAGACTTTTGGGATGTTTTCAATGAAAAGGAAGCTGAGAAACTACCCCCACATAGACCATATGACTGTGCCATTGACTTGGTGGAGGGGCCCCCGATCCCGCGAGGACACCTCTACTCCTTGACGGAACCAGAGCAAGAAGCTCTCAGGGAGTTCATAGAGTCAAATCTTCACAAGGGATTCATCAGACCCTCTCAATCCCCAGCTGCCTCCCCGGTGATGTTTGTGAAAAAGAAGTCAGGGGACCTACGCTTGGTTGTGGACTATAGAGCATTGAATAATATCACGAAGCGGAACCGCTACCCCCTGCCTTTGATCTCGGATCTATTAGACCGACTTCGAGGGGCCAAGGTTTACACCAAACTGGATCTCCGGGGGGCTTACAATCTAGTTTGCATCAGGGAGGGGGACGAGTGGAAAACCGCTTTCCAGACTAAATTCGGATTATTCGAGTCCCTGGTCATGAATTTCGGTTTATCCGGAGCTCCCGCAACGTTCCAGCATTTTGTCAATGATATTTTCCAGGATTATCTAGATCGGTTCTTGATCATTTACCTAGACGATTTTTTGGTGTTTTCTAGATCACAATCGGAGCATGAGAAACACGTCAGATTAGTGTTACAACGATTGCGGGATCATGGACTATATGCCAAGTTGGAAAAATGCGCTTTTGATCTGCATGAAGTAGATTTCCTGGGATACCGCGTCTCGCCACAAGGGCTCTCCATGGACCCGACTAAGGTTTCAGCAGTATTGGAATGGCGGGCGCCAACCAACAAGAAAGAAGTGCAACGTTTCTTGGGGTTCGCGAACTACTACCGCAAGTTCATTCCAGACTTTGCCCACTGGTCTGACCCAATCACCAGCTGCATCCGTGGAAAACAGCCTTTCCGCTGGACGGAGCAAGCAGAGAAAGGGTTCCAGCAACTGAAGAAGTTATTCACGTCCCAGCCAATTCTACAGCACCCCGATCCTAAAACCCCTTTTGTTGTGCAGGCTGACGCCTCCGATGTGGCAATTGGGGCTGTACTCATGCAACCAGTGGGAGAACATCTTCATCCTTGTGCTTTTTACTCCCATCAACTAACAGCCCCAGAGAGAAATTACACTATTTGGGAGAAGGAACTTTTGGCCATAAAGGCAGCCTTTGAAAATTGGAGACATTGGTTAGAAGGGGCCAAATTTCCCATTGAGGTTCATACTGACCATCGCAATTTGGAACACCTAAAAACTGCCTGCAAGTTAAATCAGAGGCAGCAGCGCTGGGCTTTATTTTTTGAACGTTTTGACTTTCAGATCCATTATGTAACCCCAGCTCAGACCAAGCAAGCAGATGCTCTATCACGGAAACCAGAGTATGCTGCAGGGCGCAGAGAGACCTTCGAATCCCAATTGCTACAGCCCGAAAACTTTGCCACGCTCACAGTAGGAAACACCAAATCCACTGCAGTTGAACCATCTCCCTTTACTCCGGGACCCCTTTGTGCTCAAGAAATTAGAGCCAGTCAACAGGCGGATGCCTGGGCTCAAGATCAAATTCGCCAAGGACTACGTTTTCCCTTCTCACTTAAGGATGGGCTATTATGTTACAGAAACCATGTCTACATCCCTCCAGGACCAGGCAGAGAAAAGGCACTTCGCCTGTGTCATGACTGCAAGCCAGCAGGACATTTTGGACTTTTTAAAACCATGCATTTGATCCTAAGAGATTTCTGGTGGCCCAAGATCCGCAAGGATGTAGAGAAATATGTCAATACCTGCCCGGTATGCCAGCGTTCCAAGACAAGAAGAGAGAAGCCCACAGGGCTACTGCATCCCCTTCCTACTCCATCTCGTCCATGGGAGATAATTTCTGCGGATTTTATCACTGACCTACCACCTTCCCTTGGATTCACCACGATCCTAGTGGGGTGGACCTTTTTACCAAGTTGGCCCATTTCATTCCCTGCGATGGCCTCCCCACAGCCAAAGAGACTGCAGATTTATTCCTTCAGCATGTTTTCAGACTACATGGATTGCCCAAGAGTTTAGTCACGGACCGTGGATCTCAATTCACCTCTCGTTTCTGGAAGGCACTACAAAAACTATTGGGCATAGACTCACGTTTATCTTCAGCTCACCATCCTCAAACGGATGGGCAAACTGAGCGCACCAATGCCACTTTGGAACAATACCTTCGCTGTTATGTAAACTACCAGCAGGACAATTGGGCTTCCCTGTTGCCTCTGTCAGAGTTTGCCTACAACAATGGTGTCCAGGCTTCAATTAAGGAAACCCCGTTCTTTGCAAACTACGGATTTCATCCACGTTTCTTTCCTCCTGTCATTGAAAACTCAGAAGTCCCCGCAGCGGAGGACTGGCTGCAAGAACTCACAGCGGTGCAACAACTATTGCTTCAGCAACTGGATCAAGCCAAGGAGGACTATAAACGCCACGCTGACAGTCATCGCCAGCCGGGGCCCGAAATCAAGGTAGGAGATCGGGTTTTGCTGTCCACTCACTTTTTACCCTCCCACCGTCCCTGCCGGAAGCTAGATGCCCGTTTCATTGGTCCCTATCCAGTGGTGGCGCAACTTAACCCCGTGACTTTCAAACTCCAACTTCCGCGCTCTATGCGCATTCATCCAGTGTTTCATCGCTCCCTGCTCCTTCCGGCGGATGGTGTACGCCCTGATGCAGACCGGCCGGCCCCCACCCCTGTTTTGGTGGACGGGGAGGAGGAATTCGAGGTTCAGGACATTTTGGATTCCCGCTTCCACCGCCGCTGCCTTCAGTATCTCATTGACTGGGTGGGTTTTGGCCCCGAAGAACGCTCTTGGGAAGACGCTTCCACAGTTCATGCCCCTGACCTAGTCCGCCGCTTCCATCAGGCCTACCCCGCCAAGCCACGGCCCCGCGACTCGAGGAGAGGGGCCATATTTGAGGGGGGCCTTGAGGGCAGGGATAGTGTGATGACTCATGGGCCATGTAGTCCCGTTCCAAGTACTATTGTGGCAGACGAAGAGGAAAACTTTGGTTTCCCACCGTTTCAGCCAGAATTGGAGCCCTTGCACCTGCAGGATGTTTGCCCTCCAGAAGTCAGCCAAACAAGCCTTGGGCAGAAATCTCCCCCGTTCTCTCGCCGGGATAATTATAATCGAGATAGAGGCGCTAGGGAGGCGAATCGCCGAAGCGCCAGGATCGCTGCCAGACAATTAACTGATTAAGCCTGTTTCCCTTGGGAAATCTTAAGGAGTCATGCATCTGGACATAGTATGGGTTTCACTTCTTGTTCCCCAGGGAAAGTGTTCCTTGGCGGGAAAGCAAGATCCTATATAGGTGTTTACCCGCAAGGAGATCCTTGCGGAGTCAATTCGTCAGCTTCAGGAGTGAGATCGTGTGTAGACTACGCTACTCCAGTTCCTCGTTTCCAGGACCTTGTTCTCGTTCCAGCCCTGCCTTGTTCCCCGGACCTCGCCACGGATTTCGCCACGGACCCTGTTCTCGTTCCTTGCTTCTTGTTGCCTTGAATCAAGCCTTGTTGCCAAGAATCTAGTTTGCTCTCCAGTCTTGTTATCAAGCTCCAATGGACTAAAGGACCCTGTCATTTCCCCACACTTTGCTCGGCAAAGTGTGTGTTTCGGTTATTGGATTATAACTTTGGACTCTAATATCTCATATTGGACATTGATTTCCTGGACTATATTTGACCTTTCCTGAAAGGTCTACTTCTGAACTATATTCTTCACTTGTTTTTATTGACTTTATATATTCCTTTAATAAAGATATTAGATAGATTCTGGTCTCTGTGCATGGTTGTTGGTGCTCTGCAGCCTGGGTCCTGACATGTACAGTAGTTATCACAAAGCAGCATAACCAGACAAACTGAATCCTATGAAGAATTTCTTGTTACTACCAATATTTCCATATACAACACTCTATGGTACATACATTTACCGATCCTGCATGCTCTGGTGTTCTGTTCCTTGGGCATGCTTCCAAACAAATACTTTGCTAGGTCTTACTTTCGGGGGAGGCCTTATTTTTAGGAATTCAGCAAAACCTCTACTAGCTCTTATTTTCTGGGGATGTCTTATTTTAGGGGAAACAGGGTATATACACACACACCTTTGTTTCCATAACATATAGGTATAAAGCAATTTAATACTTTCTTCCCAGATCAGAAAAAAGATGAAAGCAGTCCTGTTTGCAAAGAAAAATAGCCAGGTGCTTCTGTGAAGTTTAAAAGCAGACCATGAAGCTTCTTCCCTGTCATGTTTTCCAAGCCTTTGAACACAGGGAATCTAATTTAACTATAACAGCAGGAGATAGAAATATCCTCTTCATTCTTAATGCTATTCTGAACTGCAACCAACACATTATGTCAAAAGCAGGTGGGCATACATTACAAGATTCATCTGAAACTAAATGCTCCCTCCACAAATTTTGTTCGTAATGTATGTTATTAAAATATCTACACCTCAATTTTATATCTAAAATTAAAACCAATTCCATAAATGTGTTGTTGAAGGCTTTCATGGCCAGGATCACACGGTTGTTGTGTGTTTTCTGGGCAGTATGGCCGTGTTCCAGAAGTATTCTCTCCTGACGTTTCGCCCACATCTATGACAGGCATCCTCAGAGGTTGTGAGGTACTATATACCTCACAACCTCTGAGGCCATACAGCCTGGAAAACACACAGCAACCCAATTCCATAAATTTAAAACAATTTAAACAATAAGATATAATTTAGAGTATAAGGTTGTTGAACAATGCAACATTTTAAAACAGTTAAAAACAATTAAAATTCTAAACATGTACATATTTGCATAAAATAAATTAATTTCAAACATATTTAAGCTTGGTTGTGATTTTCTGTTCTTTTTCTCCAAATGCTTTTTGTTTATGTTTACTTATTTATTTACTTTATTTTTATCCTTTCTTTCTCCTGGTATGGGGACTTACTGGCTGCTAACAGCTATTGTCATATAATCTAACAACATATTTTCTAAATATATTGTCCAAGATCTCCACAAGTGAATCTGCTAACACAATTACCTTTACAGTATGTATATGTAATGAATGCAAATCTTTATTTCACTCTTGGAATTTTTCCCTTCAGAAATGTTGGAAAGTGTAAAATGCTTTGTGCTCCTGACCATTTTCTTGACGCTACGTATGTATCAGCCAGAGTTTCTCATCATGGATGGAAATATTTGGAAGTATTCTTTGCTACCTTAGTACTTTGCAACCTTACTATTTAATAGATTTTCTAAAAGAAAAATAATCAACAGAATCATATGGTATTTGTTTATGTCAGCGGGGATGATGGGTAGCAGAGTGAAATCCAAAAATTCACCATCCCGGTTCACCTCCTTCTCTCCAGACTGTTTCCCCGTGTGGAAAACAGCACTGGACAAACTCACTCCAGCAGACGAAGTCCAACTGTTGATTTACTTTATTTACATGATCTATTTACAGAACAGAATAAATCAGTCCTTTCCTCCATGAGCGCTTTGCCGAAGCACTCGTGCACACACACAGCACATTGTTCATCGCTGTTCTCCGCTCTACACAGGAAAACACTCCCTCAACATTCCACAGGAACAAGATAGTAAGTCCCGGTCAAAACAGACTTGACCCCATTGGTCCTGTGATACATCAATCATAGCAGACTCTCATTAACTCCATAATTGCTGAATCCAGATTGATTTTAACATTTCACAATACACAATACCCTGACAATTCCCCTCCGAAATGTTCAAATCAATTATCTACATATACTTTAACACTCTACACATTTGATCAATCTCTCTTGAACTTCCACAAGATAATACATGTATACATACAGTCTTTTTCAATCACATGTAAATTGTTTTGATCACAATACATTAACTCTCGAATCTTTATTAACACAATCGATGCCAGAACCATAACCTAATACACTGATGCTTCACTTCATTAATCAATAGTTTTCCCAACCTCTGAAAACTTAATTCATTGTGCCACATAGATTCATTTAATGCTGCCAGACTATATTACAACTCACTGCTGACTTAACTATGGATTTCAGTGTCTCTTAAAATCCAATTTATTTCATAATCATACTTTTCCATCACAATTATTCACAAAAATGATTTTACTCTCTCTGAACAAACTGCACAGTCTAATAAATTTTCACATTTTTCACACTCAAAATCTGTGCATATTTCTAAAGTTTTTCTGAGCACCTCTACACGTGCATGACCCATCGCTCTGTGAAGATGATGGATACACCTGTCATGCATAATCTTCTGTTTCACACAATAGACTTGTGCCCCATCTGGAAAGTTATTTTTGTCAAACATCATATACATTTTGTTTCTTTTTACACCTTTTGCCACTACTCGTCCATCTCTCTGAATATAGCAATAGATTCCGCCAAAAATTACTCTATATGCGTTCTCTGTTAAGGTAGCCACACTTAACAAATTAGAACTTAATTCTGGGATGTAAAGTACATTTTCCCAATCCACATTCAAGCAAGGGATGAACACAGTGCCACATTTGTTGAACTTCCTCTCAGTTCCATAAGCCAAAGTCACTGCTGTTCCAGACACATCCCTTCTGTTTTTCAAAAGTTTTAGATTTGTAACAACATGGTGTGTACAACCTGAGTCCAAATACCACTTGTTCTTTTCGGTGATCCTTCCATTCACCGCAGCCATAAACACTTGGGGCTTAGTTGTTGTTGACAAATTCCTTGCCCCTCTGTTCCCACGAGAACTTCTAGCCTTGTTGTTTGGGCAACTTCTGGCAAAATGTCCCGGCCTGTTGCAGACAAAACAACGGCGTGTTTTGACCTGATGTACTGCAACCTCCTCACGATTCCCAGGAACACCATCAGGACCAAAGCCGGCCACTTGCACCCCCTCCTGGTCGCACTGCGCCATCGTCTGCTCCTGGGCTTGTTCAAATGCCCTCCGGTCCACTTCTTCTTGGATTCTCCCGCAAACTGAATCCAAAGTTAAATCCTGGACTCTCACATTCTGGAAAGAATGCACCAGAAAGTCCCAATCCTCAGACAAGCTGCACAGCACCAGATAACATTCTGTGCTTCAGAATATTGTAGGCCTCTTTCCTCAGCTCCAATCAATAATTGCTTTAGATTGTCCAAATGCATTCTGACATCCTGGCCCTGAACAAGCTTTGCTGAAAACAGCCTCTTAGTCCAAATCATCTGAGACATGCAAGTCTCCCTTTGGTGGACATCTCTTAAAGCTTGCCATATCTCCTCAGGAGTGTCCTTGTTTCTCACATGGACAAGTTGGTTTGGTTGAAGGCACAGTATCAAATATGCTTTGGCTTTCCTCCTGTGCTCAGCATTTTGATCTGTTCCATCGAGTGTATTATGCAAATCCTGTGCTTCGAGTAAAGACTGCATCATTACTGACCACGATGCATAATTTTCGTCAGATAGCTTTTCCATGCTGGAAATGAAGCTTTCTCCAGCCATCTCAGCCATCAAGATTCAACACCCTAAGCTCCTGGTGAATCAGCTGCCTCCGTGACCCTCGGTCCCCGAGATTAAGCCGTACTGCCACTTACTCAAGTGCAGACTCAGGCGGTCACAATCTTCTCCTGCACCTTCACTGGAGCTCTCTTTCGGGTCCCCTCCGTCTCTGGAATCCTTCTCACGGCTGCACAGTTGCTGAAAGCTCACCAGCCATCTGCATCTCCATCCACTGCGCAGCAGAAGAGTGCTGGGCCCATAACCCAGTGTCAGCGGGGATGATGGGTAGCAGAGTGAAATCCAAAAATTCACCATCCCGGTTCACCTCCTTCTCTCCAGACTGTTTCCCCGTGTGGAAAACAGCACTGGACAAACTCACTCCAGCAGACGAAGTCCAACTGTTGATTTACTTTATTTACATGATCTATTTACAGAACAGAATAAATCAGTCCTTTCCTCCATGAGCGCTTTGCCGAAGCACTCATGCACACACACAGCACATTGTTCATCGCTGTTCTCCGCTCTACATAGGAAAACACTCCCTCAACATTCCACAGGAACAAGATAGTAAGTCCCGGTCAAAACAGACTTGACCCCATTGGTCCTGTGATACATCAATCATAGCAGACTCTCATTAACTCCATAATTGCTGAATCCAGATTGATTTTAACATTTCACAATACACAATACCCTGACAGTTTAACTGGGAGAGAGAAAGAAAAGAGAGACAGTAGCTAACACTGTTGCACCTCAGACTAGTTCACCTTGCTGTTGACACCAAGTCACACACAGAAGATAGTCTTTTGTAATTTTATTGAGTGAAAGCAAATATATATCAAAGCAGGCAGAAATAGTTTCCAATGTAGTTGTAAAAAGAGTCAGTAAATCCAATAGTCTATAGGCAAAAACAAGAGTCCATTTCCCAAAGTAACAAAGGTCCACAGGTTACAAAGATCCAGGAACAGGAGAATTTCCAAGGCAGGAAGACATAGACATACACACTGATGAAGCGAGAATTTGCTTTGACAAAGATATGTCTCTCAACACACAGTTTTTAAAACAACCCAAAAATGCATTTTTCTTTCCTTCAGAGGCCTCCCGCTTTCCAGCTAATCTCAGGCTGCGGTGAGGCTGAGGCATTCCTTTCTATTGCAAACGATCTGCTCTAGATAGCAATGGTGCTTCCTCAAGGCCAACTAAATCATTATCTTGCACCTGAACAGGGGCCTGAGACAAATCCAGCTCATTAGTTCCCATGGGAATGTCTCCCTGGTTGTTATCTATGACAGGCTGGTTCAAGAGTTCACCCACAAGCTGTGTTTCTTGCTCTTCTGAACCAGCCTGTATAATTCCCATCCCCATGCCATCATCCTGAAATTCATCCTGCATCCCATCATCTGACTCCTGCATCTGAAACCCAGAATCCCCTTCCTCATCTTCAGTCTGTCTCTGCTGCTGCTGAGTCACAACAAAAAACAATTTGCATAGTTCAGGAGTGTATTTTGAGACATATAAACATATAGAGCTTGGGAAGTTACTTTTAAAAGTCATTAGACTATTTTAGTATTTTAATGAGTAGCTACCAGGCTCCATGGAACTGAAACTATTTTGCTGTAATAGTAAAGTTAGTAATACAGGGTTAATGTGTGTGGTAAATAATTTATAAGTTAAAACAAATCTACACTGCATTCATATTATAGTTTTAAAAAATTAACTATTACACTTATGTTAAATTGACACTGACATTAAAGTAAAAGTCCTTAAAAATATTGTCAGGATGAAGGAGAACATTGTTACCCATTATTTTGTTGCTCTCACGTCCCCGGCTTTTCTGGTTTTTTGAAAAAATATTTTTCATCCTTTTCACTCAAAATCTTTTTTCTATATTTCCTACGCCTCTCTTAAAATATATTTACACCTGTTTGTTCTCTAGTTTACTTATTCCTATGAGGATCCCAGAAAAATTCAAGGACTAAGAGCTTCAGATATAAGTTCTGGGATAGAAAATGATAAAGGGCCTGTTCAGACAGTACCTTTATCCCAGGAGCTCCCACAGCAATCAGGAGGGTGGCCAGATGCTGTTTCCTGTAAACCCGGAAGCAATCACTACAAAAGGCAAAAAATGTGAGATTTCCAGGTGTGGGAATACCCCAGGTTTTAGACGAATATTCAGATCTTCACATGTCTGTATGTCCCTGCAATCGGAAATCACAGAATTTTTTATCTGGGTTTGTTCCCAGGTTTTAGATGTTTGTTCTTGATTTGTCAGTTCCTAAAAAGAAGGTGACACTTGAGTAGAAGGCAAAAACTGTGTCCTGGGAAGAGAAACTTTGTTCTTCATATGTTTAATGAAGTTTGTAGCAGAAAAGTGAAGTTCCTGGGGTGCAACAAGTATTTTCACATTAAGAAGCACACAATGAAGCAGGAACAGACACTTTCAAACCAGGAACAGAATATGTTATCATTACTGTAATTAGTCAGACCTTGTTGTATGGCCATCTCTGCATATCTAGGTTTCGTGGTGTACTTGTGCCAGCGAACAACAGGATGATATTGCTGGGTTATACATGTTAGTTCCACATTGTATGCTGACAACATGAGTACAATTTAATAAATGGCAAAAACTTACTACTGGTTGTTGGGACATGGATGTACTAGAGAGGAATATAAATAATAAGAGCCAAGTTCATGAAGATGGCTAATAGAAACAGCCATGTATAACCCAGAAAGAGCACCTCATTGTTCCATGCCACAAGTATACAACCAAATCTGTCTGGACAGATGGCCAGGCAGCCAGGCTCTAAACAGTGTCAATAATGACAAAGTTCTGTTCCTGGCTTGAAAGTGTGTGCTCCTGTTTCATTCTGCAGTGCTGACTTGGGCAGAAGTGGTCCTACCCCACTTGGTTTGTTTGTCTGGCCGATACTTCATGAAACATCTGGAGGGCACAGTTTTTCTGTACAGGACAAAGAACAGGATTTTGCAGAGATCCGCATATCTGTATATCCTCATCATGTGACTTTTTTAAAAAAGCTGTGAGGCTTCCTGTGGAAGTCCCACTGAGGCTATCTTAGGGGCCTCTAAATCTCGGAACAAAGCAGTAAGTCTGGCCAACTGAGGCAGAAATCTCAAGACTAACAGGTGTAAGGGTCTGCAATACAGATGAAGATGAAGGGATGCCAGGCCCAGCATCTGAGTGGATAGAAAGCAGGAAAGAATAGCTGCAGCCTGACACTGAGGAAGCTACCCCTGTAGTGCAGGACCAAGTGCCTCAGGCAAGTGGGAGTCCTGAGTTGACTCAGGATAATGAGAGCAATGAGGCAACGATAAGTATCCCAGAAAGACTGCAACTGAGAAATCATGCTATTCACCTGCGTAGATCCGCCCGGTTGGCACAGAGAAGGGCCAACAGGTGAGAGCACTTGTGCTATGGAGCATAAAGAGTGGCAGTTTGGATCTGGCCTTTGCTGGAAGCAATGTTTGGAACCTGCTACAACTTGGAGCTTTGTTGGATGTCTTATCGTGTGTTAGATCTTGACTTCGGACTTTGGAATATGTATAGTTTGGATGTGTTTGTGAGAACCTTTGGACTTAACTATTGACTACACCTTCTGGAGTATCCATCCATACTTTGTTGTTTGATTCTACTTTGGCTTGCACCCCGGACTGATTGATGACGAGCATAGTGAGTGGCTGTTTATACTGAGAGATGCTGTGCAGGGTTGCGACAACAGATCTGTATGTGGACCTGTTCTGAAGTCCTGGGATTTTTTGCCCCTGTTTAAAACACATGATTTAGTGCTGTCTGGAAGCACCGAAAAGACTGCACACCTTAATCTTTGTTTTCTCAATGTTCAGCTATTAACACTTTCTACCTTCACTTTCTTCAGTAATCATTACACTTCACTTTTTTCTGCAACTATTGTGGAGTCATCTATCCTCAATTGGTGATATTCCTTCTTTCAATTTTCATGCCAATTTCCTCCTGTCATGTCACTTTTCAAGTCTGATGCTGCCTTATGTATGACAGGTTTAGTGCACAAATTAAACATATAGGTTGATAAAACACAACTTTCTGGGGTTATAGAGAATCTCCACTCTTGGTTTAAATTTGCCTTTGATTTCTTAGACCTTGTGGAAGAGATCTATTAGGCTGGATTTACACTGCCATATAATGCTTTTTTCAGAATACAGATTAACTGAATTGAAATGGATTATATGAGTCTAAACTGCCATGTAATCCAATTCAATGCAGCTAATCTGCATTCTGAAAAAAAGCATTATATGGCAGTGTAGATCCAACCTTTGTCTTCCTATTTCTGTGATTATAGCAATTTTCCTTGTCTCTATGCATGTATAATTGAACAGTTGCATTCAGGATTCTGACTATATTTTCTTATTTTCCTCATCATCAATCCTTAACTGCTTCAAGAATATCTTTTATATCAATTGAGGCATCTTCTGTATCCATAGATTATCTCTGGATTCTACCATCCATGGTTTGGAAATAAATAATAATAATTGAATGTCCAACTATGTTGTTGTTATCATTATGGTTGCTGATGCATGCATTTAAGTCATTTCTGTCATAGCAACCCTATTGATTTTCTGACAAAATTTACTCTAGGAAATTTGCTTTAGCCTTCATCTGAAGCTGAGAATGTGTGCCTTCCCCATAGTCACCCAATGGGTTTCCATGGCTGAGAAGAGATTCAGATTCTGGTCTTCAGAGTCATAGACCCCATCTACACTGCCATATAATACAGATTGAACTGCATCAAACTGGATTATATTATATGTCAGTGTGGATTTATATAATCCAGTTCAATGTAGTTCAGTCTGCATTGTAGGAGACTACACTACAAAACAATGCAGGTAAAATATGGCATATCCAACCTAACTCTAATACTCAAACTATTACACCACATTCTCAACATTCTACAACCCTGACATTTAATTATACTCTCTTTCAATTTATTTTTTCTCTTTTGCAATGATTAAATAAGCAACACTTCACATACTGCAACTTTTTAAACCATAGGTACTAAAGATATCAAACTTTAAGAAGCACCAGAGTCAGCATTCCTCAGAGCTGTTCATCTGGAAGAATTTAGCACATTGCCTTTAAAAGGAGGCAAGGAATCAAAGATTTAGTTGAACGGTTTTGCCTACACAAGCAATCCATGATTGTCAAATAGAATAAACTAACATTCTGGGTTTTTTTCCCTTAACTCTATCAGTTCTGGAACCACTGACACATATTTGAAACAAAGTCATCATTGGTAATGCTTGTTTTAAATATTTTTCTGCTACAGAAGTATAAAAAATTAACAAATCGGGGTCATCAGAACTATTAAAAAACCAATTGGATCATTAAAACCATTGACCATTAAAATATTAAATGTATTTGAACTCCACACACACAACAACAACAATCACACTGTCCCCAAAAGCCCACCTCTCATCAATCCATAAATGCTCAACAGTAGAGGAATGTTTCCACCTGCCTATGAAAGGGAAGAAGAGAGAGGGCCATCCTGGTCTCTTTACCACCTCCTTAGATGGGCTAATTTGCCTGTCGCACACTGCTTCACCTCCCTTTTTGGCACAAAGCCATTCACACGATGTAAAGAGACTTCTGGTCAGGCTCCATGTCAAAAAGGGAGGTGAAGTAGTGCATTCCACCACCACCACAACAAAGCCGTCTCATGTTGCTTTCCTTTCAATGGAGGGAAACCAAGAAGCAACGCTTCCCCCCATGGGATGAGGAGGAAGGTAAGGCAGGAAATGCAGGGCATGGAGAAGTGGCTTCTCCACCCTCTACCTCCAGCCAGGAGCCCATGAATTCACCCCAATGCAGGGTGAATCCATGTACTTTTCTGATAAGGTCATAGAAGCGGGCTGTCTCCCTTGTTGCCATCAAATGGGCTTGAGAGGGTGGTGGGACAGACAGAAGACCCTCTCCAGAAGAACATACTGTTCTGATATATTCATATAGATATTGTCCTTCTAATAACCTCGCCCTAAGCTGTAAATGGCTTGATAGGTCAAAATCAGCACTTTGAATTGTGCCCAGAAATGAACTGACAGCCAATGAAGCTGTTACAACAGGAAGGCTGTGTGATCATTGCAGTAATCCAAATAGTATGTAACCAAGATATGTACCATCCTGGTCAGAATCAACTTTTCCAGGAATGGGCACAGTTGGAACCTGGGAATTCAAGTTCTGAGCTGAATCCAAATGTACCAGATGTACCCCCAAGCTGCAAGTCTGCATTTTAGGGTAATGTAACCCTATATAACATACATTTGTGTTTCAACTGACAAGGATCACTATCTGGTTGGGTTTATATTCACTAGCAGGTTCTGCAAGTCAATTAAAACTGCTTATCCTCAGATGGATGTGGATGTTATCTGGATGATTCTTGGAAGCTTTCTGTTACCTTGGTCATGATTGATCTATGGAATAGTAAAATGGCTTAAAAGAGCTGATGATAAGAACTTTTCTAAAAAAAAGTCTTCACAACTCCAGTATTTTATTTGTGAGAAAGAGTGGTGGTCTTTAAGATCCAGGTGATCCCATACAAAATGTGTGTAAAAGCTGTCAATAATTAACCTCTACTTTGTGGTTTGATGCCACTATTATGCTAATGACACCCACATGTAGTTTTCACTTTTTCACTTCCATCTAATTACAGGGAAGCTGTCTCAGTGCTAAACCACAGCCTGGTGTCAATAATGTACTAGAAAAGAATGAGGAAATAAACAAAACAAAGCTAATCCAATCAGGAAGCTACTAGCTACTCCTGGTGAGATGGAAGGTGTTATCATAGAATAAAGATTCACTAGCAGGTTCTGCAAGTCAATTAAAACTGTTTATCCTCAGATGGATGTGGATGTTATCTGAATGATTCTTGGAAGCTTTCTGTTACCTTGGTCACGATTGATCAATGAGCTCCCTCTATCAGCTCCAGCTCCATGTGGGGACATGAGATAAGCCTCCCACAAGATTGGTAAAACATCAAAAACATCCTGGCGTCCCCTGGGCAATGTTCTTGCAGATGGCCAATTCTCTCACTCCAGAAGCGACTTGCAGTTTCTCAAGTCACTCCTGACACGAAAAAAATAGAATAAAGATTCAGCGTATGCTAGGTAGAGTCATGTTCCTATTGAAACCCTTGCTCGCAGTTTGCTAAAGTTTTATTGGTGGGCATGAGTGCATTTACATTGTTAAAATTGAGAAATCAAATATGTCAATTCCCAAAAGGTCCTGTTTAATATCTTAAAAAAATAAGATTAATTTAATTTACTATCTGATAGCTTGTTTA
Organism: Anolis carolinensis; assembly: GCF_035594765.1. NCBI lineage: Eukaryota > Metazoa > Chordata > Lepidosauria > Squamata > Anolidae > Anolis > Anolis carolinensis. The sequence goes on along the minus strand of NC_085843.1, from coordinate 69,325,828 downwards.
TGTTTTATTGTTCTCCAGTGTTATAATTTATTTGTTTAGATACACACACACACACACACACATACACACACATTGTAAGCTGCTTTGGTCTTGCACTGTAAGAAAGACAAAATAAAAAGAAGTAAATACGTTTATACTCTTGAGTGCTTTCCCATTTGTAGGATTTCAAATATCTTGTTGTTTTCAACAAGTATATTCAGAGTGTTTACAGACGGCTGGTGAAAAATAAACAGTATCTAAGTGCAGAACTTTTTATTCATCCTGAGTACTCAAAGAGTTTTCAAAATCTTTTAGATTTTTATCTGAGTAGAGAAAAGAGAATTTACAGAATTGATTACCTACCTGCACCATGTATTTATTATCTATCAGTGTGAAAGTATAAATGGGAGATGTGAGAGGTGGAAAATGTTTCTACCTTGGTTTTACTAAAGGAAAAAAAATGAAAACACAGACTTCAATAGCTAAATATTCTATGATGATATACTGAAACTCTTAATGTTATCCATTGTATACATCTTTTTCATGACATAATATGTAGAGTCCATGCATAATAAAGACTACCAAATAAGAATGCTAGCATGTGAACATTGCAAGCACTAGCATTGCCACAGTCAAAGGTTTCTTCCCCATTCTGTAAGCATTAAAGTGTCTCATTTTTACAAAGGACTTTCAGACAAGCTATATTCCTTGAATTTACAGTACATCCCACTGTCAAGAACAAGCTATTGTAAACTAGAAGAAGCCAGCATGCTCCCTTGACTCAACTGAAATTCATGAATTTGAAGCATTGAAATCTGTTTGAAGTATAAATTAAGAAGTCCTATAATTTTTATTTTATCCATCATTACACTGATTCAAGGTTATGATGCTTGTCCAGTAGCATGTACAATGCTTTCATTTATTTGTCTTTTATGTATTTGAATAACACCTTCAAAAACACTGCAAAGGACCTACATTTAATTAACTTCAAAGAGACTTGATATGATCTAAGACACTATTGTTATTAATTCTGAAACACAAGTTAATGGTAGGAGTATCAAATAAATATTTAAGGTAAAATAATTTCACCATTTCTAAGCACATAACGTTTGCATAAAAAGATAGCACCATGATCTGAGGGGTTTGATGAATAAAGTACAAATATGTTCTGTCATTGCAGATTTTTTTTCTGAATCCTTTAAATCTAAGGATTGGGTGAGGACTAAAAGGAAAGGTTTTGAATCAGAAGTTTGTACTTAAATATGCAAATTACATCCCAGCAGGAGTCAACACAAGGCAATTGCTAAATGTTGCATTAATGAGATATATATCATTTATTTTTGCCTGGAGCTTTTCTACGCCAGAAGAAAGATGAACAGCTGTGTGTCAACATAAACCTCACATATGTTTATGCTATAAAGCTGTTCCATATTTTGAGTAGCATTCAGCTAATGATACAAAGATTAGTAATGCTAAACTATTAAGGAGAAAAATGTGTACTTGCCCTGCTCAAAACTTTGGTTCTGATCAATTTCTTCCTTCCCCTGTATTTTATTTTTGTTCATTATTTAATGAAACAGAGTTTTATTCAGCTGAAAATAAAACTTCATATCGTGCTTGCAATGGCAGCTACAATTGTTGATGAATACCCTTTGCAAGAGGAAGTGAGAGTGTGACTCTACTATTTCTCCTGGAATTCACAGTGGATTTCAAGAAGGGTGACCATTTTGTTCTTACACAGCTCAAGAACTGAGGACTTTGTTGTAGTTCTCCTCCTGACTCCATGTACATTTCAAAAATAGAGATTAGAAAGTACTGTAATGCCTCTTGGCAATTGTACTATGATGTCCATGGACCAAAGAAATATGTTTCAATTGTCCCTTCCATTCTATTGTAAACCTACATGAAATGGCTGAAATTGATTTTTCTGAGCATTTGTGCAGAGGTGTAAATACACTTAACTATTTTTTCAACATGTTTATATGATGCTCAATGGGGGCCTAGAACTACCAATAGAATAGATGGGGCATAATGCTTTGAAATCTATTCTATGCAAAACGTGGGTGTGGTCTAGGGGATAACCTTCATGATGCTGCAATCTTCTAAATGGGGGGGGGGGCATAACTAAGAAGGCCCTCTCCTTCGTTCCCACTAACCATATTTTGATGGTGGCAGTGTGGTCGAACCAGGGCGGCCATCTGCATTCAGCCTAATTTGACCTGCAGCAGGGAGTTCCACAGATTCGTAGGAACCATGCTGAAATCAACAGAAGAATGAAGTATGTTCCAGTGGCAGCTTTAAAAATCCCCTTTCTATCAGCCCCTGACGATGTAACTAATCCTAAATAAATAGTATCATTTCTTTTTAACTCATTCTTCTCTTAAGTGGTTATTTTGTATCCTCTTCTTAACTCCTTGCATGGAAAAACTCCTCTGATTCCCTCCTGGAACATGGCAATCAATCCAAGCCTCGCTGCAAGCCTCCCGTTTCTTTGTCTCTCTCCCTCTCTTTCTCTCTTGCCATTGATTAACATGGGGGCTCACATTTTTTAGTCATAACTCACCCAAACTGCATGGAGCATGTCTATCTTTTATTTATATAACTTTTCTGAGCCCCTGGTTCCAGGACAACCAACAGCGCCAGAAATGGACAAGTTTAAAGCACCAAAACAGCTGATTGTCAAAACGGAGTCTCCCCGCGCTGCGGCAGTTTTCTCTGCAAGAACGGACTAACGAAGATTCTGACTACATGCTGGGCATGAAGGGGGCCACCCAGGGCTCCCTGCTTGCCATTCATGAACTGCCCTCACCTTCGGAGTGCCCCCCTCCCCGCTGACCTTTGGATTGCCACAGATTCCTCCCCCTTTTCTGAACTTTTATCACTTTATGAACCCCCTGCATTAAATCTTGGGCTCTGGGATGGGTGAAACAAGATGAATTATGTTCCCACATGTGTCCTGTGAGATATATTTTATATTATGAGATATTGAGGGATGACTGAAATCTGTTCTGGAAATCAGTATGACCGGAGGAGATTATTCCTCACACCAGGAGACTGTCAGACACTCATCTTGCATGGACAATAGATATGGTCTTCCCCCATTAAACGTTGGAGCTAGCCCATTTAATGGGAAGATGGCTATCTGGTTCTCGGACCACTTACAATGGGGACAATCAAAGCCCACGATCGTTCCAGTTGTCAAAATGAACTGGACTCATTCAGAAACCAATCCTGCCCATCTGATCAGCCTTGACTCACCGGAATCTGGCAAGCCTGCCAGACAAATATGTATATTTGCACCCCAAGAAGCAATCTGGAAACTACCTTGAGGGCTTATCAAGGCTCTCAGAACTTCCTTCTTGCATATTGACTCAATGACACTATCATAATCCCTAGCAAATCCATTGTTCTTGGCTCAGCCTGCCTCCTCGCCTCTGATTGGTGGGAGAAATTGAGACAGCAGGAGCTCCCTGACTGGACGAGGATTCGCGCTGCTCCCACGGGGGCCAATCAGTGTGCAGGGAGGCGGAGGGAAGAGTAGCGTGAATCTCAAATCGCACCACCCCATTTTCTGTATTATAAAAGTTGCTATTCTGTATTGTGTGGGATGGCTCCCTGACGAACGATCGCGGATGTCATCCTTTTCAGCTGAACTGAATAAACAACTCGGTCTTCTTTCTTCACGTCTGAGGGTGAGATCTTTGTAGCGAGAAACCTTGACCTATAGCGACTCCCCCCTTGCCAGGATTCTCAGACCTGTGGCCAGGGGTAGGAGCTAGGGTTCCGTCCCAAAGAAGGGGCCCCCAAATCCTAGCTCGATATCAGCAGGACTGCGAGAAGGGCCTTCCCAGGATATCTTAAAGCTCACACAGGTACATAGGGGGGATGCGGTCATGAAGATAGGCAGGGCCCGAACTGTTTGGGCTTTATAGGTGATTACCCGTACTTTGAATTGGAACCAGAAATGTATCGGCAGCCGGTGGAGCTGTTTTAATAGGGGCATCATCCACTCCATATAATTAGCTCCAGTTAGCAACCTGGCTGCTGACCTTTGCATCAGATGTAGTTTCTGGGCCATCTTCAAAGGCAGCCCCATGTAGAGTGCATTGCAGTAATCCAACCTGGATGTAACTAAGGCATGGACCACCGTAGTGAAGTCAGACTTCTCAAGGTACGTTTACAGTTGGTGCAAAGTTTTAACTGTGCAAAGGTCCTCCCAGCCACCGTCGACATCTGAGAATCAAGCATCAACACTGACAATATATACAGACAGAGTGCATCAACAAGCATCAACAAGACAATATATACAGACAGAGTGCAGAGAGGCAAAAGAGCAGAGGGCAGAGGGAAGAACAGATAACACAGCAAGCTATTTATAACCACATCTGCTGTCTGATGCAATACACAGTTAACTCTTTACACACTCGCATAGTGGACAGCAGACAGCATGATGCAATCTCCAGCTCACATTGCAACACTATAACTCAATTACATTTAAACAACTCTATATACAATCATTCCCACTTCAACACGAAGCCACTGCAAAGCAGGACCCCCAATACCCATTCCAGAGAGCCACCCCAGAGGGATACCATGGTTGATGGTATCAAAAGCTGCTGAGATGCCCAGGAGAACCAACAGGGACACACTCCCCCTGTCAAGCTCTCTGTGGAGGTCATCCACCAAGGTGACCAAAGCCATCTCTGTACCATGACGAGGTCTGAAACCAGACTGCAATGGATCCAGATAATCTTTCTCGTCCAATAATCCCTGGAGCTGGGAGGCAGCCACCCGCTCTAGAACCTTTCCCAGAAGGGGAGATTAGAGATTGGCCGGTGATTGTTCAATATAGAGGAATCAAGTAATGCCTTTATCAGAACTGGTCTCACAATTGCCTCTTTTAAATTTGCTGGTAAATTTCCCTGCTCCAACAAGACATTTATAATCCTCACAAACCATTCAGCTAATCCCCCACTGGCAAGTTTGATAAGCAAGGGTATAGAGCGCATGTGGTCACTCACACCGCTCCAATGATCTTGTCGACATTATCAGGTTGAACAAACTGGAACAAATCCATCAAAACCAGACAGCAGGTGCCTCAGTTACATCCCTTGGTACTGCCCTAAAACTGGCATCTAGGTTGGAACATATCTGAGTGACTTTATCTGCAAAATGATGTGTAAAATCACCACATCGAGTTGTCAGATCATCAGGGGACTTCTCCTCAGGAGGATGAAGGAGTTCCCTGATCACCCAAAACAACTCAGCCAGTCTGTTTGTTGCAGACACAATGTGAGCAGTCGAGAAAGACTTTCTGGCTGCTCCCATTGCTGTGGAGTAGACCTTAAGTGAGGCTCTAGCCCATGCTCAGTCAGATGCATTCCGAATCTTCCGCCAGCAGAACTGCAGTCCCCATCTCATCTGCTTCATCATCGCCATCTCCTCAATGAACCAAGGGGCTGACTTGAGTCTGTGGGTTGGGAGGGGCCGTTCTGGGGCAATCATGTCTACCACCCTGGCCATCCTTGTGTTGTAGCAGTTAACTATGGCATCAACAGGTTTGTCTGCCACCGTGACAGGAAAATCCCCAAGACATCACAAATCCATCTGGATCCATAAGTCTCCTAGGGCAGACCACTTTAATGAGTCCCCCAGCCCCCAACCATAGAGGCTACGGTTAGTCTAAAATGACACAAGATAATGGGGATCATTCCTCCAACTTTCAGAAATATTCATACATTTCTTGATTATAGGAAAAAAAATGAGTTTTGACAAAAATGTTTTTTAAAAAAAAAAAAAAAAAGCCACAACAGCTATCTCATTGAATGTCTTTCATATTAACTGATAGAACTTCAATTTAGGGATGTCTTCCCAGCACATCACATATATTTACTTAGTAGAAGTATAAGTCAGTCCTCCTCTTTGCATATTCAAAAATTTCATTAGAACTGGCTGGCTGCTGCTACAGAGGGACAAATCTCTCTTTGATCATGACTGGGGCATTCTGCTGTTGTGCAGAATTCTGGAAAATGTCATTTAGGGCAAGGCCTTTTGCATTCTCTGGCATAGGGCTCCTTGCCTTCCCAAACTATATTTCCCAGAATTCTGTGCTTTCTTAGTCTCTTTACCAGCAAACTCTGCTTCCCCCCGCTGCTTCCCTCTCCTAATGGCAAGAGATCATTAATTTAAAGAGCAATGCAGCCTTTTGGCTTTGCTTTGCTTGCTTGTGCTGAACATGAACATGACTTTGGGAGGTTTCCAAGGTTTACCAAATTTAAACGAAAAAGTATTGTATAAGTGTTGATTCTTAAGTTTTTGTGGCATGGGCCATGCTCACATGTTGGATATTGCACTGTAAGTACGAATTTAATGGTCTTGATCTGACTTACGAGAACTAACGATAATTTTGCACAGCCCTACTAGTCATTACAGACCTCCTTTCAGAAAGGTAGTCTGGAAAGAACTTCACCAAATTTCTATGGGATATTGCATTCTTATAACCATTTAACTTTACCATTTTTCTGGCTAGTTTCCCTATAAGAATCTTGAATTTAAAATGATACTGTGAAGGTATATTGCTGATCCGAACACCAATTTTCTTCCCCAAAAGTAATGGGATAAGAATTTAATTAGTTTTGTAACATTGGTTGACTGTTTATGACTGTTGTAATACAATTAATTTGTTGATGCATAACTTTGGCTTTTATTGTAGCAATGCATTCAAATGCAATTTTCCAACACATCTATGGTAAGGTTTATCTGTTATCCCTTGAGGATAAATACTATGATATCTCCCTGTAAGTAACATCTTTAACTAGTGCAAAAATATTATAAAAATAAAAATTATTTATGAGGAGAGGGCTTATTGCTAACTCATGTCATTGCTCACTCATATCAAATAAACCTGTAGGCATTGATACAGGCCATCCTCTCCTCCATCCCAGTGGTCTTTTTTCTTTTTTCTTTGCAGATTCATATGTTATTTGAGTGATTATATTCCTTCTGCTTATGTGATTGTTTTAGTCAATTGTTATGTTTTGTTTTTGTTTTTAATTCTTATAGTGTTTTATAGTGTTTTCAGTGTTTTATTGTACAATGTTTTATGCTGATTTTATATTGGAAACCGCCCTGAGTCCCTTTCGGGAGAGAGGGCGGTATACAAATAAACTTTTACTTACTTACTTACTTACTTACTTATTAAAAAGTAGGAATGTGATTTTTAATACAGAAAATACTTAAATACCTTGAATACCCATTTTTTAAAACCTGGTTTCCTCTAGTGATTATTAAGCAGATGACTATAAAATTGAACATGTTATAATGCAAAGATAAGTCAACAAGACATTCATCAAAGTTTATTTTAATTCTCAGTTGACCACAAGAAAATAATCCTGTAATCACTTTGCGTTCCCCCTTTGTCCTTTAAGACTCCAACTTTCTTGAATAGTATTAATAACAGAACTGAGTGGAAAGCTCAATTAATCCTGACATTTTAATTGTTTGTCTTGTAACTAATTTTCTTTTTTCTTCATAACTATCAAGAGCACTGCATAAAAGGTGAGCACCCTACAGTGAATTTTTTTGCATTTCCATACTACATTGTGAGCTTTCGGTATTTTCTGGAAGGGATTTGTAATTTTATCTATGAACAGCTTTTGTCAGGAGCTGTCAGAGCTAGAAACAAGGTCTTGAATGACTATGTACTGCTAGTCTTGTTATAAGCTGACCAGAGATCAAAACATGAAAGGGTTATGCCTTTGCCCTAAATTAGAAATGCCAAAGTGCAAAGATTCTTACCATATGTAACTATGTATAAATCCATCTAATCAGGCCCGTAACCAGACTTTTGATTCGGGACGGGCTGGGATTTTTGGTTCGGGGGGGGGGGGGGCTGAGTCTGGGTGAAGGGGGGGGTCTACCCTAACAAACCCTTTGTATCTTTATCCCAATACCCCCATGCATATGGGATATATTGAGCATGGTGATCAGATCATGATATGAATAAACATAACAGTTTAAATAATAAATGTAAGGCTTTCTTGTGGACGACCCTGAGAATTTCGGGGGGGGGGGGGGTGAAGCCCCTCAAGCCCCTCCCCCCCCCCGGCTACATGCCTGCATCTAATGTATAAGTTGATGGAAGATTTTAATTTTTATATTATCTATGGATAATTTAAGGTCATTCCACAGAGAGTGGTAAGCGTAAATGCCTCCTCACAGAGCCGGCTGCCCAAAAGGCCACAAATAGTTCTAATGTATAGAGAGTAGAGGATGTGGTGCTTAATTTAGGTTTTTATAGGATGGTCTAAATGAGTGGTTCTCCACCTGGGGTCTCCAGATGTTTTTGGCCTTCAACTTCCAGAAATCCTAACAGCCGGTAAACTGGCTGGGATTTCTAGGAGTTGTAGGCTAAACACATCGGGGGACCCCAAGTTGAATACCACTGGTTTAAATGCCTGATTTCCAACATGGGGCACATGCCTCATGGGGGGGGGGGCAATTTGATTTTTAAGGGTGGCAATTCGAGAATGAGTTATTAACCGTGAATTTTTTTGTATTTCTTATAGTTCTAGGAGCCTCATATAGAGTATATAAATAAATATATATTGTGACACACATTAAAAATTAAAACCAGAATGTACATGACAGTCAGCTGGTGATAATGGAGAGGAAGGAAGCCCACTAATAATGATGTGTGGTGAGAGCACAGAGTTAACTGGAGAGTGCATGAAAAGGGAGGCCACTTTCGTTCCAAACACCCCATTTTTCTCAGTGTTCTTTTAATATTGCAAGTTATACTATCTATCTATGTGTGTGTGTTTGTGTGTGTATGCCACACCCTTTGGAAGCTTGCTTAGATGAGTTAATAGCCTTTTAGACTTTCTTCACATGGATAAATAGAAGTTCACTTTTTGATAATAAGAATGATATGTCATTGGGCAGGGGGGTGAATAACAGGATTTCAGAGATGCTTGGGTGGGTAGGGCCAGAAAAGGTTTGAGAACCACTGGTCTAAACTTTTACAACCATATCCTTTTACAACTATGTGATGTTCTGGTGAGGACAGTCACTGTGACACCTACAGGACCACATTTGTTACAACACTCACCATGATATTACAGGCAGTGGGGGAGCTTCCTAAATCTTGGCTGTCAGCTCAACTCACTCTAGATTTTCTTCCTGGTTTGAAGTAAATATAAATTTTATGATATTCAAATTATTGTTTCTTAAACTATGATTAAGCTATGGTTTGCAATCTTAATTTAAAAACAATATCAAAATAACAGATGAAACTGAGAGTGTTTTCACATCATTATGTCAAATTCAGGTAATAGTGAGCTTCTCTACAATATATAATATGTAGCACTCCAGTACAAATACACAGCATTTACTATGTGAAATGACAAGGCATTCTTTCTATACTCTCATTAGGACGCAAAGACGAAAAAGAGTGGGTTTAGCCACAAAATTCCAAAGCATGCTCTTTTATCCAATGAAAATCCCATGCATTTTCAAGAGTTTGGTTTATAGAACACTTGATTTATGGCTGACAAGAAAACCTATTCCTTTTAAATCTGCTAGCATAGGAATAAGAGTAAAAACTGGATATTGATGAAGCAATATCAGGTTTTGGTCTTCCAATAAATAAATTTTAGAGATATTACTACTACCACTACTACTACTACGTTTATTTATAACCTGCTTTATGTCTCTTGAAGGAGAGTCAAAGTGGTTTACATTAAAAAGTATGACCATATAATTTAAAATATACAAATATGCAAACATTAAAACAGAATTAAACATAACAGCATCAAAAATTCACAGTAAAAATCCATTAAAACATATTCAAAGCTAAAAACCCCATTGACTTGATCTTAAAAACCTTTTTCTGTAAAAGCCTGTCTTAATAAGAAGATTTTAGCCCACTGCCAGAAGGACAGGAGGGAGGGGGCATTTTGACTTCCCTGGGCAGGGAGTTCCAGAGTCAAGGGGAAGCCACCAAGAAGGCCCACTCTCTTATTCCCACCAACTGTACTTCCAATGGAGGTGGGACTGAGAGAAGGGCCTTTTCATCTTTCTTTTGAATATAAATATTTGGAAATGTTGATTTTTTTTCATTGCAACTATGAGTCAATGCTATAGAATCATAGGAGTTGTAGTTTGTATAGTACCAGTACTCTTAGACAGAGAAAGCTAAAGACCTTGTAAAACCACAACTCCGATGATTCCACAGCATTGAGTCACAGCAGTTAGTGGTGTCAAACTGCATTAATTCTACAGTGTAGTTGAACCCTAAATCAGCATTTATGTAAATCCCATTGACTTAGTTGCAATACTCCACCTGGGACCCCAAAATTGATTTAGTCCACAGACAAAGCACATACTTGGTATGTGACCTAAAAAGGGGAGGGGGTGGAACATGTCTTTCCTCTCATACAGGTGAATGATTACAGAGTCCATATGCATGTTGAGAAGCAATTATGTTGCCAAAATTTTCATTTATTTATTTATTTGCAACATTTATATCCCGCCCTTCTCACCCAAAGGGACTCAGGGTGGCGTACACAATTGGCAACAATTTGATGCCTACACACATTTAAAACATAGCAATGAATAAAATCCAATTACAACACTTAAAACAATATAAAAATATAAAACATATAGTTAAAGTCCATTCATCCAATATCCTTGTACTGTGGCCATAAGTCAGTCCGGGTCATCTTTATCATTTAATCATCAAAAGCCTGGGCACATACCCATGTTTTCAGGGCTTTTCTAAAACTCAGAAGGGTTGGGGCTTGACGTGTATCTCTGGGGAGGGTGTTTCACAGCCGGGGAGCCACCACCGAAAAGGCCCTGTGCCTCGTTCCCACCAGCCGTGCTTGCGAAGGATGGATCCATCCCCAAGAGGAAACAGATTATCTAAGCGTATTTGATAAGCAATTACCTTCCTCTCATCAGACATTCCCATTAATACAATGTTTCCATTGATATGAAAAATATTTTTGTGTGTTTATTTATACAGTGATATTGTGTCATCATCTCAGTGACATGATCTCACAAAGGCAACAGTGCCCCTTCACACATGTTGAGTGTAACAGCTTGTAAAGAAACTATTTCAATTGTTTCCATTCTGGTTATGAGATTTGAACCACGATTTTATACAAAGTATCTACTCATGAACAGAGGTTATTTTTTTCAAAAAAAAATCTAAAAGCCAACAGATAAAAGCTTCACATGCTATGTAAAGGAAGACATCAATTGTGGCCTGAATTATCAGTCTAACCTTTACTGATAACAGCAGATCCTTCATAGCTCATGGCATTTCTCTTACTTAATTATTTCTTAGAGTGAAATATCAGCTATAAAGACTCTTTAGAAAACAGATGAGTATGAAGATAATATGACATCATCATCTGAATACTCATATGAAGTGATATTAAAAAGGAAGCCATTTCGCTAATAGTGAAATAAAAACATGTTAAGTTTTAAGAGTTTTTAATTATTATTATTTTCTAAAATACAGTAGAGTCTCGCTTATCCAACATTCACTTATCTAACGTTCTGGATTATCCAATGCAGTCTGCCTCCCGCCTGAATCCACAGCTCTTTCTCTAGGCAGCAAGGGCTGAACTTTTTATGGATTTAAGTTTCAACAATGATGTTACTGTAAGTTAATTTTATGCAATTCTATCTTTATTTGTAGTCAATATGTTAGTAGTCAAGGTTTTTGTAGTCAATGTTTTCAATACACTGCGATGTTTTGGTGCTAAATTTGTAAATACATTAATTACTACATAATGTTACCGTGCATTGAACTGCTTTTTCTGACGATTTGTTGTAAAACATGATGTTTTGGTGCTTAATTTGTAAAACCATAATGTAATTTGAAGTTTAATAACCTTTTCCTTAATCCCTTCTTATTGTCCAACATATTCACTTATCCAACATTCTGCCAGCCCGTTTATGTTGGATAAGCGAGACTCTACTGTATAGCTCCCTGAGAATTGAAATAGGAAAATAATAATAATAATAATAATAAAACTTTATTTATACCCCGCCACCATCTCCCCAATGGGGACTCGGGGCCAAAGCAAGGGAAAAGCTGATAATAAAGATAATAAAGGGATATAATATGACCTGGTAGCGGTACAGACAATTGTGGAAAGGATATAAAACAGGTTTAAAATTCAGTGGCTTTGAACAAAATAGAAGTGACTTTGAGTTGTAATTATGTGCTAATTAAGACCATTTAATTGGTAAAATGTATGGAATTGTATTGAAAATTGAAATGGAAGAAGAAATAAGTAAATAAGGTAAGGTTTAATGGCCATATAATTTTGTCTATAATACAGAAGTAGAGAAATGGGAAATGAAAATTCATGTTGTCAACAGAGGTGTGCGAAGTGGCTGAAATCCGATTAGTAATTTGTTTCATAGATTTGAATGACCCTCACTTCCTTTCGTAAAGATTCAGAGGGGCCCCATTTCATAATCCGAATCTCCAAAGCTTCATATATGTTTCGTTCTATTAGTGGCAAAGGGGAAAATTTCAGGATGAAACTTGGCAGACTTGTAGACAACATTTACAACTTTAAGGCAAGTTTCAGAATATTTTGGTCATCCACTGATTTTTAGGAAATTTAAAAAGATTTTACAAATAATCAAAAAGGATTTCTGCAAAATGAGACAACATAAGCAGGGCATCAATCCTGCAAAGGTTCAGAAAGATTAGTTCATCTACTGATTTTTATGATTTTTTAAAATTCTCTCTCCTACTAAGTTCAGACAGAAACACAGACACTGAGGGGAGGAGAAGCCGTGTGATTGACTGAGAAGGGAAAAAACCAGCATGCAGCTATTGTCAATTACATCAGCCCCCTCGCTCCCTCCCACGTGAGACAAATATAGAGTATGTTACATTAAAAAAACACAGCTTGCAACACTCCAAAACAACAAATCATTACTAATTTCTCTGAAATGTTTGGAGGCTTCTGTTTCACTTTGGAGGCTTCTGTTTAACTTTTAATGCTTTGGAGGGGTCCTGTTCTGAATACTAATTTGGAGATTTGTATTAACAAATCATACAAATCTCCGAGTTATGATACAGACCTCCAAAGTTTTGTGCAGCCCTAGTTGTTAAACAATCTTGAACAGATTTTTTACAAAATGATGTTTAGATCGCATTTACCCCAACTCCCATCAAAAAAAGAAAAATATCAAAAATGTATAAAAGGTGAAAATACTAAATGTTGGAAATGTGAAGCTCATGCTTAAAATGTGAAGCTCATGTGGGATATTCATTTCTTAATGTTAAAACAAGCACAAGTAAACAATTTGCTGGATACAAGATGGAAGAAAAATGTTTAATTATAGAGAAACCAACAAAAGGAAACAGGAAATCCTTTTTTAGAGTCTCATGTAATTAGAGATGTATATTCTGTAGTTTGTTATGTAATTGTTATTTAAGTAAGTTTATAGATTGTTGTTTTACTTTATTTGTCATTTTTCTGTTAAAATTAATTAAAATATTGGAAAAAAAATATATAAGCCTGCCATTAAATAGCTGGCTACATCTGTTATGAGACAAACAGAATGAGAAAAACAGCTCAATAAAATACCAATAAAATACCTGAAATGTATTGATGTATGTGCATGATAGCCTCTTTTTTAGGTTACATTAAGGTGAATTGTTTTATTTGTTAGAAGAGCAAACAAAACAGATGTAAACGATATAGGATTGCAAACAATATTGTAGGGATAAATTAGAGATGTAAGCGTCTGCCAGTATTGCTTTCCTTGCATTTCACAGTATCCCCTTGCATTTCAGTTTCACATCAGTTTACAAGATACCATTTTTTCTTAATGTAAAGAAATTAATTTATACTTCTGTTCAAGCTTTCCCTTCCCCAAATGTACATTTTTTTGTGCTTCTGCTAAAAGAAACATGCTTGTGGTGCATTCCCCCCCTCCCAATGCATCAATCATATTCATTTCTATCTGTTTTGGACCTTCTGTTGATTACCTAAGATTACCCACAGGTAATCTTATCAGTTTGTATGGTTTTCAATATTATTTTTATACTGATGATACTCAGCTATATTTCTCCATTCCAGAGCTCTCTTCTGATATTGAACATCATGTTACAGATAGTCTTTCAGCTATCTCAGCATGAATGTTTGAAAGTTGCCTAAAATGTAACATGGCAAAAACAGAGGTACTTTTCTCTCCTCCAAAACCTTCTTAACATAATACATTCCCTATAAATGTTAATAATGTTTCCATTTATCCCATTTATCTCTTATTTGTCTTTTGTTCCTCACACTGAGGCTGTGGCAAAATCATGTCTCATATGTGTGTGTGTGTGTGTAGACCTGTTTCACTAAGCTATTTGGGCAAAGGGCATTTGAATAAACATGATGGATTGGATCAAAACTGAACAAGATGTGTAAGGCTGCCAGAAAACCATTTGTGCTCTGTCGAACCCAATCTCCTATCTAGAAATTATTTAAGACTGCTTCACCCTAACCTAACTTTTAATCATTTTTATTCCTCCATTCCTGTATTAAATCTGTTTTAAAAAATGAACATTTACTTGATTTTCAGTTTGCACATTGGACTTCATCAGATTATACTGGGAAGTGTTCAGAAGAAGAGTGTTCAGTCTAACTCCATTCCGTAAAAAAAATAGTTTTTACCTACCTTACAATCACAGTTTAGTGCACTCAGTTGTCTTGCGTATTTTTCAATGAAGGGGTTTCCACACTATAGACATTTGGCCCCACCCACCATTTCTCTTGGTGCTTGTTGGTACTTCAACTCCCACAATTCCCAACAGCAGAGAGGAAGAGGGAGAGAAAAGGGGTGGGAAGAAGGGAATCCCTTTTGGAAGGGCAGAAGCAGAGGCTCAGCTGGTGATTTGGACTACAACTCTCATAATTCCCAAAAGAAGAGAGGAAAGAGAGAGAGAAAGGGGGTGGGTGGGAGGGAATCCCATTTGGAACGGCAGAAGCACTGGCCCTCCCAACAGAGGACACAAACAAATCATGGAAGGAAGGAAAAGGGTACCCTAAAATACTATTTTATTTTTTTGCTAAGTAGAAGCGTTATGAGGTAGCTTACAACCAAACCTTCCTGCTTGGGGAGCAAAAGGAAATGTCGGAAATTGCCCGAAAAAGTTTATTTTGGCTCCTTCCCCAATTTCTCCTCCCACAAATTGAGTGATTCTAATCTGAGAGCAACGAGGGCTACTTCATTCAAAATTTGGCAAAACACCTGGAGTTTTGAGAAAAATCAATTTCCTCACCTTTTCCTGATACGTTGGAAAAAAAATGCTGCCCTCAACGTTTAAAAGCCTCAAAAACTGCACTTTAACAAAAACAAATGTAGTGGACCCACAGAATACCAGATTTTAAGTGTAGAACTCAGTGGAATTTAAGTTATGTGATGAAGTGGATTATCAATTATTGGGATGGGGAGAATTTGGGGTGTTCCATTTTGAACTTTGGCATTTGGTTTCTGGGTCATAATTGAAAATCTATGATTCATCATCTGTTATCATGTGACTGAAGAATTTTGGATCCCTCTTAAGACAGTTCAGAAGATCAGCATACACATCCCTCTGATTGGCCTTTTGCTCAATCATAACTTTTTTGGATCAGTCTTGGCACACACCTTTTCCATGCCCTAATTCTCTGTTAAAATCTGATGGACAGTAAACTGGTTCAAATTTAACTCATTACTGATCATTCTCAACATCAATCTACAATCTGACATCAGAAGACTCCTCACACTTTCCAAATTGTAGTCCATTGCTGCTTGCACTGCAACATGCCCAGCCCTTGTATTTCCCAATCACAACCATTGTACTACAGCAACTTTTTTCGCTGAGTATTGTTACATGTCGGTTTTATATTCTTATGTTTTAGTGAATTTTTGTTTTTAATTATTTTGTTATTTTTAATGATGTTTTTGCTTGATGAATTGTGTGTATTTGTGTCTATGGGTATTTTGTTCCATGTAAGCCACCCCGAGTCCCATTTGGGAGATGGTGGTGGGGTATAAGAATAAAGTTGTTGTTGTTGTTGTTGTTGTTGTTGTTGTTGTTGTTACTGAGGTTAAAAGTCTCCCTGGACGAGGCTCATCTTCCACTTTTTCTTGGCACTCTAAAAAGGCCTTGTTCCATCTGAACACTTGTGGCCTGGATAGGGAATATTCTCCATAAGCCCTTTGTAACTTTTCATAAGTCACATTAGATGATTCACCAAGCTTTACACAAAATGTGAGGGCACAACGTTGCTCTAATTTTGTCGGTCCATTTCATAATACACCTTGCAAACACAACTTCACATCAGATGCTCTCAACAACTGCATAGCAACTATAGCAAGTAAAAACTTGTCCCTGAGTTTACCTAACTGCCATGTGAAGGGGGAGGTAGCAGTTTTGTCAGTTTTTGTACAGTGTTGCTGGACTCATTACTTTTCTGCCGTATCTATATGTGGAACTTTGTCAAGGCTGGTTGTTGAAGCAGCAGGCTAAAACAAATACAGAAAATGTGAATAAAATATGAATGTCCTAAAGTACTAAGCTTTAATTTTATCACAATGTTAAAATCGAACTACCACAAAGCATGAAACAGTGACATTCCAAAACAATGTTCTTTCCCCAGCTCAAAAAGGACAGATTTTCTTAATGCTGTTTCTTTTTTAGAGATTTGTTTTGTGAAACACAAACCCATCAGAAATTCATTCCTGAATAATTGCCTTTCTAGTTGGGTAATGATGCTCTTTCAAAAATGTGATGCATCACTTAAGCTGAATACAAAACAAAAGTTGCTGAAGGCTATGCTCTTCTATAGAAAGAAATCTGTCATTTTATTTTAGAAAAAGAGTAAAACATGAAGCACAATGGAATGTAAATTTGTTGCATTTGAATCTTAAGAGTTTTTCTCCCCAGAGGAAATGCATATCTTTTTAACAAATGCTTAATCATTATTGTGTTGAGGAGTGCTTACAACATAACTGTGCTTAATGGCTTTCCTTACAGTTGTTCACATAATTGTGTAATGCATTGAATCTGGCCAGGGTGAAGGATCTTCTAAATTCTGGAATGTCTAGCTGTGATAAGTAACTTGCTGGAGTGAACAACATCATGCTGTCTTTAATTTTTCGGTATTTGCCCATTTCCCCCAGATGCCTGTGCAGCTCTATATCCCAGATACAGTGCTTACAGTGGATTTGGCATTGTCCTATCCAAGTGTTATTAACATTTGAGATGAAAACCCCTTACCTTTCCATCAACCTAAGTTTTCAATTTATCTGAAACATATCAATTAAAGTGAGAAGAGCCAGGGCCACTGGTCTAAAAAATCATTTTTGTCAGTAATGGATCTTAAGGATCTACACCAGGGCCTCAGTTGAAATTTGACCCAGCTCCAGTTGGACTACAGCATTGGAGACACATGGACCCCAACAGTGTGCACAGGAATTTAGTTTGGAGGGTTTCAAAAGTGTTAACATTTTTATAAGTACATATCTGTGCCCCATAGAGAACCTGGGGAATAACTTTTGCTCCATCCCCATAGAAGACCCTTGTGATTGCTTCATTATTCCTCTGGACATTTACAGTGGTGTTTTAATGTGAGTTGCCCATGTGCCCCTTGCCTGAAAAATAATGCCAGATATTTAAAAAACGTAACTTGTCCAATGGCCTGATTTGCAATCTGCCATTTGTGTCTCACTTTTTTCCCTAGTGACTTTAGATTTGCAACAATTAATTATCAGATCTTTTGTTTTATAATATGATTCCATGGTTCTTAATAGGAGTCTTAACTTCACACAAGAAAGAGAAAGTAGCCCTGCATCTTCTGTATATAAGAGAATGGGGAGATTACATGGATGTGCACCCTCTTTTTCCATATTCCAACTAGTGAGTCAATATAAAAATTAAATTAAATAGATGTAAGTATGCAACCTTGCTCTATTCCATTATAGGTCTGTATTTGCTTTGTTAGATGTTTCTGGTGATCACATTCAATCTGTAGCTGTGTATTTTTGTACAGGCTGTAAATAAGAATTAAAATGTGTCTTACTATATTTGTGTCACTTAGCTTTTTCTATAATCTATCCTATGAAAGCAGCATAGAGGGAACCCCTTTTATTAGAATGTATTTTTCAGCTAGATGGAGGACTACTAGTCACATATAATTTGCTAATAACACTTAGAAGACTCTTGAGTCTATAGTTACAAGGGCTGGATCTTTTCCTTTTCTTGTATAAAGATAGAATAATTTCTGATCTCCAATCATCTGGAATCATTGCAGAGCAATCAATGCTAGTGAACAAAGCAGGTCCACATACAGACCTGTTGGTCCCGGGATTTCTGGCTCCGTCATCCACACTTGCTGCTTTATTCTGGGATTTTGCAGCCCCCAAGATGGCTGCTATAGGATGTCCACTGAAAATTTTGGTGGTTTTTTTTAAAAAGAAACTTAAAATGCAAATATGTGAATCATTGTAAAGGTTCCGTTTCTGGGTTCTAGAGGTTATGTGGCCATCTGTACAGACAAGTTTGGCTGTACACTTGTGATGCGGAACTACAGGGTGCTGTTCTTGGGTTATACACATCTGTTCCTCATTGCTTTTATCAAAAAAACATGGGAAAGGTTGATTACATAGCAAAACTTTTGTTTGTGTGCCACAAACTTCATTAAACGTGTGGAGGACAAAGTTTTTCTTGCCAGGAAAAAGTTTTTTCCCTCTAGTCAACTGTAGCCATATTTTTAGGATACAACCTATCAGGAACTGACATGTATAACCTGGGAACAAACCAACATAAAAGTCCCGTATTTTCTAAATGCAGGGACATACAGACATTTAAAGAGGAACATTTTCAGGCCAGAACCAGGATATTCCCACACCTGAAAATCTCACATTTTTTGCCGTTTGTATTACTCCTGCAATTTCAGGGGGTGGCATTTGGCCACCCTCCATTTAGAAGCGGGAGCTACTGGGATAAAGGTACTGTATGGATAGGCCCTGAGGAAAACATTTTGTCCATGATTCAGTTCAGTTTCTTAAACCATGGTTTGGATCTGGCCCCAGATTGATTTGAATCTTTGAATTAAGCACCCTTTAACTGATATATCCTGAGAAGCAAAAATGTCTATAACTTGCTTAATCTTATAAAACGGTGGTGGCTACAAAACACACACCCATTATGCAATCCACCTTGAGTCATGAGGAAAATCAAGTAAGAAATATTAATAACAATAATAACAATAACAATAACAATAACAATAATAATAATAATAATAATAATAATAATAATAATAATAATAATAATCCATCATTCACTGCACCCCCGCAGTGATGTTGACCGGCTATATCTGCCTAGAAGATCAGGGGGCAGAAGACTCTTGCAAGTAAAACAAGCAGTCAAAGAAGAAGAACATGCACTGGCAGAATATGTAAAGCAAAGTGAAGAACCTGCTTTGATTGAAGTCAAAAATCAGAAACTCCTCAAAACACAGCAGACAAAGAATCAGTACAAGAAAACCGCACTACAAACTAGAGCTGACAGCTGGCACAACAAAACATTGCATGGAAAGTTCCTTGACAAAATTGAAGGAAAAGCTGATAAGGAGAAGACCTGGCTCTGGCTCACAAATGGGACCCTGAAGAAGGAGACAGAAGGCCTGATCCTTGCAGCCCAGGAGCAAGCCATCAGAACAAATGCAATCAAGGCCAAGATCGAAAAATCAACTGATGACCCAAAATGCAGACTGTGCAAGGAAGCTGATGAAACCATTGATCATATCCTCAGCTGCTGTAAGAAAATCACACAGACTGACTACAAACAGAGGCACAACTATGTGGCCCAAATGATTCATTGGAACTTATGCCTCAAGTACCACCTCCCAGCAGTAAAGAACTGGTGGGATCACAAATCTGCAAAAGTATTGGAAAATGAGCACGCAAAGATACTGTGGGACTTCCGAATCCAGATTGACAAAGTTCTGGAACACAACACACCAGACATCACACTTGTGGAAAAGAAAAAGGTTTGGATCATTGATGTTGCCATCCCAGGTGACAGTCGCATTGACAAAAAACAACAAGAAAAATGTGTTGTCGAAGGCTTTCATGGCCAGGATCACAGGGTTGTTGTATGTCTTTCGGGCTGTGTGGCCATGTTCCAGAAGCATTCTCTCCTGACGTTTCGCCCACATCTATGGCAGGCATCCCCAGAGGTTGTGAGGTAACCTCACAACCTCACAACCTCTGAGGATGCCTGCCATAGATGTGGGCGAAACGTCAGGAGAGAATGCTTCTGGAACATGGCCACACAGCCCGAAAGACATACAACAACCCCAACAAGAAAAACTCAGCCACTATCAGGACCTCAAGATTGAACTTCAAAGACTCTGGCAGAAACCAGTACAGGTGGTCCCGGTGGTGATCGGCACATTGGGTGCCATGCCAAAAGATCTCAGCCGGCATTTGGAAACAATAGACATTGACAAAATCATGATCTGCCAACTGCAAAAGGCCACCCTACTGGGATCTGCATGCTCCACTGGCTGCCGTTTATTTTCCGGGCCCAATTCAAGGTGCAGGTTATCACCTACAAAGCCCTAAACAGTTTGGGACCCACCTACCTTAGAGACCGCATCTCCCCCTATGAACCCACACGTTCTTTTCACTCGTCGGGGGAGGCCCTCCTCTTGCTCCCATCACCCTCGCAGTCACGGTTGGTGGGGACGAGAGAGAGGGCCTTCTCCGTCGTGGCCCCCCGGCTTTGGAACTCGCTCCCTAGAGAGATCAGGCAGGCCCCTACCCTCCTCTCCTTCCGTAGAAGCTTAAAAACCTGGCTCTTTCAAAAGGCCTTTGACACTTAATTTGTTGTCGGACTGATCTATCTGCCCATTTTATAATAGCCCCATCCTCGAGGTGTTGCCACTTTGTCCATTTCTACTGTGAAATTACATTCCCCATTTCGGCCCATTTCGGCACATTCTGCACTTTGCCTGGGTTCTATGAATTAGTCTCCTGTGTTAATATTGTATGTTTTATGTCGCTTTTAACGATTGTTTTTACTGTAATTGATGTTTTTATTGGATAATTGTTTTATTGCTGTGTTTTGATATTTGATTGTTTTATCGGGCATGGCCCCATGTAAGCTGCCCTGAGTCCCTTCGGGGAGATGGGGCGGGGTATAAAAATAAAGTTATTATTATTATTATTATTATTATTATTATTATTATTATTATTATTATATCGCATCCGCTTTTCCAGTTGCTTCTTGCCGATTCTGCTGGGGTTGCAACATCAACAATCCATACTTTGTTTTTTAACATGATCGTGTGGTCAGGAGTATTGTGCTCCAAAACTGTCAATCTGAATTTGGAAGTCTCAGAATAGTTTGACGTGTTCATTTTCTGTAACTTTTTCAGGCTTATGATCCCACCAGTTCTTTGTTACAGGCAGATGGTATTTGTGGCACAAGTTCCAATGGATCCTCTGAGCAATGGTATTATGCCTCTGCTTGTAGTCCGTTTGCAAGATCTTCTTGCATCAGCTGAGTGTGTGATCCATTGTTTCACCTGGTTCCTTGCAGAGTTTACACTTGAGATCTGTAGTCGACTTTTCAATTCTGGCTTTGATGGCATTAGTTCTAATTGGTTGTTCTTGGGCTGCAAGAATCAGGCCCTCAGTCTCCTTTTTCAAAGTTCAGTTTGTGAACATATTTTTTCCTTGTCAATTTTGCTCTCAATTTTTCCCAGGAACTGTCCACGGAGAGCCTTCTTTTGCATGCTTTCTCTTCTGCTCTACATTGTATTTTTATGGTATTCACTCTTCATCTTTTGCACTTTAAGCAGTTTTCTACTATTGACTTCTATCAATGTTTTTTTCTTGACTGTCTTTCACATAATCTGTGAGTGCATGTTTCTGTCCCTCAACCATTTGTTTCACTTGCAGAAGCCCTCTGCCTCCTGATTTTCTAGGCAGGTAAAGTCTGTCAACATCACTACGTGGATGTAATGAGTAGTGGACTGTCATTGGTTTTCTTGGTTTTCTGTCCAGATCATCCAGCTCTGCTTATGTCCAGTTCACAATTCCAACAGTGTATCTGATGACTGGGATGGTCCAGGTGTGATAGCCTTGATCGTATTTTCGCTATTTATTTTTCTATTCAAAATTATTATTATTATTATTATTATTATTATTATTATTATTATTATTATTATTATTATATGCATTTGAACGTGGAACGGCATGAAAAACAAGTGATAAAAAGTTTGAATAAAATACAATATCTGCTGAAAAATGGCTTCTGCAGAGCACTGTATATCCCAGAACTTCCAAAAAATGAGAGTTCCTTGCAATACACTGGAGTAGACTGCTCCAGTGCTTATCCTCGTTTAAAAAACCTGAAACAGCAACATAAGGAGGGAAGTAAATTGAGCCACGGAAACACAGATGGCTAAATGAAAGCACGAGATAAAAGTAATTCTCATGAGAACTCTGTCCAACCATTCATTTGTTCTCATTTTCTGTGTATTAAAGGAAACTAATTTTGAAACTACACAGTGGCCACCAGCATGTTGCAGGCAAGTGACCCCAAAAAGAAACAGTATTCAAAAGAGCAAACCTGAAGGCACCAAGAGTGAGGGTGAGAAGAGTCAATCTCAGAAACTCTGCTAGTGCACACCTTGTTATAGCAGCATCAGTGCTGTAACACTAAAGAAATGTGTATGATGTATAGCACATCCTGGAGAGTCATGGAGAAAAATGAAAGGAAAACGTTTAGCAGATGGCCTGCCATAGCTTTAGCTGTTCCTTCAATCTGCATTAACCAGACTTTTGTGGACACTGTGGGACCATTTACCAGGTCTAAAGGGTTTGTGTATGGGCTCTCCTTCAGGTACTGGGATTTTTAAATCCACTTCACTATTCCAGATTAACCAGCTGTTTATAGAAGGGCCCTCAGTTGACTGCTTAATCTTGCTAATATATGATTACTATTATGTATTTATTTATTTATTTCTATCCCACCTTTCCCCTAAGATGGGACACAATTTTACAGCATGTAAAATCAAGACAATTACAAAAAATTGAACATGAACCCCAACAAATGAGGTAATTAACAATTTAAGACATGAACTCTGTTACGCATGACAACTAGCAAAAAAACTAGTATAGCGATATAAATTAAAAACTTACTAGTTAAAACCCATCTAATGTTGTATTCCATATGCCTTGAAATAAACCAACTGCTGAAAATCTGCTATATAGTTCACATTTTGCACATCACAATGATTGTCAATCTATTGGTCTTCTTTGGGGAAGGCCTGCTTCCAAAGGGAGGTTTTTACTTCTTCTGAAATGACAGCAGACAGGGGGGCAATTCTAACATCTTTCATGAGGGAGTTCCAGAACCATGGTGCCACCAACAAAAAGGCCCTCTCTCTTGTTCCCATCACCTGTGCTTGTGACGATGGTGGGACCAAGAGTGGGGTTTATTTATTTATTTCGTGTCAAAAGCATTGCAAAGAGTGGGTCTCTCCTAAAGACCTCAGGGATGCTTGTGCTTTGGCATTATCCTCCAAGTATTGAGAGCAGGTTCAGTGAGAACACTCTAGAAGAACTTTTGAAGAAGTGCAACAAAGAGCTATTTGAAGAAGAAGAGAAAAAAGTTAATGTACTTCGAAAAATATCCCAGAGTCCACTCTGGCTATGAGTCAGAGCAGGGCAGTAGGCATATAAATCAAGGAGAATCTTTCCAGGTGGTTTAGGGGATTTAAAACTGAATAACTCATTTCACATAAATAATGTCAAGTGCTTGATTTATGCCCTACCCTTTCTTTCAAAGATGGTACTCAAAAGTGAACAAATATTAAAATGTATTTCCTAATGGATGTTTTTGGTACATTGCAGTTTCTCCTAATGTACTCATTTTTGGATCAGCAAGCTATCATAAAATTTGGAAATGTAAAAAAATTAAAAAGATAATGGTGTTATTCACATGAAATTCATCTCAATTCTTATTAGCATGCAAATAAAAAAAAATATTTTTCATCCCTAAGATGGTGACTAGAATTATTCTGTAATTACTAGAATGACTAGAATTATCTGAAGCTTTGTAATTGGCATGCAGTTAGGGAGTCAATGTCTTTTGCTTACCCTCTAATTATGGAAAACTGTTTGTTAGCTACATAATTATTGAATGATAATATTCTGTTTTGTTGAAATAGAGCTTTTAAAAACCAAACATTAACATCCAAGTTGTACTTTTTAAAATTAAACTTCCATATATTTAGATATTTGTTTCAAAATTTAGTATATAAATTAATTAATTTTCATTATTCAGAGAGATTGATCAATACACAGAAACCAGTTCCTAACAAAAAGCAATTTTGCATATATATCTTTAGTTTGGCTATGGCTTGTAGCTGATAAGCCTGAAGTTGAGGCTTAAAACATATTAAGAGATCCAGGTTGATAGCAGCAACTATAATGTAATATTTTGGTTTACATGACAGCCAAATCAACAACTTGACAAAATTCATTGTCAGGACTGGAAATCAATAAAAAGAACTGCAGAATTGGAGTGGGGCTAGGGGAAGGACATCCAACATCTAGATTTTGTTTGTTTCAGACAGTTCTCTACTCTGCATACATATTGGTATTTTCAATCCACCTAGATCCCTTCCTTTCTTCTCCTTCCCCTACCACCAGGTGAACAAATACACTATTCCAAATACAGTAATACCTTGACTTAAGGGTTTAATTTGTTCTGTGACCAAGCTCTTAAATGCTCTTATTTTCCCACTGAAATGTTATTAATCCATTCTGGCCCTCTGTGACCCTTTCCCCCACCCAAATTCTTTTTGTTATGTATTTTGAAATAAGAAAATGAGCTTTATAAATAACAAATAGTGTATAAGTGCACATTCACATGGAACAATAAAAAAGAAAGATCAACTTTAAAATGGTAGGAAGTCAAAGTTGTGGAAAAGAAGCACATTTGAGGCAACAAAATGTGTGTTGGCCAGTGTAACAGCAAGGCAAAACCTGTACATTCACATGGAACAATTTAAAAAAGGAAATATCAAGTTTAAAATGGTAGAAACACAAAGTTGCAGCAAGGAAGTACAAAGCACAAAGTGAAGAGACAGAAACATCATTTTCTTTATACTGTACTCATTCCAGCCTCTCTCCCTCTCTTGCTCCCTTTCCCTCTGACTTTTCATGAAGCCAAACATATCAGGAATAAAAATCACACAAAATCAACTAACTCAAAATTACTCAAAGTGGATAAGACAAAAACAGACTGCCATCAGCCAAAGCGGACAAGAGCACGAGGCACAGGCACGGAGGCATGACGCACGAAAGCAAGAGGCATGGAGGCTGCTCTCTTCAAACCCTAAAACCCTGTACTCACATGCTAGCGCTCCCTCTGGTGCAAGCTCTTAACTAAAAATGTGGCTTACATGTCAAAGCAGGAGCAAGACCGAGTGACATCTCTTAAGTTGGGATGCTCTTAAGTCAAGGTTCCACTATATATTTGTTATGAATATTTCTGAGAAATTCCATGATCCTGTAAACAATTGTAAAAAAGTGTTCAGAATAAAGAATATAAAAATAAAATAAATAAGTTTAAACCACTGTAACAGCAACATCAAGCCAGAATAATTTAGCACTACAGAGAAAAGTAGCTTTAGGGCCATACACATAGCAAGTTGCTCATCCAGTCTCTGGACTGATTGGTAGGCATGTGCAACCCATAAAAAATGGTTCTAACTCCTTCCAAAAATGGGAGGCACTGGCACTTCATTCTAAAGTATTTCTGAATTTTTGGTGGTCAAAATTTTGGAACTCTAATGAAACTTACGAATCTTTGTAAGTACTTCGTTAATGGCGGTCCTGATTGCGCAATCGGGAAAATATAACTGTAAGTGGGGAAACTTGAGGGGCTTCTCTCTCCCTCATTTTTTGAGCTATCCTGATGAAACTTGCTACATTTGTAGAACATATTTACCAAATTAGCTAAAAAAATTCAGAACATTTGACTTATCCATGGAATTTTGGTGAATTTTCAAGTTTTCATACACAACATTAAAAAAAAACTACAAGAGCTATCTACTTGAATTCTATATACAATGCACAAGATAACGGGGACATCAATCCCTGGAAGTTTCAGAAAGATTAAAACATCTACAAATTTTTGGGGATTTTAAAAAGTTTAGACCAAAACAATTTACCCCCCCCCCCCAAAAAAAAAGCAACAACAGCAATTCCCTTGAATGTCTGTCTGCCTTTATGACACACAACCACATATCTTCAACTTATCAGATATTATTACTAACTTACTTTAGTCCTTTTTGCAGATATTTATTTTATTTAGAATAACTCTAAACAGCAAATGTAAGGCCATATTGTCACTTCATTTGCCCATCCCACTAATCACTAACTGTGCCTTGACAGAGCTAGTACAGAGTAAAATTTGGTTCATGAAGTGCCTGGTTAGATACCCAAGCATATCTGATCATCTGAGTTTAACATTGTTTATTGAAGTTGTAAAGGCCTGAACAACAAAGAATAAATTCAATTACCATATAACAGTACATCAATATTGTCTATTGGATGAACTCTTGCATTTAGAACAAGTTGGAAGCTTTCAGAATGCATACTAGGCTATTCACCAGCCACATACAAATAGACCAACTGGATGCCGTCCACTCATTCTTTGCTGATATTACTTCAAAAGATAATAACATATGTATTACTAATTATTATTATTATTATTATTATTATTATTATTATTATTATTATTATTAATAATAATAATAATAATAATTTTATTCTTATATCCCGCCCCATCTCCCCGAAGGGACTCGGGGCGGCTTACATGGGGCCAAGCCCGGACACAACAATATAAAAACAGAACAGTAAACAGATCAATCAACAATATAAAACATCAAGCAACAATAAAAACAGTCATAAAAAATCAAATACAAAAATAAATGATAAAATCATGGGTTAAATTCAAAGGATCTGGGCCAAAGTGCAAAATATGTTGAAGTCATCAGGGAGGGGTGGTTACCCAAGCTGTCATAGTCAATTAAAGTGCCAATTATAATCCTGGGGAAGGCATACACGAGGGACTACTACTGGGTAGGCAACAGGTCGATCTTACAGAGATCAGTCAATTATACTCCTCAGTACTCTCATATCTCCATTTTCAGAAGAAAACAAAAAAGTACCACAAGCATGAAGTAAAGCAGCTCCTCTTTCAATTACAGTTCTCTAATGGGAAGTATGGGCACCTTACCCTATGCCATATTCCCTCCACCCTTGAACTGTGATGCATTCATGAAAAAGGATGAAAATAGAAACCTGTTTTAGGCATGCCAGAGCCTTCCGTGATTCAAAATCTTGATAACCCAAACATGCAGGGAATCTGAACATAGGGTGCTTCTGCATTCCCTACTGAATGAGTGGGAAATAGCAGGTATAGTGAGACCAGAAAGGCAGGGGTTTTTTCCTTCATGAAACTTTAACTGTATGTGAGATTAAAACTGAACAAGGCAATATATAGTAGATTCAACAGTATTTTCTGTTACCGACAATTTTCATATCAGTTAATATCAGACTATTTCATTCATTTCCATTATTAAGATAAAGTAATTCATTTTAGCAGTGGTTCCCAATCTTTGTTCCTCTGGGTTTTTTAGACTTTAGCTCCCACAATTCCTAACAGCTGATAAGCTGGCTGGGATTTCTGGGATTTTAAATTGAGAATCACTGATTTAAAGTATAAAAACATGATTTAGCCTCTACCCCAGTGGTTCTCAACCTGGGGTCCCCAGATGTTTTTGGCCTTCAACTCCCAGAAATCCTAACAGCTTGTAAACTGGCTGGGATTTCTGTGAGTGAGAACCATTGCTCTATCCCATATTGGATAAAAGGAGAGATAATACACTGTTGTGCGTGTGTTGTGTGTTGGGGGGGGGGGGAGAGAAAGAAGGGGAGAAGGAGAAAAAAAGAGAGAGGGGGATTAGTCTTTCTGGTGGCTTCAATCCAACATCACATGGCGTTCCAAGAGTGAGAATCAGTGCTTTAGGGGAATTTAAAATAGGGTTTCCCAAACTTTGGTCTTCCAGATATTTTGCACTTCAGCTCCCATAGTGCCTTACTATTGGCTAAGCTCACTGGAACATCTGGGAGAGATTCCACCTGAAGTTCTGCTGGAGAACCAACGTTTGAGAATCAATTTTCTACATAAAATGTTCAGAAATGTTCAGAATCAATACTCTTGTAAAATGTTCAGAAATGTATCATGGATTTCCCTGACAAAATGTGAAACCATGTGCAAAACTGACTACATTTTGAGTGAGCTCTAATTACTATCAGCAAGATATGTAGAATTTTTCTTCTTTTAATTGGAATTCATTGGTTCATGTTTTCATCTCCTGAACTGCAGAAACAGACAGCTCTATCTTTTACAAAACATCTCTTTAGATTTTAAAAGATGGCTATCATGTCATTGGTCAGATCTTTTTCAAGTCAAACAAATCCAATTGCTTTAGCCATTACTCACTTTGTTTCTAGACCTTTCACAACCTTGGTCACCCTGTATTTTTGATGGAACCATAAACAGACTGAATGATAGGCTGTAATGAATAAATATGCAAATTCCTACATGGGGGCGGGGTACTGGAAGGAAAGAAGAAAGCAGGTTGCAATCTGACTGAGAAATGAGAAACATATTGAGAATTTGAGAGTTAAGATGAGAACAAGCCCAAATTAAACTTCTTGAAAAGTTAGGGGCATTCAGTCCCTTTCATATTTGTTTCTTTGTTTATCTCCTTGATTTTAATCACCATCATCATCATCATCATCATTCATCCAAAGCTTTTGGGTTAATGATGATGATGATGATGATGATTAAAATCAAGGAGATAAACAAAGAAACAAATATGAAAGGGACTGAATGCCCCTAACTGAAATGTATTTGTTGTACAATGCTTTTGACACGAAATAAAAAAAATCATCATCATCATCATCATCATCATCATCATCATCATCATCAATGTATTACCCACCTCTCCCTGCAGCTTGAGGTGGGAAACAACATCATTAAAACAAGAGATAAAATATTATTAAAAGATATATAACAAATACACAGTTAAAATACAAGTTAAAATATATTGATAAAGTGCAGAATAAAATTCACGACATAAAATAAACCGGGAAGGCTTGCCAGAACATATGAGTCTTTGTGTCTTAAATTCCAACAACTGATCTAGCTTTCAGAGCTCTTCCAGCAGTTCATTCCACAGTCTTTGGGCATCTGATGAAAAGGTCATCATGGTACAGTAGCTAGTTGGGTTCTGGCAAACTGGAATAGATGCCCTGCAGAGAACTTCAGCATTGAAGGTGGATTGTACAGGAGAAGACAATCCTATAGGTAAGCTGGATCCATGTAGATCTTTAAAGGTCAAAACCAACACTTTATACTTTGCCCAGAAATGAATTGGAAACCAGTGGAGTAACTTTAGGATAAGTGTAGTATGCTCACTCTTGGATGTTCTTGTGACCAATCTGGCTGCTGCGTTTTGAACTAATTTGAGTTTTCAAATGTGGTACAGAGGTAGCCCAATTTAAAATGCATTGCAGAAGTCTAACCTTGAGATTACCAGTGCTTGCACTACTGTCTTCAGGTCCTCAGATTCTAGGAAGGGGTGCAGCTGGTGTATCAGTCAAAGCTGGTAGTAAGCTCTCCTGACAGTCACATCAACCTGGACAGACATTTGGAGAGATGGATCCAGGAGCACTCCCAAGCCGCAAATACAGTCTTTCAGGGGGAGTGTAATCCCAACCAGAACTGGTTGACACACTTTCATCCTTAAGTTAAGACCCTTAATGTCAAGCACCTCTTGTCTGGACTCAGTTTCAGTTGGAGTTTCTTCAACCAGCCCATTATCACCTTCAGGCATTCATTCAGAGGAGACACACTATCCTTAGCTAGAGCTGTTTTGGAAGGCATGGAGAACAATATTTGGGTGTCATCAGCATACTGATAGCATGCCTTCGGATGATCTCTCCCAGCAGTTTCATGTAAGTGTTAAAAAGCATTGGGGATAGAATGGCATCTTGTGGGATACAATATAACAGCTTTTTTTGAGGAGCTGCTATCCCTAAGGAGCACCATCAGGAACCTGACTGAGAGGTTTGACTTGAACCACTGCAGTACTGTGCCTTTGATTCTAAAACCCCCCAGGCATTCCAAAAGGATACCATGGTTGAGGTTATTGAAAGCCGCTGAGTGATCTAAAAACACCAACAGGGACATACACTCTTTGTCCATGTTAAGACGGAGATCATCATCTAAGATAATCATATCAGTCTCAACTCCGTATTCTGCTCTGAAGAAAAATTGAAACGAGTCAAGAAAGTATGGGTTAGCCAAGACTTCCTGGAGTTGGAGAGCAACTGCCTTCATAATTGCTTTGCTCAAAAAAGGAAGGTTAGACACTGGTCTGTAGTTATTAGTGTCCAGGGGTCCAGGGAGGGCTTTTTCAGCAGTAGTCTAATGACTGCTTCTTTTAAACAGGGTGGAAAATTCTGTTCCTTAAGAGATTAATTGATAATTTGTTTTATTTGAGGTCTAATTGCATCTCCTCCCTGAATGATCAGCCAGGGGAGACAGGGGGTTTTCTTCTTATTTGGCCCAGCAGCTTATCCACATCAACAGTACTCACAAATTTAAACTGATCATACTCCACAGAGGGTCAGTGGTCAGAAAGAAAAAATGTTCATGACTCTACAAGATAAATCCAATACTCCACAATCCACAAATACAAAAAAAAGAGGCCTTGCCTAAGTGGGCAATTCAATGTTTTTGTGCCAAAAAATACTGTGAGACAGAACACACAACAATTACATTCTTATTTGTACTGCCACCCTGGTTAAATCTTGAACGTCCTGTGAGATTTTTTAAAACTGATTCATTTTATTTAGTAGCAACACAAGACATTACTTCTGCCTTGTTCTTTTCAGGGTCTTTATTAAATCAAAAGGTAGCCTAGAAATGTTCCTATAATCCAATTTGTAAAATAAAAGACATAGAATATGAGAAGATCTGTCATACCACATCTGGTTTTCCCTTTATGTATCCAGCAGTGTTGAATTCTCTGATGACAATGTTATTATCTTTGTATACATCTGCAATGTAGAATTAATGCTCAATGCTATGGCATCATGGTCTTTAGCCTTGTGTACCAAAAAGTGTTGGTGCTGATCTGGCAAAGGCTGGATCAGCACCAAAATGCTTTTGACAGCTACAGATGTGGGAAGGAGTCCTGATCATTCCCCTCCCATTCTCATTGTGGCAGCAGCCAGTGGGCACAACATGATTAGTGCTGGTCACATGAAGTAACTTTAGCCAAGGTGTCAGAATAGCATGGGGGGGGGGGGGGGAGAGAGGGAGGGAGGGAGAGAGAGAGAGAGAATTGCCTCTATTTCCCCCCCCCCATTCCTTCTCCAAGCATCTTGTTGCTCTAGATAGCAACCAACTAATACTAGGCATGTCATACCCAATGACAGCCACGAAGTCATTAACTAGGAGGGGATGGTAAATGCTGTCTGAACCTGGGGAATACAGAAGGCCATATAAACAATTGTGTCTGGTTCCATCTCAAAACTGACCTAACTGCTTAAATGGATCCAAAGCTGCAGTTTGTTCTGGGTTCTCAGGGATAATTCATTAGCAACCCATGATTTCGGTTTATGCAATTCAAGGCTGTGTTAACCCAAGTCAGCTCTGTGCATCATTTACTCGCAATAGAGCCTGATTTGCCTGCCCTTCAGGATAACTGGTCAGTGTATGCACCCAAAGAGATAACTTACTATTATCTCTTTTGGCATCATGGCTCACTACTGAATTGAAGTAAGGAACAGGATACAAAGGCATGAGGAAGAAAAACAGAATCTGAACAAAGTATTTGTGAATAAGGCACTAAACTGATGAAGATACACATAATGGAAAATGAAGTTAAGAAATATCTTACTTAGAGACTTCATGTTTCCTGTTGTCCTATAGAAATGACAAGAACACAGGCTTTGAAAATTGGTATAAAGTAGAGCATTTGAGTTTAAAATGGCATGATGTTTGTTTTTGGCTGAATTTCACTTATAAATTTGAACTAATTTGAAGGTCTTTAGCTATACGTACAATTAGAGATAATGAAATCACAAGGTGCTGCTGGCATCCTTTTTAATCATATATCTAGCCTGTCTCTTCCTTGTAATGAGCTGGAAGAAAAGTGATGTCTATGTTCCATTAACAATGAATAGGAGGGGGGAAATAATGTCTTTTTAAGAACTCGGTTGACTTCCAGCATATTTCTATTCTCTTAAAAGTGATGAATAAAAAGGAAATTTGGCATGAACAAGTGTGAAAAGATTGTTCCTATATTTAGGAACAATTTGAATTTGTTCAGAGGCACATAAAGTTCACAATGTCATGCATATATGGATGCATGTTTTGAGCTCAAGACAGCTTGAGATCAAAATGTTCAAGTTTTGTATGTGGGATATTGAATGAATGTTGTGAAATATATAGCTTGTCTGACCTACTCAGGGAGCATGCTACCAACTGAACTTAAGTTCCCCTGTCCTAATATAGATAGAACTGGAGACAGATCTCTAATTCTGGTTGAGGATTATGCTGCAGGCAGAGCCGGCCCTAGGTATTTTTCAAGTGTAGGCGCCCCCACCCCAAACCAATCACTGAAAAATAAAAGTGTTGGATAAGCAAAAAATGTTTGATAATAAGGAGGGATTAAGGAAAAGCCTATTAAACATCAAATTACATTAAGATTTTACAAATTAAGCACTAAAACATCATGTTTTACAACAAATCAACAGAAAAAGCAGTTCAATACCTTGCGGAGGCAGGCCGCAGGAGACAGGAGTTGCCTCGATGGCGCCCCCAACACGATGGCACCACAGGCAACTGCCTAGTTGGCCTGGTCCTTCCTAGAGGGCCGTTCACAGTTGGTGAAGCTGGGGGACTCCTGCTCAGACCCCTGGCCTTTGACCTGTGGGGTCCCGCGAGGTTCTATTTTATCCCCCATGCTATTTAACATCTACATGAAACCGCTGGGCAAGGTCATCCGGAGTTTTGGAGTTGGGTGCCATCTCTACGCAGATGACACTCAACTCTACTACTCATTTCCACCTAATTCCAAGGAAGCTCCTCAGATCCTGAACCAGTGCCTGGTCGCTGTAGTGGCCTGGATGAGGGCGAACAAGCTGAAGCTCAATCCTGACAAGACAGAGGTCCTCGAAGTCAGTCGCATATCTGATCGGGGTGTTGGGTGGCAACCTGTGCTCGACGGGGTTGCACTCCCCCTGAAGGCGCAGGTCCGCAGCTTGGGGGTCCTCTTGGACTCGGCGCTGACCCTTGATGCTAAGGTGTCAGCGTGGCCGGGAGGGCCTTTGCACAATTAAAACTTGTGCGCCAGCTGCGACCATACTTTGTGAAGTCTGACTTGGCCACGGTGGTCCACGCCTTAGTCACCTCTAGACTGGATTATTGCAATGCACTCTACGTGGGGTTGCCCTGAAGACGGTCCGGAAACTTCAGTTAGTCCAATGTGCGTCTGCCAGGTTGTTAACTGGAGCAAACTTCAGGGAGCGATCTACTCCCTTGTTTAAGCAGCTCCACTGGCTACCGATTATTTTCCGGTCCCAATTCAAGGTGCAGGTTCTTACCTATAAAACCCTTAATGGTTTGGGACCCGCCTACCTTTGTGACCGCATCTCCCCCTATGTACCCACTCGTCCTCTTTGTTCATCCGGTAGGGCCCTTCTATCGCTCCTGCCACCATCCCAGGCTCAGTTGGCAGGGACGAGGGAGTAGCCCTTTTCTATTGTTGCTCCCCAGATCTGGAATTCCCTTCCGGAGGAGATCCGGCAAGCACCCACTCTGGCTTCCTTCAAAAAGCTGCTTAAAACCTGGCTCTTCTGCTGCACCTTTGGATAACCGAGCCCATAGCTAAAGTAGTTGCACAGGCCATCTCTTTGACTTGAAACACTGCACCTTATTTCTCTGCCCCAAAGCATCTGAGAATATCACATTGCACTTTAGTTCTAGTGGCCCCTCCAGGCCATCCTCTCCTCCATCCCAGTGTTTTGGTTTTTTTTTTGTTTTCTTCTTCTTCTGCGATTCATATGTTATTTGAGTGATTATACTGCTTCTGTTTATGTGATTGTCTTAGTCAATTGTTATGTGTGTTTTTTTTTTGTATTTTTATAGCGTTTTATAGTGTTTTTGGTGTTTTATTGTACAATGTTTTATGATGATTTTATATTGGAAACCGCCCTGAGTCCCTTTTGGGAGAGAGGGCGGTATACAAATAAACGTTTACTTACTTTTACTGGTAGTTGAACTGCCTCTGGCTGTAGGACTTAAAGAACAATTCGACAATGAAAACTTATATATCAGGTTATTCCTTTTTCTTCATTGGAGGAGGACTTAATTCAGTCATCGTTTCAACAGGCTGTAGTTCTGGATTTCTGGTATTTATCAGGGTATTGAGCTCTGGTTATTTATTTATTTACATGCCACATTTCTATCAGAGTGGAAGCCAAGGCACCCCAGAGATAAAATCAGTTAAAATATTACTATATATAAAATTATATTTTTAAAAAATTACACTGTGTTTATGTTATCCAGAGCAGAGGTCTTGCATGTTTTAGATCTGAGGGTACTGAATAAAAGTCCTCAGAAGTCAGCCTACTGTGATAAATTTGCAGCATTTATTCCATGCCCATGCAGTGTTTAGACACAAGCCCTGGGTGCTGTACCTGAAAGCAAAATAGAAGCTAGTGCAGCTGTTTAATTCAGGGATACATGGGCCAACAGTAATTTATGAATACCATTTAAAAGTAGCCTTATTTTTAAAACAAACAAACAAAAAAAACAAGTTTTAGTATTTCAGACATGATATAAGTAAGATCTGTATAATCCTGGTCAAAAATCTACTTACTCCAGGACTAGTGTAGTTCATGCAGAAGCTTCAAAAGTCTTGGCCATCACTGAGCCATGAGTGTCTGAAGACCAAGTCTAGAAGAACAGCCATATATGGATCTCTGCTTTCTAGAGAGCTGCTGTCTGTTCAACTCAAACAGAACTAGTTCTTAGTATTACAAAGTATATGAAGACTGAGATGGAAACAAGGAAACAGGTATAAAAGCAGACTAAGTCAAATATGGAGCGTTACATTCACAGTAACAGCAGCAACCCTGACACTTCATGGTGGCACTAACTATCAAGTGCAAAGAATTCACATTGTGTTTTCTCTTCTATTGGCCAAGTAGAAGATAAAGAATTTTCATTATTTTAAATCCTCTTCCTTTCAGATAAGAACCCAAAACCAGTCTTTAGGCCCTAAACCAGTGGTTTCCAAACTATTTGGCCCTTCACAGAGGGTGAAGAGCCGCCTTTCTCGCCGCCACACCGTCTCGCCTTTTCCTCTTCCTCCGCTGTTGTTGTAAAAAATATTACTTAATGCCCCCTGGAAAGGGAGGCGTGGCTTACAGGGGTGAGCGTGGCGCCTGCTCAGGAGGGCAGGGCTGAGCCTCTCCCCTAGTCCAAGATGGAGGGCTGGGAGGGGGAGGTGGGCGGGGCCACAAATGGGCGGCCAGGACTGGAATGGGCAGAGTTACGAGCTCTGAGACAAGGCTGAGCTTTTATCCCTGTCCTGCGGCGCCTGCCAGGCCACAGGAGGCGGGGCCTCTTCCCACATGCCTGATGGGGCTGAACCTCTATACCCCCATGTTCTAACAAGCGCCTCAGGGGAGGTATACAGAGGCTCAGCCCTGTCTCGCGCTCTTGGGAAGAGGTCCTGCCCCCGCCCCAGCCCTGCCCTTTAAGTCCTAAAAGGGCTCTCAGGAGAAATATAGAGGCTCAGCCCTGTCTCAGGCTCTTGGAAGGAGGCCCCGCCCCCTTCCCTAGCTCTGCCCTCTGTGTCCCAAGAAGCGCCTAAGGAGAGGTATAGATTCTCAGCCCTGTCTCGGGCTCTTGGAAAGAAGCCACGCCCCTCCCCTGACCTAATAGGTGCCATCACTGCCCCCCTGGATTGCTGCAGTGCCCACCAGGGGGCGGTAACGCCCACTTTGGGAAGCACTGCCCTAAGCAAACATCTGACAACAATATAGTTAGCAATTTCAAAGAGAATACAGCTTACAAAGATGTCAATTAATTACTGGATTGAAGAAAACTAATGGTTACAACTTTACATTTTATTTTCCAAGTTACATATGGAGATGTAGCATGTGACTAAATTATATTTGTTTCTATAAAAGAAAAATGCTGTTACCAAGACTTCTATATGCTGTATCATTTATGCATCTGTATCCTACTATTTGGCCAATCAACACCAGAAATGCACCTGAATTGCCTCTTTCCTTCACATCGACTCTGTAATATATGTTGGGATGGCAGATAATATTTTGCAACAAAGACACTTAACAACATTTCCGACTGAGCAAATATTTGGGCTCAGGTTTCTTTAGTCTATGACTTATCTCCTGCATCATAGCTCATCCAAAAGATTCTAAGAACCTTTCCTTAATGAACAGATACAATGTATTGTTTGGTTGAGAGGCAAAATAGGATTTTCCAAAGGCTAAGAAACAATAAAATACAAACAAACAAATGTATATTTTAAAAAGGTAACAGTACAAGGGATAATACTGTGTTTCCCTGAAAATAAGACATACCCATGAAATAAGCCATAACAGGATTTCTAAGCATTTGCACAATATAAGCCATACCCCGAAAATAAGACATAGTGATAGGCATGCCCCTCTTTTTTCTCTAAGGGCCCCTACCCACCTCCTTTAGAAGTTCCAAATTCCTTTTAAAAGTTTTAAAGTACAAGGTTCACAGCGAAGCTTCCTGAGGCGCTTTGGGGGTGTGGTTCTCTCTTTTCTGGGTGTCCTCTACCTTCTGTCTCCAGTCTTAACTTTTCCCAAGCTCAGCCAGGGCCCAGCAAGGCCTCCTCCTCCTCCTCTGCTTCCTTAGACCCAACTGGAGCACTCGGCGAGTATGTGTGCTAGGCCGCCTCCTCCTCCTCCTCCTTGCACTTCCAACTTCCTTAAGCCTAACTGGGGCCCACCAGAGTGCTGAGCACATGCAATCACTGCTACCATTGCTCCTGGCTCTCGTAGCCTCCTCCAACCAGGCCCAGTCGGGGCCCAGCGAGGCTGGTTTCTCTCTCCCCCAGCACCAACCAACAACAGTTCCAGAAGATGATGATTTCACTATGTTTGGATAAATGTACATTGTTGTACCATATGTAAGAAAAAGAAGAAATCCTTTGAAAATAAGCCATGGTGTGTCTTCTTGAGGAAAAATAAATATAAGACAGTGTCTTATTTTCGGGGAAATTCACCAGATGATAAGTATTTTTTCTCTCTTCTTTTTATTGGACATTCTTGAAGTAGTTTAATTCCACAGACTTCTCAAACTGTGTTTCTCATTGCAAGTGCCTTATATATTCTTATGTCATTAAATGCGAAAGGACATTATTACAAAGACAAAGTATCTTCAAAAATAAGAGAAAGAAAGGAAAAAGGAAGAAAATTTATCACAGAGAGAGAGAATGTGAGATACACCCTTAGATCTTATTAATCTATGACAAGCTTCATAAGTGTGTGATCTACATAGCAACAATTAATTTTAGCTACATAAATTTGAAGTGTTTTCAGCACTATTTGCTGACTTTCACCAAAATAGCTTATAACAAGCTGAAGACATAGGTTTGTTTTAGGCATTCTCTCTTGTTCACATATAATCAGAATGAAGTCATTCTTGTTATCTCTGTTCCCCCTATTTCATTTTTTTCATCTGCTCCTTTCCACATGCCCAGAAAAAAGGTATCACAACCGAGGATATAACTCTAATCCAGGAAATGTTCTAAACCATTGTCTCCTAATGTGTAGAAGATAGCACAGTCAAGTGATAAAAATATCAAGGGGAAACCAAGGGCAGTTCCATAAAGGCATTAAAATGCAGATTGAAGCTGTCTCGAGGTCAGAGTGTAAACAAAACAGAGTGTACACTGCATCACACATTCAGCCCAAAACAGCATATTAGAAAAAAACTCACCAGAATTCTGGAATAAGCCATGAAATCTGCTGCAGCCAACCAGTGTATATACATGCAGAACTGGACTCAAGACAGAAATTGCAGAGTGCTCATTAGGACAGGGCTAGATCTAGCACATTAAAAAAAACTGTAAACACAGCTAATCAGAAGGTAGGGAAAAAAACCCAGCTCACCAAACCCAGCTCACTGTATTCATGGTCCACCCCTTTGTTGCTGTGCCCTGCCTTGCTTTAGGACTGATCCCTATTGGATATGCTGCTGCCTATCAGTGCTGATCATGCCAATGCCATAAGTGCACTCCACCAGATGAAGTAAAAAAAATATATATTCCTGGGTTCAAATCGATCTGCAATCAGCCCTCAACCAGTTCTTGGGCTGCTTGTACAGGTACTCTGCACCAAACCAGTTATTTTTAATCCACATCCTAACTCAATTTAAATGGCTGTGTAGGGGCGGGCTAGCACAGCAGTTTAAACTGTTTGCTATTGAAGATTCTGCCAATCAGAATGTTAGCAGTTCAAGCCCAGGTTGGGGTGAGCTCTTGCCATCAGCCCAGCTTCTGCTCACCTAGTGGTTCAAAACAGCAATGTAAGTAGATAAATAGGTACCACTCTGTCAGGGAGGTACAAAGCACCCTGAAAAAACATGCTGGCAAAAATCCGACTAGGAAAAGGTGTCCATGGATGACAAGCTCCTCAGCATGGAAAATGAAACAACGGCACCTCCCCATGGCCGAGTCGAGCACAGCCAGATGCCGGAGATGAAAAGAGGGAAGCCTTGCCTCTGTTTATGTACTCTCTGTCTTTGTCAATTGTATAACGGCATTGAATGTTTGCCATATTATGTACCTGTAATCTGCTCTGATACCCCTTGGGGACATAGGGTGGAATATAAATAAAGTATATTATTATTATTATTATTATTATTATTATTATTATTATTATTATTGCCCCAAAGCTGCTCAAACTCCTTCACCTTATGTAAATTTTAAGTGAGAGGAATGTCTAACAACCTTAGATATGCAGACAATACCACTTTGATGGCTAAAAGCAAGGAGGAGTTGAGGAGCCTTATAAACAAGGTGAAAGAAGAAAGTGCAAAAGCTGGGTTGCAATTAAACATCAAAACACCAAGATTATGGTAACCAGACTGATTGATAACTGGCAGATAGTGGGAGAAAACATGAAGGCAGTGACAGACTTTGTATTTCTAGGCACGAAGATTACTGCAGATGCAGACTGCAGCCAGGAAATCAGAAGACATTTACTTCTTGGGAGGAGAGCAATGACCAATCCCGATGAAATAGTTAAGAGTACAAACATCACACTTGCAATGAAGGTCCGCATAGTTAAAGCAATGGTATTCCACACAGTAATCTATGGATGCAAGAGCTGGAACATAAGGAGGACTGAGTGAAAGAAGATAGACGCTTTTGAACTGTGGTGTTGGGAGGAAAATTCTGAGAGTGCCTTGGACCACAAGAAGATCAAACCAGTCCATACTCCAGGAAATAAAGCCTGACTGCTCACTGGAGGGAAGGATATTAGAGGCAAAGATGAAGTACTTGGCCACATAATGAGAAGACAGGAAAGCTTGGAGAAGAGAATGATGCTAGGAAAAGTGGAAGCCAACCAAGGGCGAAATGGATGGATGTGACTTGAAGTGACTGGCTTGACCTTGAAGGAGCTGGGGGTGGCAATGGCAGACAGGGAACTCTGGCTTGGGCTGGTCCATGAGGTCACGAAGAGTCAGAAGTGACTGAATGAATAAACAACAACAATGACAATGACCACTTGTGTTAAAGCCTACTTAAGTCACTTATTACAGAAGAATGGCAATAAGGGTCAAACCCCTTGGACAACGTTGCTAATATAAAGAAAGAAAATTCATGTAAATTCTAAACAGAAATTCATTGAATTTGTAGTTCTAAACTGTGTTGAAGATGAGGCAGAACAGTGGAAGCTTCATTCACAGGGAATGTTTTTGAAATTAGAAAACATCTTAGTACAGCCCTATGAAAACTATTTAGGAGTGGACTGAACATAAAGTAATGTTTTCAAATGTACCTTAGCACACAGAATCATACTTGAAGACTAAAACCACTTTTATTCTGATAGTATAGTGAGCTGCACAAATCAGGATTGAATATCTACAGCCAATGTGCAGACATGTCATGGCTGTCTGGAAAAACCATTATTCTTCCTTTTCCTCCACATATAGTTAGAAGCCCCAAATTACATTTTAAAACATATACAGATCATCCTACAAAATAAATATTAGTCCTTTCCACTTCTTTTTTTTTTCCTTATTTCTATTTGAGCACCAATTGCATATATACATATATAAATTGTCTCCTCAGTTAAAATAGAGTAACCTACATAAATAAAGATTGTCAGAGGAATTTTCTTTCTTTCTTTGACTAAAAGTGTTATACAAATATACAGTGGAATTAAAAACATGGGGGCATAATGGAACTGCAGTATGAGCTTGGGCTAGATCCAAATGTCTAAATTGCTGACACAAAATGCTCAATCTTCATGAATGTGCAAAGGTGCCTTGTTGTATTGGTAATCAATATTCTTCCCTTGTTTGTAAATGTTCATTTAACAGCAATAAAACACTAAACAACACAGTAAAACACCATGCATATTCTAGTACATTTTTACTGAAATGTTCTCAATCTATAAAAAACAAATTTTATTTCAGAACTACACATAGAGGGATATAATCAGCAATTAAAAGACAACAGAACAGTGAAATGGAGCTAGGGATATAGCTATGGTGCTGAGTAAACAAGGACAAAAAGTGGACAGAATGTAATAAATGCCTAGTAATTCACTTAACTATTTCTCTTAATTAATGTGCTTGTTGCATAGTCCTCCCTTGAATACAATATAACATATACATGTCTGAGGGTGTAGAATTCCATGACTCATGCCTTTATTATTTGATTATTTGCTTGTTTGTTTTAAACCTAACCTTTCCCCCCAAAAAATCATGCTAGGCAGGAAAAGACAGACGTTTTTGTATGTTTTTAAATGGATAATTGAAATGCAAAACCAAATAACATTAAACATTCAAGATAGCAATACAAGACCAAGAACAAAGAAGACAACCAGAACCATGTAACAACCTACAGCTGAGTGTGCGTGCATGCATGTGTGATATACCTTCAAATCATCTGTCAACTAACTGTGATTTTATTAATTTCATAGGGTTTTCTTAGTCAAGGAATATTCAAAGGTGGTTTGGCCAGTTCCTTTCTATGTAATATGACCTCAGCACCTGGTATTTGTTGGCAGTCTCCCACCTAAGTACAATA
Organism: Anolis carolinensis; assembly: GCF_035594765.1. NCBI lineage: Eukaryota > Metazoa > Chordata > Lepidosauria > Squamata > Anolidae > Anolis > Anolis carolinensis. The sequence goes on along the minus strand of NC_085843.1, from coordinate 69,284,339 downwards.
TGTTAAAAGTACGATATGTCTCCATCTTTTGAAGAAATAGCTTAAGGGAGGAGGCAAGAATGTTTCCCGGGTACCAAAGTGTCTTCAGGAATAAAATGCCTCAAAGGTATAAAAGAGTGCCTGAGAATGATCATCATTGCTGTGCAGTTTGCCTGGTGCTCATTTTTACAGGGATTTATGGCTTTAAATGAATACTTGGAAGTGGCTCCAGAAACAAACTGGGAGTCTGTAGCACTGTTTCAACAGGGAAAATACACCCTTTCTAAGCAACCAGTTAGTCGCCTGGTTTGTGCATTAAAAAACGTATTGAAGTTTCTTTATACATAACATATGTTGTCATAATCTAAAAATGAGGTGAATGTGATGCCTGATTTACGAGGTAGCAGAGATTGCAGGTCAAGGCAAAATGCAGTCCACATTGTGTCCACATCCTCTTTGCAGAGACCTCTGAAGCCTGAGAGCACATGTCCAACTGTTAGGAAGTGTCAACTAACAAATTCAAACCTGCTTTCAATTAATTGGCTGATGGTTTCCCATACCTGGCTAAAGTAACTCAGTTGCAAAGTTTTCACACTAGTTGCCTGATTTAGTATATATTTAAAAGTGCTACTGAGCTGTCCAAGCTTCATCCCAACTTTCCTCCCTAAGTGTTGTATTGTAGAGAAATGTATTTGATAAACAATTTTTATCACATTTTTGTAGTTGGGGATTGGCATACATCATGGGTCCAGGATTGTGTTATGTCTTCTAGCATAAGGGAGTTCCCACTGAGGACTCAGGAATGTGTAATGTAGAGCTAATCTCACACAACTTGTGGCAGATGTTCTTCCTACACCCCCTGCTGACTGCGAGACTATACTGGGGATCTGCCCAGCTAGACCCTTATATGCCATGGGTAGGGACTGATCCATCAGTTCAAGATTGAGGGTTCATTGATCATCAAGCAGGTTGGTCCATGTCTGGATCCAGACTATGTATGTGCCAGCCCTATCTACAGCTGTAACCAAAATAAAGTTGTGGCCTAATTCTTTCCACTTCACAGTGTCTCTCTGGTTTATACTTTACTATATGGAGTGGGTTCCACTCCTGAATATGCAGTCAAGGCATTATTATGATGATATCTTGAAACTACAAGCAAAGTTAAAAGAACATTTTAGGAGCCTAGTACTGAGGACTATATCAAGTTATCTTGGCAATCAATGTATGTTTTATCAGTAAAATGGCAGAACAATTCCTGTACCCTTCCAGTCCCTTATGGACTTTCAGTACTTGCCACTTACAAGAAGAACTAGAGAAGGAAGGATCTTGCTGTGCTGAAAATATTTTCATGCAATGTTAGACATCTTCCTTGTAACACAAACAATTTCCTCCTTCATAGAATGATTCCATCTCATAAGGTAAAATCATAGAGTTGGAAGAGACCATAAGGGTCATCTAATCCAATCACCTGCCATTAGCAACAGTTTTTAAATACAACCACTCTTTTAATTATGAATGTATACTTTTTTTGTATTTCTGATATCATGCCACACATAAGACTTTAATGTTTGGGGACTGTTGTTTAGCTTTTCAATTGTTCAACATCCAGATCTGATTATTCTAGTTCAAATGTTCTACAAAGAATTCAATTCACCTTTAAGTTTTAATTTTCTAGATTACAATTTCAAATCTGTAGTTTTCTGTGCAAAGGAAATTACTTTGGATATTGGTTTAGGGTATAAATTATACTTTATGAGTAATAGGCTGATCGAATTTCAGTCAATATGTTGTGACTGCTCATATTCTTTTCTAAAAATATTCTCAGAAGCAAAAAAGCATATCAATTGATACCTAAGATATTTGTAAAGCAGATATAACAACATATGTGTTAAACATACTGATCTGAGGTCCCATGTACACTGCCAAATAACGTAGGTTTAAACTGTATTATTGTGGTACATTGTTGTACCTGTCTCCCCCCTCCTGCTTTTCACAAAATTTATTTGTTTTAGGAAGAGCTTGGCACATAAGGAAACACAAATCTTTGTCTTTGAAACTACAACTTATAGTTTAACCACATTAGCAAAGAATTTGAACCATTAATTCATTATTAGAATACTATTTGCTCTGTTCTAACAGTGATTCCAATTAGCTCCATCAAATCAAACAAAATCTGAACAACAGATGCTTGGATGATGAAATAAATTGTAGCATCACTTTATTTTCTCTCTAATAGTAGTACTGCAGCGTGAATTGTGCTTACCTAGATTTTAATGCCACAATAAAATGTATCCCTCTCAAATTCTGTTTGGGTTCTTTTGTCAGTAATGGACAAATGAGGGGTGAGACACATAATACCAGCTGCATCCTAATCATCTGGACTGCTGCTTAATGTCCAATTGGCAAATAGGGAAAAAAAACAATGATCCAGACCCTAATCTTGGATAAGCATACTAATCTAGTTTGTATTATAGAAACCCGGCTGGGTGAACTTCTTGCAGCTGTGTCTATCTGGAATCTTTGCACAGTAGCAGGCCAGACCTGGGAAATGAAGAGGTGGAGTTGCAGTAGTCTTTCAGGATGACATCCCACTGTAATCACCTAAGATGGTTATGTATTTGAAGGTCAGCTGCAGGGACAGAATACAAAATCTGTTGGTGTAACACCAACCCTGCTGCTCAATTGTCTCTCTTTCTCAGCTGGCAGAGTTGGTCTTAGATGGTGCTGGAGTCCCTTAACCTCAGCAATTTTGTTGCATTAAGGGACTTCACCATCCATGTTGTCACTGCTCTCTTGGTAGTGCTCAGACAGAACTCCATGTCTTCTATGATTACCAGGAATCTGTCCCAAGTAGCATACATCCTGTACTGTTTGGGATAATGGTGATCTGGGTATAGAATAACTTTTCATGGTTCCTTTGCTATGGGTAGATAAATATGTGGGAGAAATTACACTCAAACTGCTAAATTTTTCAGAATTTGATAAGCTAACTTATCCTTTTAGAAATAAAACCATGTTTTCAAAATAATTGGAAGCCTTTTAAACAATATATAAGTAGAACACTTAAAGACTGGTCGATAGTAGTATTGAGTGATTAAAAATGCATGGTTAAAAAGAAGTTCAAGATTATGATAAATGTTGTATAATTAGGTCACTTTTGAATAACTTTTGTAAACTTTACATATAAATAAATAAATACATTGCTTAATAGGACAAATTATTGTAAGGTGCTATCCCAGTATGGATTATTGATGTCGCCATACCAGGTAACAGTCAAACTGATGAAAAGCAACAAGAAAAATTCAACTGTGATCAGGACCTCAAAATAAAACTGCAAAGGCTCTGGCATAAACCAGTACAGGTGGTTCCAGTGGTAACTGGTGCACCAGGTGCCATGCCAAAAGATCTCAGCCAGCATTTGAAAACAATAAACATTGACAAATTACGATCTGTCAACTGCAAAAGGCCAACTTACTGAGATCTGCACGTATCATCCGAAAATACATCACAGAGTCCTAAATGCTTGCGAAGTGTTTGACTTGTGATTCTGTGATATGAAATCCAGCATATATATCTCATTTGCTGTGTTATACTCTGTCTTTGTGTCAATAATAATAATAATAATAATAATAATAATAATAATATCAATAACAACAATAACAACAATAACAGTAATTCATTTAAAAAAAGGAATTACACTCAGTAAGACTTGGAGCATTTGGGTAGAGTGCCCATTAAAATAGTACATCTAGGAGGTTTATGAATCCAGGTAGTACTTATAAAGAATTGACTTACCATGTTGTCTTGGTAGGTGACTCTGCTGAAACTTACCTGATCTCTGGATCAGGGAATAATGAGAGTATGGGGAAGTACAATACCTGAATCACAAATTGGAAAATTGGCACAACTGAAGAGTGATGTGATATCAAAGGTGCTCAACCTGGTATGTATTCATTATCAACAATAGAACTACTGTAATGGAATAGTGGGCTTGTGAGATGAAGTCCACAGAACTCTTGAAAGTTAGGCATGGCAACTTTAATATATGATCAGAGTCAGTACTAAAGTATAGTTATGTTTTTCTGTACAGTGGTGGGGAAATTATGGAAAAGGAAAAGGATGTACGCCATGCTAAGGAGGCTGTCCAGGTCCTGAACCAGTGCTTGGCCCCTGTGTCAGACTGGATGAGGGCGAACTAATTGAAACTCAATCCAGACAAGACGGGGGTCCTCCTGGTCAGTCGTAAGACTGAACAGGGTACAGGGTTGCAACCTGTGTTGGATGGGGTCACACTCCCCCTGAAGACACAGGTACACAGTCTGGGGGTTCTCCTGGACTCATTGCTGAGCCTGGAGACCCAGGTTTCGGCGGTGGCCAGGGGAGCCTTCACACAACTTAGACTTGTGCGCCAGCTGCGCCCGTACCTTGGGAAGCTGGACTTGGCCACGGTGGTCCACGCTCTGGTTACATCACATTTGGACTACTGCAACACTCTCTACGTAGAATTGCCTTTGAAGACGGCCTGGAAGCTCCAACTAGTACAATGAGCGGCAGCCAGATTAATAACTGGAGCGGCATACAGGGAGCGTACCACCCCCCCCCCCCCTGCTAAGCCAGCTCCACTGGCTGCCAATATGCTACCGAGCCCAATTCAAAGTGCTGGTCTTGACCTATAAAGCCCTAAACGGTTCTGGCCCAAACTACTTGTCCGAACGTATCTCCTCTTATGAACCTACTAGGTTGTTAAGATCATCTGGAGAGACCCTGCTCTCGGTCCCACCTGCCTCGCAGGTGTGGCTGGTGGGAACGAGGGAGAAGGCCTCCTCATTGGTGGCTCCCCGGCTGTGGAATGCCCTCCCCAGTAATGTTTGACAAGCTCCAACTCTCCTAGGTTTCAAGAAAGCCGTGAAGACATGGCTATGTACTCAAGCGTTTGAGGAGTAACATCTGAGGTCGATATGACATGAATCAAGGTGCACACGAAGGTGTTAGTGGATGAATTTAACTATACATGCATTTTAAATTTTATAATTCATGGTTTTATAGAGTCTAATTAGAGTTTTAATTGATGTGGTACTGCTTTATTGTTTATTAATATGTCGTTTTATTGAATATATTTTGGGCAATGTAATTTGCCGACTGTTGTAATCTGCCCTGAGTCCCTCTGGGAGAGAAGGGCAGGGTAAAAATGATGCAAATAAATAAATAAATAAATAATGCTGTCATGAGTGAAGTTGCACAAAATACATTACACAACTTGATTAATATATATCAATAAAGAAGTCACACAAAGTGACAATAAATAGCTAAATCAAAAGGTTTCCACACTTATTTAAATTTAGCAGTTTAGGAATTATATGTGTCCTTCCCACCCCACCATCCCTAGAGAAATATCCTGCCTTAAATTTCTCCTACCAATTTGCTGTCTCTTTGTAATGGAGTGTTTGAAAATTGCATTTATTTCGAAGCAAAATATTTTTCTCTAGCATTTTCCCTAGCATTAATCTATTTGTTCAACCTCCTAATCCTATTACTATTTCCTCACTTATTCGCTATTAAAAACAAACAAACAAGCTTATGGAGCCCATACATTTAAAAATGTTGCCACTAGCATTTTTATTATCTCTCTTCTCCCTTTTGTAGGATAACAATGCTCAGCTCTGTTCCTCCAGTCATTTTTATTTCATAACATATACAGTAGGAGTTGTCCTCTGCCGAATTTGTATTTGTATTGTTAGGCTTTTGTCTCACAAAAATAAAAAGCTTCAAGTATGGCTTAGTCAATGTCCAAAGGAGCACATGTATTTCATCACTTACAAAATCTAATATAGCACATATATTTATTTCATAGTGGTCTGAAATCCCATTACATTCAAAACAGATGGAAAAGTGTCTCTATAGTTTCCCAATTCAATCTCATATTTATGAAGGAAATGCTTCTGAACCTGGTTAACAGCCAGAATCTCTTACTATTTTTCATGTTGGCTAGGTTTTCTGGGAACAGAAGTCCATCAGCCAAAGAATGGAGGCTACTAATCATTCTGCTAAGGCATTAAGGTGCTTGAAAGGATATTGTGAGTCTTGATCATAAATCGGGAACTCAGAATGGTCTATGTAAAATTTAGATGTGTTAGGAAAAGGCCATACCAAAAACTTACCATCATTCATCATTGCCCATTAGTAAGAGTTTCTTTGGTCCCATCTACACTGGCCATATAATGCAGTTTCAAACTGCATTATACGGAAGTGTAGATGGGGCCTTCAGCTGATAATGTGATCCCACTTTGAGCCTTAACTTTCAGTTTAGTTTCTCTTCTTATGCCTGGACAAGAACACATTACATTTCAACAAGGGGCAGACTATGATGACAGATTGGATTTCTACATGAATTTGAGGCAGGCAGGATTTCCTTGAATTGTCAGGTGGGGACTGGTATACCATAGCTATACACTGGTGGAGGGGTTATCCGAATAAGATCAAATCTTAGGAGCTTGATGAAAGCTGTTCTGCATGGATGCTCTCAAAGTCAGCTGCTGTGTAGGATTGTTGCCCATGTTCTCTAATCAAAATCTCCTATGAGTTGCAGTGAGTTTTCTGGGCTGTATAGCCATGTTCCAGAGGTTGTGAAGTCTATTGGAAACTAGACAAATGGGGTTTATATATCTGTGGAATGTCCAAGGTGGGAGAAAGAACTCTTGTCTGTTTGAGGCAAGGGTGAATGTTGCAATTGGCCACTTTGATTAGTATTGAACAGCCTTGCAGCTTCAAAGTCTGGCTGCTTTCTGCCTGAGGGAATCCTTTGTTGGGAGGTGTAAGCTGGCCCTGATTGTTTCATGTCTGGAATCCCCCTGTTTTCTGAGTGTTGTTCTTTACTGTCTTGATTTTAGAGGTTTTTTTAATACTGGTAACCAGATATTGTTCATTTTCATGGTTTCCTCCTTTTTGATGAAATTGTCCACCTGCTTGTTTATTTCAATGGCATCTCTGTGCATTCTGACATGGTGGTTGTTAGAGTGGTCCAGCATTTCTGTGTTCTCAAATAATATGCTGTGTTCAGGTTGGTTCATCAAGTGCTCTGCTATGGCTGACTTCTCTGGTTGACTTACTCTGCAGTGCCTTTCATGTTCCTTGATTTGTGTTTGGGCAATACTGCGTTTGGTCGTCCCTATGTAGACTTATCCACAGCTGCATGGTATACGGTAGACTCCTGCAGAGGTGAGAGGATCCCTCTTGTCCTTTGCTGAACATAGCATTTGTTGAATTTTCTTAGCGGGTCTGTAGTTAATTTGTAGATTGTGTTTCTTCATCAGAATCCCTATGCAGTCAGTGCTTCCCTTGATGTATGGTAAGAACACGTTTCCCTTGGCTTGTGCCTTGTGGCTTGTTTTTGGCCTTGCAGCTCTTCTGATGTCTGTGGTGGAGTACCCATTGGCCTGTAGAGCACAGTTTAGGTGGTTCAGTTCACCATGGAGGATGTGGGATTCACAGATTTTTTGCATGGTCTGCCAGGGCTTTAATTGTGCTTCTTTTTTGACCTGGGTGATAGTTGGAGTTTTTATGTAAGTATCTATCAGTATGAGTAGGTGTTCTGTAAACTGTGTGGTCCAATTGTTGATTTGGTTTGCAAAGCACTAGGGCATCTAGAAATTGCAGTTTTCCTTCATTTTCTTTTTCCATGGTGAATTGGATGTTTGGGTGATGCTGCTGATGTAGTCCAGGAATTTCTTTAGTTCTTCTTCTCCATGGCTCCAAATGGTGAAGGTGTCATCCACAAATCTGAACCATATTGCGGACTTTTTGTTGCAGTTTCCAGGGCTTGTTTTTCAAAATGTTCCATGCAGAAATTTGCTATGACAGTCTGAGAGGGCTCCCATGGTGATTCCATCTTTCTGTTCTAGAATTCATTGTCCCACTAGAAGTAGCTTGTGGTGAGGCAATGGTGAAACAGACTGTGATGTCTTCTGGGAAATTCTGGTTGATTAGTGTGATGGTGTCTGCTACTGGGACCTTGGCAAATAGAGACACCACATCGAAGCTGATCAGTTTGTCATTGGTGTTGAGCTTGAGGTTGCTGATTTTTTTCTATGCGGGCTGAGTGCGTAGTGAACCCAATATGGGTTTGTAGCTCTGAGGCAAGAAATTTTGCCAAGTCATATGTGGGGGAATCCAATGGTGCTCATGATGGGTTTGAGCGGGGTGGAGTCCTTATGGACTTTTGGAGTCCATAAGGCATAGGCGGGAGGGCTTCTGATTTACACAGTTGTTGGCATATGTTGAGGTTAATTGAGGAGATCTTGAGTGTTGGTTTTTCTAGTGATTTTGTTGGTTGGGTCTTGTTTTAGTTTTTTGTATGTTGTGGGGTCCAGGAATTGTCTGATCTTTTATTTGTATTGTTCTGTTTTCATGATAACTATGTAATGTAATGTAAACTTTTATTACGGTCAATGACCAGCTCATATCAAGGGCACCCAGTCCCGTACATCCATATGAAATCCGAGAGGTTATATACTTCACAATTAATAAAACTCCTATAAAACTAAATCATTGACAAAATTTAAAGTCTAGGCTAAAAACTTTAATATTAATAAAAACCCTTATAAAATTGAATCATTGACAAAATTTAAAATCTAGGCTGAAGATCATATACCAGTACCATTAAGACCCAACTCAACTCACAGGATCATCCAGGGGGAGTCTAAAGGAAGGGAGTGGGGATGGCATGGGGGGGGGGGGTACCCCTAACTGTAAATAACAACCTATAACTATAAATAGTGGTCTATATCTGCTTTCCCAACTCTGTTCTATAGATGATACTTAGTTCTCTTGGCTCTCAATCATCATCTGCCGGATTTTAATTGCAGCTGTGCAGAACTTGGCGACATTATATGTCACAGCTGAGATGGTATCTGAGAGCAATAAGGTTACGTAAAATTGTCCAGAACGTCCTGGGTATTTAGTTGTCCATGGCATGATGAGACGTGTTCGAATGTCTCTGTAAAACAGGCACTGCAGAAGTACATGCTCCGTTGTTTCTATCTGACCTGAGTCATATGGACATAGCCTCTCAGAGTATGGAATCTTCTGGTAATGACCTTCCAGTACTGAGGATGGGAGCGCATGACATCGTGCCAAAGTAAAGGCTCTCCGATGGTTGGCTACCTCCAACATAGTAAGATATTCCATAGGGGAGGTATGGCTCCTACTGTCTCCATTGGTGATGAAGGATGGGGCACTGGACAGATCTAATTGGTGTTCAATGTCTGTTATATGTTGCTTGACCAGGGATTTGGCCTGGTCATATCCCATGCTGGTTAGTAGTTCTGGGGATAGACCAAGAGATGCAATTTTGTGCACTATCTTCTTTTGCCAGCTGGATTGGAAGTTGTCCTTCATGGTGAGTGGGGCAAGGCCCAGGGGTGCGAGGGATAGTCTCAGCCAGTAATTCAATATTACCATCCACACCCTGGCCTCCACTCTCAAGAAGCCAGTCTCCAGGCGTAGGGTAGCGTTACAGACACACTTTGGAACCTGTAGGGCTGATCTTAAAAATTTGGATTGGACAGTCTCCAGTGGGGCAAAGTCAGAAAAAGGTCCTATCTGGGCACCATAAAGGAGTTGGGCCATTGACTTGGCTTCAAAAAGTTTGAGAGCTGCGGGTTTAAATTGCCCCCCCCCCCTTTGACCTCAGGTATTTTAATATGGCAGATGAACTCCTATATGCATTCTCAGCCACATAGCCTCCATGTGCTTTTCTGCTGCCTGAAGAGTGAAAGACTACCCCCAGATATTTAAAACATGGAACCTGCTCAATTTTTTTTATCATCTATATTCCAATGGTGGAGCTTAGGTCTTTTGGCAAACACCATGATTTTCGTTTTGTGATAATTGCGTTGTAACTGATCCTCTCTACAATATTGTGCCAATGCTTTCAAAGCTCTTTTGAGGCCTATTGGTGTTCTTGAAATCAGTGCTGCATCATCAGCATAGAGTAGGATGGAGATATGTCTCCCCGCGAGTTTAGGAGGATGAAAGTCCATGTTGTGCAATTGCTCCACCATAGAGTTAATGTAGAGGTTGAATAATAACGGGGCTAAGATGCAGCCTTGTTTGACTCCTTTCTCTGTTCTAACAGCGTTAGTGAGGTGGCTTTGAGGGTTGCATCTTATTTTGAGAGATGTCCCTTCATGGAGTCGACGGATAAGATGGAGGAGCCATCTGTCAATTGAGGTGTCTTCTAATTTTTCCCATAGTTTGGCCCTAGAGATGGAATCAAAGGCAGCCTTGAAGTCTATAAAAGCTACATACAAGGATGCAGAGCTGTTGGCAGTGTATTTTTCTATCAGATGCTGGAGGACTAGGCAATGGTCCACTGTAGATCGTCCTTCCCTAAATCCAGCTTGTTCGTCGGCTAATATGCCTTCTTGATCTATCCAATCCTGCAGTTTCCCTTTTAGATGTCTAGCATAAATTTTACTAATAATGTTAAGGAGGCTGATAGGTCTGTAATTTGCTGGATCATCTCTTTTCCCTTTTTTTTTTGTATATGGGGACTATAATTGCCATCCCCCACTCCTTGGGAATTTGACCATATTTGTCAATGCAGGTGAAAAGTGAAGCTAGGGTGGGAGCCCAGAAGTCTAGATTGTTTTTGATGGCTTCTGAAGGAATGAGGTCTTCTCCTGGGGCTTTCCCTTACTGTAACTGATTAACAAGGCTCCTGATCTCTGTCAGAGTGACCGCAGGCCATGTAGGTAAATTTTCCAAGTCTGGGGTGGAACAGGCATTCCCACCATTATTATCCTTATATATATCCCAAAAATATGTTTCCCATGACCCTGGGGAGATATGGCTTCCTATCAAGGGCCTAACATAATTTGCTGTACATGATATGATGTGCCAGAAGGTGGCTGAGTCTTTAGTTTGAACGGCTTGTATGAGCCGTGTCCAGTTGTTTTTTGAGTCTTCCCTTTTTTTCTGGGCCAACAGGCGCTTATATAGTCTCTTCTGATGGAGAAGCTCTTGTGACGCCATTACTGAGTTATTAGACTGGAAAGCCTGGTAGGCGGAAGTGATTTCTTTGCATTTATACATTCCTTATCAAACCAGGGTTTGGAGTGATGATGATATTGCCTATGTGGAACTGTGTTGGAGCTTCTTATTCGTTTCTGGAGTTCTTGGGTTATTGAGTTAAAGTTCTCCAAAAGAGCACTGGGGGATGTAGCATATGTCATGCCAATCCTTAGATTCTGTAGCTGTTCTGTTGCCAGCAGTTCGGTAACTCTTTGGTTCAACTCTGGCGTCCATTTGACTCGACAGTTGGCTTTTCCAGTTGGTTGTAAGATGGGTTGATGACAGTCCTCTATTACTTGGATAGAAATGGCTAATTCGAGAAGAATAGGAAAGTGGTCACTGTCGAGTTTTGGCATGACTTCCAGGTGCTTGGCATGTGGTATTAGATCCCTCGATATGGCAATATAATCGATAGCGCTCATTTTGTTTCCAGACAGATAGGTGAATTCAGGAGGGTGGTCTCCTTCTAAGGCACCATTTAATATGTGGAGGTTTAGCCTGGCAGTTGATTGAGCCAGGCATAGTCCAGCAAGATTTGATTTCTGATCCTTAGATTGTCGCCTCAAGAGGTATAGATCATCTACAGGCTCGGGAGGGGGAATCTTGTGTTGTCTGTGAAGCGAGATGTCATCAGGGCCCATCCTTGCATTGAAGTCTCCCCCCAGGACTACCGAGGCGGTTGGATTTTGGAGTATGAGTTCAGTAACATACTTTTCCAATTCCTTCCATCGGGCTCTTGTCTGTGTTTTACTCCTCAATGGGGGCATATATACACTAACTATCATTAATGTGCAATGATGAAATTGGAGCAACACTGCCATTGCACCCACTTTGGATGTGGGTAGGGGCTTAGTACTGACACGTAATGAAGTGGAAACTAGAATCCCTATTCCACCTTTGGCTTTCCCACATTTAGCCCCTGTCTTGGCCCTCACTGTATATGATTGAAAGCCGTTTAGTGACAATTCTTCCACTGCCCATGTCTCCTGAATTAGTAGAATATGGTGACGGCCGAGGAAGTCTGTGAAATCTGGATCTCTAATGGAGGAGTGCCAACCAGCTACATTCCATGTCAGCACGGAAATGCTGTTCCTGGAACTTAATTGTCATGCCTCCAAAGGAGCATGGACTTTGTTTTCAACTGCCCTTTTTCTCCCCATCTGACGCTTTTCTCTATGTAAGGATGATGAAGGTTGCAGTTCCCTTCTGCGGCCTCGGGGAATCAGAGCCTCAGCAGCAGCAGTTTGTGTGTTGTTGCTAGAAGTGTCCCTTGCTACTAGTTCCCCCTTACAATGACCTATCTCCAGATTACTTTTCTCCTCCTTTGTCATCCTGTCCTGGAGCTCTTCCTGCAGTGATCTCAATCTATTTAGTATTTCTCTCTGGCTGTTTTGTGGGAGGCGTTGGAATGATTCCAGCAAGTCCCCTTCTTCTCCTATGTATAATTCACCAAATGGAATCTCTGCACTGGGCTGGTTTTTGGGCACTAGGTCCAACAGCTTTGCTGGAGGGAGCTGGTTAACTGGTAGCTCTTCCGTTGTGACAGTGTTCGGTTGAATTCTTGGGAGTGACGGCCTACAGCAGACATCTTTGTAAAAATGTGCCGGAAATACTCCCAAGGTACCCAAGAATGCCCTCTTTCTTAGCAGTTGACTAGGTATAAAAGAGTTCTTAAAGCTGAGGGACACCCTTGCAAAGTCCCAGTTCTCCATCAGGGTCCTAACAGCTATCAATGATGAATTTCTGCAGTTTAGAATCTGCCTTAGATGGATGTTAGCTATATATACTGAGTCCTAAGCTGGTTGTATACCATTCAAGGGATAAATATCCAATACTAACACATAATTCTGCAATGCGAAACTGATGTTCTGTTTCATCTGGGCCTCATTCCGTCGATCTATCCTTCCCTTGTTTTCATTTCCCATGGTCAGGGCACTGGGGACCGGTGTCTTTGGTAGGTGATCTAGTCCCCCAGATTGGTTTGACAGAAGCATGTTTCCTTGGTTTACTTCTGAAGCTGAATCCAGGTTGGACAGTATTAGTGACTCTTCCATCTTAAGATCAGGGTTGGACTTGAGTTTAACTTTCCTGGCTTTCTTAACTTTAGTTGGTTTAACAGCAGTAGTTTGCCTTTTCTTCCTGTCCATGAGTTTAAATAACTTTTGGAAATTCATGCTGGATCTTTTGGTTGCAGAAATGGCAATCTTTTTCTCATCCTTAGTTTTTCTCATTCTCTTTACCTTGCCCATGGTCTTTACCTTTTTATCGGGTTTGTTAGGTTTGGGAACTTCTTTTGTAATTTTTTTGTGTCTATCTTTGACTATTAGGTTCCCTTTTACATTGGGGAAATAATCATCTGTGTCAGGGCTTGAGCCTGGAAGTGTTTTATCCTTACTTGCCTCCTGCGTCACCATGTGTTGTGTGATTGTGGTTAGGAGATCGTGAATTTCTGTAAGGTATGACTTGATGGCTTGGATGTCCGAATTCATGTTTGTAATCTGGTGGGTTAAATCAGCCGTGATGGGTATGTTTTCATGAACTTCTGTTGCTGTGATTGTCTTGGTTTTTGGGCATCCATGTGCTATGTTAATTTGTTCCTCTATGATGTCTACAGAAGTTAGGGCTTGTCTCCAGTTGTCATCTTCCTGGATGTTCTGGCTGATCGGACTGGCACTGGCAGGACAAATTCCTCAGCTAGGCTTATACCTGATTTCTCATATGGATTAAAAATCACTTGACAGTGATCCAAAGTCCAATCCAGGGGTGAAGCTTGTGGAGAGATCTGCTCCATCTCTTGGATTTGGACTATTGGGGAGAAGTAGTCTGGTATCCCTGTCTGCTTTGGATTTCTTTTCCTTCTCCTCAGAGAGGGGGAGGACATTAGAGGTGAATGGGTCTTATCATTGTTTTTATAGGACTGTCTTGTTTTAATTACCATGGCTCTTGTGGGATACACCGAGGCACTATCTACTTTTACCCAATAGTGAGTTATAAGATTGTTAGTTCAGGTGCCAGCAGTTAGTTGGACCTATTCGGTCCCCAGTGTATCTACTCGAACAGTTCCTATTATAAAAGCACCTGCAGCTGTATCCTTCCCCTGCCGGAATACTAAAGTTCACTATGGATTTGATTGTAAAATACAAAAATCTTAGTAATTTAGCAAAAGTCAAGCTAGACCTAATCCCAATGTCATGATATTTTCTGGGCAAGACTTTATATAGCAAGGTCAAGTCATTGAGGCAATAATTTCACTGACTTACAGCCCTTTGTGTCGCTCCGCTTCTTCGGCTTGGGGTCAGCTGTAGACACACCTGTGTTTCTGACTCTGTCTTTCTCTGTTTCTCTTGCTCCGAGTGCCTTCTCTTTCTCTTTCTTGCCCCCTCTTTTGCTTTTATTTCAACTCCTCTACTCCTCTCAACACAAGGAACTCTCACAGCAAACGTAGGAGGATGTTTGAAACTTCAGCCACCACGGGGGTTAGAAAAGCCAACAAGGAGAGGAAATTATAACAAACACCTTGTATTTGCAGCAGAGTGGAGTAACAGAGTAGTAAATGCTGTAATCCACAACAGTGACGCTGTGTAATGTTTGCTTCAGCTTCAGCTTCAGCTTCCAGAGTCCTTGGAAAGTTAAACAGGTCAGCTTTTTTCCTCACCCCTCTTTTTCCTTCTATGCTGGAAACCTTCAATGCTGATTAATAGCGTGTTGTTGGTTAAGTTTGAAACTCTCCCTGAGATAAGAATTATTTAGTAGTAACTTATCAGCCTGTTGTCGGTCTGTTGTCGTTATTCTCTCTATTGTGCTGCTCGGAAGATTAGGGAGTGAAAAAGACTTGACTCCAGTTACACCGCCATCTTTCCCATGATAACTATGGCATTCCCCTTGTCTGCTGGAAGAATGATGATTTCTGGGTCTGAATTGAGGTTTGATGGCTTGTCTTTTTTACTTGTTGTGTTGCTGGGGGGAGGTTTTGCCTTTCTCAGGATCCTTGCCGTTTCCCCTCTTACTTCCTCCACTTCATCCTCAGGGAAGCAGTAAATCACTGATTCGACATTGACAATTATGTTTTCTACTGGGATCCTGGTGGTAACAGCAAAATTGCCTCCTTTTGCTAATATGGACATTTGGTCTTCTGAGAATTGTCTGTCAATCAGGTTGAGGATGGACCATGATGTATCCAGTTCTGGTTTCAGCTGCTGCTTTTGGCATCTCCCATGTTTGCCACTTATTAGACAATGACCACAGTGGCAAGGAATTGATGATGAACCAAAGAAGATTCAAACATGGTATAGTGAATGAAAATGCCATATTTGGAATTCATTTATTTGAACCATTTTTGACTTGAATGCATTGGAACTGTTTTATTCCAGTGATGAAAGCAAAGAAACTGTATTTTTCTATACTGATGACACTTCATCACCAGCAAAACTGTCCCATGTTGTCAGGGCCCTTCTACACCTGGCTGAAATATATTTTTATTACTTATTAGAAGGATAATTTCTTTATCAATTGCCATTTTGAAATGTGGTTCAAGATTCATTCAAGTAGAAGGGAGGAGAGAAAGTTAAGAATGAGCCATCAGCTTTGGAAACAAAGGGACATTCAGAACTCATTCAAGTCAAGGCTAAATTCGGCTTGGGAAAGGAACAGATAAAGATAAAACAGTTGCAAACTCTGAATAAATAATAGGGCTCAGCCTGAAGAATCTTGGATATGTTCAGTGCAGCAACTAGCAGGGACAAGACCAGGAGGTGGAACTAGGAGGAGTTGAGGGGTGGGCCTAGGAGTAAAGAATGTTAATGTGTTTCAGTGTGACTGTTGTGAGCTATCAATTGCAACCATTTTCTTTGTCCTGGGTGTGGTACATCTGGCTGTTCCAGGGAGCACCCATTAGTTATTTTACTGCAGCAATAAAACTTCTGTAATTTATAATCTTCTCGTTTCTCATATCAATTGGGAAACAAGGCCAGGAATATTTAAAGGAAGGCCTGCCTTAACATTGCCATATAATCCAGAATAGCAAGACAGATAATCCACATTATTTGCTTTAAACTGGATTCTCTGAGTCTACACTTCCACATAATCCAGTTCAAAGCAGATAATCTAGATTTTATACAGCTGTGTAGAAATGGCCTCAGAAGGCTAAATCTCACACAATAAGGAATCTAGGAAGATCACACAAGTGGCTCTGTGACCAGTGTGAATGATTTTTGCAAATCCAATAACTATAATTTAGTTTTACATGGACAATTCAATAATGATCAGTGCACCTTCGGAATTTCTGCCAAATTCTATTGCTCATCTCCATCACATCTCAGAAATGCTGTCAAGCATTGCAGTCATTACTTTAAATAAATAATGGGCAAAATGGCAGAAATCAAACTGAAGTTTATAGCTCAGTAGGACTACCCAGCTGTAAATATGGTTCCTTCTACACTGCCATATAGTTCAGATGATCAAAGCAGATAATCCATATTATCTGCTTTGAACTGGATGATGTGAGTATACACTGCAATATAACCCAGTTTAAATCAGATAATCTGGATTTTATATGGCAGTGCAGAAGGAGCCAGAGGAGGGCAACTAAAATGATCAATGGTCTGGAGAACAAGCCCTATGATGAGCGGCTTAAAGAACTGGGCCTGCAGAAGAGAAGGCTAAGAGGAAACATGATAGCCATGTACAAATATGTGAGAGGAAGCCATAGGGAGGAGGGAGCAAGCTTGTTTTCTGCTGCCCTGCAGACTAGGACGCGAAACAATGGCTTCAAACTACAGTAAAGGAGATTCCACTTGAACATCAGGAAGCACTTCCTCGCTGTGAGAGCTGTTCGGCAGTGGAATTCTCTCCCCCGGACTGTGGTGGAGGCTCCTTCTTTGGAGGCTTTTAAGCAGAGGCTGGATGGCCATCTGTCGGGGGTGATTTGAATGCGATTTCCTGCTTCTTGGCAGGGGGTTGGACTGGATGGCCCATGAGGTCTCTTCCAACTCTACTATTCTATGATTCTATGATTCTAAGAATTATATTCCTACAACTTTTGAGAACCCTGAAGCTTCCTGTGTCTGCTTTCTGAATCCCCCAAATTACCTGAAAAAAATGCCCTAAACTCTCCCAAATGTACAAAAAAACCACCCCAAATGCACCAAAAGACCTCATGTACAACCCACTAGATCCTCTTTATTTGTTGCATAACTTCAAGTTACCATCATGGAAAAATAAGTGGGGAAAGTGGTTATTTCGATGCCCTCAACAAAGGAGAAAAGAGGGAGAAAAATTATCCCCTGGCTCCCATACAGTTGACTATCCCTACCTTATAGTCTAACACAAAGGTATTCTAGAAAAAGCATTTTTCTGCTTCTCTTTAGAATTTGGACTTTTTTTGACTAGATCATGACTGGAGCTTTTCTGTATGACCATATCTTGCCACAACCCACATAACAAGTTGCTTCACTCAGGCACAACAAGCCTTTTTTTTTTGCAACATTTTCTAGTGATACTCCTGTGCTATCTGTGTGCAATTGAACCAAAAAGCACACAAAAAGATTTTAGTCAGAAACAAGCCTTTTTTACCACTTTTTCGAGTGCTATCTGTGTGCATTTCACTAAAAAGCCAGGTAAAAAGCACACACAACCAACCAGGTAAAAAGCACACAACCAAGAAACGACACATATCAGTTCTATCTGTTATTGTATATAATATTTATGTTGGGGGCCGGTAACAATTTCTTGTGTTCAGCAGGTCTTGTGGTCCACTTAAATTTCACAAGTTTTCAGAAAAGAAATCTCTTCTCAGTACCTGTAATCTGTCTGCCCACATGTTATGCCTGTAGTTGTTGGCCATAGTTCTGCTACTGGACCTGGATATTCTTAGGAAATACCTCTCCAGGAATCTCTTTTGGCATAACTATGTGGACTACATTTGTTATTCTCAGATTTAAAAATGCATTTATTTTCCCACTTTTGCAGGGGTTCTGTGGAGATACATTTGGTTTTCTTTTAAAATAGATTTTATTTCTAGAAAGATTAAGAATTTCCTAAAAATCTGTGGATGATCTCATACTTGATGGGCTTGCATGCAGTGGAAAATGTGTGTTGCCCTCCAAGTGTGGACTCCACCCCACTCCACTCCAACCAGCCATAGCAGCTAAAATGATTTTTTTAAAAGAATGAAAATTCCCCCAAAATCAGGAGATGCTCCAATCTTTCTGAAACATGGGAGGACTGATACTCTGGTTATGCTATGTCATTGTAGAGGCATTCAAAGACCTGGGCTGACATTTGGAGAGATGGATCTAGGAGCACTCCCAAGCTGCAAACACAATCTTTCAGGGGGAATGTAACCCCATCCACAACTGGTGAACACACTTCCATCCCTAGGTTTAGACCCTTAATGGCAAACACCTTTGTTTTATCTGGATTCAGTTTCCATTTGTTTTTCCTCATCCAGTCCATTACCTCTGCCAGGCATTCATTCAGAGGAAACATGCTATCCTTAGCTGAGGCTGTTTTTGAAGGCATGGAGAAATATATTTAGGTGTCGCTGGTAACACCCCGCCCCATGCTTATGGGTGATCTTTCCCAGCAGTTTCATGTAAATATTTTTTTAAAAAATAGGGGATAGAACAGCACAGCTCCTTTTTTCATGAACAGCTATCCCCAAGCACCACCTCTGGAACCTGCCTGAAAGGTACGATCAGAACCACTGAAACACAGTGCCTTCAATACCCAGTCCCTCCAGGCATTCCAGAAGGATACTATGGTTGATGGTATCGAAAGCCACTGAGAGATCTAGAAACACAAAGTGACACACTCCCTCTGTCAGTGTTAAGACGGAGATCATCCACTAAGGCAACCATAGCAGTCTCAACTCTGTATACTGCTCTGAAATCAGTTTGAAATGGGTCAAGGAAATGTGTGTCATCCAAGACGGCCTGAAGTTGGAAGGCAACTGTTCTGCAATTAAGGTCCAGGGGATCCAGGTGTTGTAGTAGAGCCTGCGAGTAATGTTGCAAGCAGTAGTTTGAGTACCAGAAGGGGGAAAAGGGTTACTTGCGAGCAGGAGTCAAATGAAGAACAACAAAGGAAAAGGCTCCAGGATATACTTATGTCGCCTTCTGATGAAAACACATGCAAAGGTTTTTCTAGTGATGAGGAGTCAATGAGTGTAATGAAGTGTGATTTTTTTTTTTGGTTTACAGATGTAATGTTTAATTGTGTTTTAAAAGAGTCAATATTTCAGTTATTGCATCTCTGCACTCAGAAGTTGGCTGCCATAGAGAAGTGGGCGGAGCCAACTGCCGTTTTGTTGGAGAAGTGCTGGTTTAAAAAAAGAAGCAGTTAGTCTGTGCTCTGACGAAGCACAGGGAAAACTGATCTTAAGTTGTAGGGATCAGGGAGGCTCAATTGCTTATTTTTGAGTCAGTTTAATATAAGTTTGGTGACTTATTTTAAGGTAGTCTGTCTCCTGATAAGGAACAGATAATCTGTGATTGTAATTCACAGGGTGACTGTGGTTTAAAAGCAGTAGAGAAAGAAGTGACATTTTAGGAAGTTTGAATCACCTCATTCTAGCTTTGCAACTGTTAACTAAAGTGCCTCTAAAGAGAAACGTTATTGTAACCACTAAGCTCTGTGCCTGAATAAACTTGTTATTTTTCTTCTAACATCTCAGCCCCTGTCACATATATTACCATCAAGAGTAAATAAGAAGAGAAAGAAAAACATAATTTAAAAGGTCTCCTCTCTGAGTAGTTGGTGGCTGCATCTTCCCAAACTGGTGTCAATAGTTAATAAATACCATTTACATTTGATGGAAGCATTATAAAGACTTTATAATTTGGTGGCAGCGTTTAATTAAACATCTTTACACTGGTGGCAGTGGTTATATATAATTAATAAATCATCTCCACAATGAGCAAGGAGGGAGGTGTGGTGGATGAGAATAGAGGCTTTCTCCCTTCCTGGACTCTTGGACTGATTTGACAACGGCTCTGTTTGACCACCTTGGAAACGACGTTTGTTTGGACTTCTTCTACAGCGACTCTGGGACTTTGGCTGGCTTTGACAACTCCTCTTTGCATTTAACTCTTTGGGTGCAGCGCTGTCTGTTGGAACTCTTTTGTTACAGCGCTGTTTGCTTGCTGTTTACTTTGTGTTTTAATCCGGGTTTTCTTTCTGTTTAATCCGGGTTATTTTCCATTTGCTTTTTGGAGCCCAGTTTGGGCAAAGTCTTTGAGTTTTGGCCAGAGATACTGAAGCTAAGTGTCTCTGAGCATATTATTGTTTTACAATAAACCTTTTGTTGGATTAAATGTTGTGTGTAGCTCTTTAAGGCCTCTGTGTCTTGACACCAGGTATGATGATAATAATTCTTTGAAGATATACAACAATATTACAATACAAGTTGAGTATTTCTTATCTGAAATACTTGGAAAGTGTTTGAAATTTCAGACTTCTTTGGATTTTGAAATATTTTCATATATATAATGAGATGTTCTGAAGATGGAACCCAAGTCTAAATACAAAATCCATTTATGTTTCACATACATTTTATACTCATAGCCTGAAGGTAATTTCTCATAATGGGAAGAAAACTGTTAAAGTTGCTTGTTGCGTTCTTCAAAAAGAAACTTTGTGAAAAATTACCTCCTCAAGGAGATACTATATGCCATAAGGCATTCAGGGCTTAAAATTTTCACCCCTCTATTAAGTATTAAAACAGCCTGTAACTGAGTTATTATCAATTTGATATAAGTAAAACACACAGTGATGAGGAAAAAAACAGGAATTAGAACAAATAGTAGCATTAGTCTGTTGATTGAAGATATTCACAATGTTCCTAGTAACAGATGGAAAAGAGATGGCACACAGAATTATAGAATCATAAGTTCATGTAGAATCAAATAACACAGAAACTGATCTTCAACAGTGACAAATTATCACTGCTGTCAATACCACTTCTGAGGCTTTAATTCCAAAATGATTGGAATTGCTAAATATGTTGCACTCAAATTCCTGCATGTCACTGTGGCTTTAAAAAATTGATAAGGAAAGTGTCTATGGACATATCCTGACTAATTTAATAAATCCAAAATTTTGTTCTTATTTTATATTAGGCTAAAATAAACCAGCATAACTGGTATAACTTTTATAATCATGGTAGTTGCCTGAAAATACTGTGGGATAAACAAAATGTGTACGGCTCTCTTAAATAAAATAGAAAATAACAAAATCTGGGATTTTTTGGTCTTTCAAATACATCTGGATGTGCCCTGAGGGGAACAAACAGGAACATTCCACTTCCAAATGTCTAATAATAATGAATTATACGAATTAAAAAGAACAGTTAAAGAACACGGATGTCAGTTTAACTGGGATTAGTGCCCATGAGCTGATTACCTGAAGTGTATTTAATAGCGTCTAAATTCTATTATGCCAAGGCGTTCAATGGGATTATAGGGACAGCTGGATGCTGAGTTGACAGCTACTTAACCTCTATTGGTGGCAGATGATAAGAAATAGCTCAATAAACACTGTATTTTAAGACACATGACAATCTTGGATTTTCTTGTGAAAATGTATTCAGAATCTGTAAATGCATTACTTGTAGGCTGAGAAAGTTTGATTTGCCCAAGGTTACCCAATGAATTCCAACAGCTACCATAAGTAGATTCAAATTCTGGCCTTCTGAAGGCATAGTTTAACCATCATATCATTTAAAATAGCCATCTTCAAAAATCATTAAAGGTGGGGACACCTGGAAAAGATAGGACATCTAAATCTTGTTTTCGCATTTCTGAACTACGCCTAACAAAATATACACTGGTGCTGAATATCCCATATTGTTTCTGTGCAAAGTAATCTTGATGTACAAAAGTGATGATACTTTAACTTAGTGTGCCATGCTGGCAGGTTCAAGAGTTAGGTTTCCCCCTGGGGTCATCCATGGCTGGACAAGCTGCCCCTTTCAAAAAACAAAAACAAAAACAGAAGTCTGTTTTAGTTGCCCTGTGACACTACTCAGTTGTAATGGTATTACTTTACTTCAACTGTCATGGAAACAAACATTATATGGAAACCTGTGAAAATGATGCATCATGAGGTGCAGTGGGGAGGGAAATCCCTCCTCCCCCTCCCCACCTCTTGACACATAATTTTCATGCATTAGGAGAGCTCCCCACAGGGACCTTGGCTGGTGGCAGCCCCCCCCCCCCCCCCGAAATGTGGGGCTGGAGTGGCTGGATGCCCTTGCGGGTCAACATCTGGTTGACCCAGGAAGGCATGTAGCCAGTCCCTCCTAGCAGGGAAAGCCCGGGGTTTGGGGGTGGGGACTAAATCCCAGGAAGAACTGGGATTTAATAACAACTGTCATATAATCCAGTTCAAAACAGATAACCTGGATTTTATATGGCGGTGTAGAAGGTTATTTAAATCATAATTCTGGGAAGCTACTTCTATATAGGCGAAAACATGAAAATTTACATAGAGGAAAATTTACATTACCTCTAAAAATATGTTTGTTTATTTCAGAATTAGATACACAATTATTCTTGTCAAGGAGAAAGCTAAAACATTCTAAATTATTTTAATTAAACCAGTTTTGATGTATACAGATAATCCAGCAACGAGACATTAGGACTAACAGGAAAACCTGTTTCTTTTAAAAAGAGGGTCTTTTGAGTAATGAAAAAAATCACAGGGATTACAAAGAAGCACTAAAGAACACATACATAAGAGAGGAGGGGTTTGCAGAGTATGAGATTTAATTTACAAGTCAACATGCTTGAAATTCTACTATTCCATCAGCCCTTTACAAAGTCATTGCACTTCTTATATTTCCCTTTTAATCTGTCTTCTTTTCCTCATCTCCTGTCAATCTTCCTTTTTCTTTCTGCCATTGTGAACAGGTTTTTAAAGGTGAAATGTGCCAACTACTAGCCACATCACATTTAATTAAGTTAAAATATCAGTCATATAAAATTACTCATATTAAAATCTTATTAAAATTTAACCATGGACACATTGATCAAACAGTGTGATTCAACACGCTATGATGGAGCCCCCAATGGCGTAGTGGACTAAAGCCTTGTGACTTGAAGTTTGGGTTGCTGACCTGAAAGCTGCCACGTTCGAATCCCACCTGAGGAGAGTGCGGATGGGCTCCCTGTATCAGCTCCAGCTCCATGCGGGGACATGAGAGAAGCCGCCCACAAGGATGGTAAAAACATCAAAAACATCCGGGCGTCCCCTGGGCAACGTCCTTGCAGACGGCCAATTCTCTCACTCCATAAGCGACTCAAGTTGCTCCTGACACGAAAAAAAATGCTCTGTTTTTGTAAAAACCTAGCAAAACCAAAGAATGTCACAGTATGAGCTACACTGCTAACTAGGGTTGGACAAATTTTTCGTTAGTCTGTTAAATTAGTTTCAAATTCGATTCGGCAGCACTTTTGAAGCGAGTTTTGAAACATCTGCTCACTGCCTTCCTAATATTAAGAATTTGAATCAAAAGGCACCTTTTTTAAAATCTGTCTCTGATGTCTTCGGATATATCTGTAGCCCCTCTGAGAGGTGAAGCCATGTTGGCATGCCTCTCTGCCAATCAGGGCAGAAGGAAGAGGAACAGAGAGGTGGGGTCATCGTTCTGGTAGCTTTTTTAAAAAAAATGTTGTTTGAAAATTGCAAAAAAATCAGTGGATGGGTCAAACATTATGAAACCTGATGGGCAAGGAGTTACGAATATTTGCTTCCATTCTGCAAAATTTCATCTCAATAGCTTTAAAAATGAAGCAGAACAAAGCCTCTGAATTTTCCCCATTTATTTAAGTGCAAGTGAAGCAAGAAGCCATTATCTGGACAAAACTCCATTTCCCAGAAGCCTTGGGCTAAGCCAATCAGGGCAGAAGGAAGAGGGGCAGAGAGGTGGGGCCATTGTTCTGGTAGCGTTTTTAAAAAATGTTGTTTGAAAATTAACAAAAGATCAGTGGATGGGTCAAACATTATGAAACTTGATAGGCAAGGAGTTATGAATATTTGCTTCCATTCTGGAAAATTTCATCTCAATAGCATTAAAAATGAAGTAGAACAAAGCCTCTGAATTTTCCCCATTTATAAAAGCACTGGGCTGAAGCAGACGTTTCTCCAATAGTACTATGCCCGCTTTAAAACTACAATTCCCAGATGTCTCAGGCCCTCTCTCTTCTTAACATTCCCCACCCCCTTTTGTCCTCACTTAGAATCATAGAATCATAGAATAATAGAGTTGGAAGAGATCTTGTGGGCCATCCAGTCCAATCCCATTCTGCCAAGAAGCAGGAAATTGCATTCAAAGCACCCCCGAGAGATGGCCATCCAGCCTCTGCTTAAAAGCCTCCAAAGAAGGAGCCTCCACCACACTCCACTGCTGAACAGCACACAGTGAGGAAGTTTTTCCTAATGTTCATGTGGAATCTCCTTTCTTGTAGTTTGCAGCCATTGTTCCATTGCGTCCTAGTCTCCAGGGCAGCAGAAAACAAGCTTGTTTTCTCCTCCCTATGACTTCCCCTCACATATTTATACAAACATGGCCCTCCTCATGTCTCCTCTCTCTCCGCCTTCTCTTCTGCAGGCTAAACATGCCCGGTTCTTTAAACTGCTCCTCATAGAACTTGTTCTCCAGACCCTTGATCATTTTAGCTGCCCTCCTCTGACCATCGTGACCAAACTTTCATAAGTGAATTCTTGGAAGGTATGAGAAGTTTAGAGAGAGGGAGGGAGGGAGGGAGAGGGAGGGAGTGTTGGACTCCGATTGTGGCATGATTCCCCATTCAGCCACCCCCTTGGGCAAGTCACACACTCTCAGCCCCAGAAAAGCCAATGAAACGGGAAATAGCACTTTCAAACCAGGAACCGATTTCCTTATTCAGAGGCTGATGGCCATCTGTCAGGAGTGATTTGATGGTGTACTATGATTTCTGTTCCTGGGTGATAAATGTCCTTTCCTAATTGGTTCTGTCATAGAAACATGGCAAAATTTATGACACTGCCTGAACTTTGTCTTTGCGCAAGGGACATGGTACTATGATAGCACATTATGGTTTGCTGGGACACTGTCACCAATTTAACCAAGCTTCAACCACAAAAACAAAGTTTCTGAAGTAGAACAATTACTTTCAAAGTAAAAACAACCCAATTAAACAGGAAATAAGACTTTCAAGCCAGGAACATGGATCGGTCATGCCTACTGCTGACCCACCATGGAATAATGAGACCAGACACAGAAAAGTGTGTTGAATATAGGTCCCTTTATTTAACCTAATACCTGTTTAGACTGTGTCAAACCTAAAAAAAGGAGAACAAGGAGGGGGGAGCAAGCTTGTACAGGATCAGCTGAGGCAGGAAGCAACATTTGACATCCTCCTCAATCATCCTGTGCCCCAGATGGTGCAGTGGATTAAACCCTTGTGCTGGGCAGGACTGATGACTTGAAGGTTGGGTTGCTGACCTGAAGGTTACCAGTTCAAATCCAACCCGGGGAGAGTGTGGATGAGCTACCTCTATCAGCTCCACCTCCTCATGTGGGGACCTAAGAGAAGCCTCCCACAAGGAAGGTAAAAACATCTGTGGTCCCCTGGGCGTCATTTCAGATAGCCAGTTCTTTCACACCAGAAGTGACTTGCAGTTTCTCAAGTCACTCCTGACATGAAAAAAAATCCTGTGGATAAAAGACTGAGCCCCGAGTACAGCCCAATACTGGATTGCTCTCCATCTGGCCCTCTGGAAAGTGGACATAAAGAAGGCAGAACTGAGGATCCCAATTCCTGAAACATAAAGTGGGGGCTGCACCCCAAGCCAGTCCCAAGGGTAGTTTCATTCTCCACCTCCGGTCCTGCGAACTAAAGAGGCAGCTCTTTCATCAAATGTATGCTATTTTCCTTATTTTCTCCCACCATTACCTGCAAACTGACTGTCTACTCACTCCACTTTATCACAATTTCCATGCACTCTCAATAGAAAGCCATCCAGCCTGTGTTTATAACCTCCCAAAAAGGATACTATACCACACTTCATATTCCACTGTTGTACAAGATTTAATAAAAATTAAGCATTGCATCTAACTATAACACTAGCATGGGTGATGTCAAATAGCGTTTGCACACATCTAACAGGAATTCCGGCCTCTTTCACCACCTATTTAGAATCATAGAATCATAGAATAGTAGAGTTGGAAGAGACCTCATGGGCCATCCAGTCCAACCCCCTGCCATCCTCCTGGAAGAGTAGACCATGGTCAAGGAAGCCAAAATGCTCTTCTTGACACCATTTTCTGAGCCAGTTATTGACCTGTACTATTTTTCTGGCCCTTGTAGAGCCGTGTCCTACAACGGGGAGGAGGGATGAAAAGATCACCTGTACATTTCAGAAAATCGTTATGAGTCATTAGCAGGTTTCCTGGTCTGATTTGAAAGTTTTATGCCCAGAGGATACACAACTGAAATTGTACAAAAGTAAAATAAAATGATATAAGCATTCTAGTGTTGTTCAAGCTATCAGCTGATTCTCTTTCATCAGTCCACATCATTTCATTCCTTATGCCTACTCTGGGCAGTGCTTATATGGAATTCACTTCATATTGTGTATATCCTTCCTACAGGCAAACAACATTGTCAGTTCTATCCCTTTGTTTCTCCCTTCATCTTTCAGTTTCCTCTGTTATGATGTCTGGCATGTCTTCTTCTTTAGTACATTGGCCTATTCTCAGTTCTTGGTTCATGTTTCATGTCACAAACTCTTTGAGAACTATCGCTCATGGAAGATACTGTATATGAATCGAATAATTCAGCCATAAGTTAAGTGAGCACTGGTGTTCTCCATTACAAGCCCTAGTTTTGCAAATGCATATACTAAGTTAATTCCTTATTTTAATTTCTACATGAAGGTGATATAAGATTGTTCTGTTTGTCTGGTTTTGTCTTGCACACAGTAACTATTGGTCATGATCTTAGCTCACATTGACAAGTAATCCACAAACAAACACTAAAAAAAAAGCTCAAGAGCATGGGGTTATCTTGTTCCCTCAGAGAAAAATGTTATGTTTATATACACTTCGTGAATGAAAACTTGACATTTTTAATGAAAAATAATTTAATCTGCATCTGTTAAAATACATGGATTGGACCTGAGCTTTTTTTGTGTGTGTCAGGAGCGACTTGAAAAACTACAAGTTGCTTCTGGTGTGAGAGAAGTAGCAGTCTGCAAGAACATTGCCTAAGGGACGCCTAGATGTTTTGGTGTTATTATCATCCTTGTGGGAGGCTTCTCTCATGATCCCACATGGGGAGCTGGAGCTGATAGAGGGAGCGCATCCACATTCTCCCTGGACTGGATTCATAACCCAGCTTTCAAGTCAGCAGTCCTGCCGGGACAAGGGTTTAACCCACTGTGCCACCAGGGGCTCCAGACCTTAGCTTTCCACTGTATTTCACATTTCTTGAATATAATAGCACAAGTCTCAGACATTAAAGGAAACTGTACATTAAAATACATGTTTTAAGTATGTTTTAAATACTTACACATGAGCTATAGTTTCTTCAAGTGCTTGGGGAATGAATAGTGAATAAGATTGGCTATCCTACTATGTTCAAAGTCAAACCCTAGATGTCAGATCCCTTTTTAGAGCCTTGTGTGATAATTACATAGTTTCAAATTGCCTGAACCATGAGAAACACTGGGGCCCCTTCTACACTGCAATATAATCCAGATTATCTGCCTTTAATTGGATTATATGGCAGTGTAGATTCAGGGCCCTTCCAGACAGCCATATAGCTCAGAATATCAAGGCAGAAAATCCACAAATCTGCTTTGAACAGGATAATCTGAGTCCACACTGCCATATATTCCAGTTCAAAGCTTTCGGCCCATCCACACAATTGAATAAAATCCCACATGTTCTGCTTTGAACTGGAATATATAGCAATGTGGACTCAGATAATCCAGTTCAAAGAAGATATTGTAGATTATCTGCCTTGATATTCTGAGCTATATGGCTGTGTGGAAGGGCTCTTATATAATCCAGTTCAAAGCTCATAATGTGGATTTTCTGCTTTGATAATCTGGTTTATATGGCAGTGTAGAAGGCACCTTAGCCCCCTTCCACACTGCCCCTATATCCCAGGATCTGATCCCAGATTATCTGATTTAAATTGGATTATATTGCCAGATAATCTGGGATAAACAGATGATCTGGGAACAGATACTGGAATATAAGGGCAGTGTGGAAGGGGCTTTAAGGTCCTTCCACAAAGCCATATAATCCAATATATCAAGTCAGACAACCCACAATATCTGCTTTGGACTGGATTATTTGAGTCTCCACTGTCATATAATCCAATTCAATGTGGATTCTATACAGCTGTGTGGAAGGGTCCTAAATTCACCAGAAGTTAAGCAACTGGAACTTTCAAGCAACCAGCAAAAACACTGAAGAAATAATACATTAGAAGTTGTTTTATAATAAAGAAAGGCAGTAAAACTGTGTTCAATTAAGTTTGTCTTTATTTGTCTTTATTTGTTTTTAATTACTGATATTAATATATTTTAATATTAATATCAAGTCAAGACTGAGGCCCCTTCTACACTGCCATATAATCTAGATTATCAAAGCAGATAATCCACATTATGGCTGGATCAACACTGCCATATAATCCAGATTATTAAACAGATAATCCACATTATCTGCTTTGAACTGGATGATTCTACACTGTCATATAATTCAATTCAAAGCAGATAATATGGATTTTATATGGCAGTGTAGAAGAGGCTTAGAATGGGTCTATGCTGCCATATTATCCAGTTCAAAGAAGATAATCTGGATGGCAGTGTAGAAGGGGACAGGGTTTGTCGTATGATATAGTGTGGGGTATAATATGAGACATATGTTTAATAGATACTCTTAAGCAACCAGAAACTAAATTTACATGGTACCTATCAATCCTCAAGGGTGCCAGTTAACTGAGGGCACTTCCACACTTGATGTCATGGACAGTTTGGAAAGCATGGATGAGGAGATGCTAGTGGAAGGGTCAGCAGTAGAGACCAGCAGCTCCCCAGCCAACTCTGAAGCAACATTCATGAAAGGAGCTGCGGAGCAAGTGCAAGTTACTCTGAGGAGGCTGAGGAAGAGTTAACTGATCAAGCTTTCATGGACTTGCAAAAAGACAGGTCTCAGCTGCGCAGGTCATAGAGATTATCTGAGAAGAGAGCCAGCAACAGGCAACACCTGTGATCTTAGAATTTAAGGAACTGAAGACTGGTATCTGGTTATTTATTTATTTATTTACATCACTTTTACCCCGCCCTTCTCACCCGTAGGGACTCAGGGTGGCTTACAACCGTCGGCAATTTACATTGCCCAGAACACATTCAATAAAACAATAACAAAATCAATAAACATTACAACAATACCACATCAGTTAAAACTCTATTAAACTCTATTAAAACATTAATTATAAAATTTTAAAATACATATGTAGTTAGAATTGTCCACTTACATCTTTCACATATGCCTTGATTCAAGCCATATCAGCTCAGATATTTCCTCCTCGAATGCTTGAGCACATAGCCACATCTTCACTGCTTTCCTAAAACCTAGGAGAGTCGGGGCTTGTTGAACACTACTGGGGAGGGCATTCCACGGCCCTGGAGTCACTACCGAGAAGGCCCTGTTCCTTGTTCCCACCAGCTTGGCCTGCGAGGCAGGTGGGATCGAGAGCAGGGCCTCACCAGGTGATTTTAGGGATCTTGCTGGCTCACAGGAGGAGATAAGTTCGGACAAGTAGTTTGGGCCAGAACCATTTAGGGCTTTATAGGTCAAAACCAGCACTTTGAATTGGGCTCGGTAGCATATCTGCAGCCAGTGGAGCTGGCTTAGCAAGGGGCTGGTATGTTCCCTGTATGCTACTCCAGTTATTAATCTGGCTGCCACCCGTTGTACTAGTTGGAGCTTCCGGGCCGTCTTCAAAGGCAATCCCATGTAGAGTGTGTTGCAGTAGTCCAAATGGGATGTAACAAGAGTGTGGACCACTGTGGCAAAGTCCAGCTTCCCAAGGTACTGGCGCAGCTGGCACACAAGTCTAAGTTGTGTGAAGGCTCCCCTGGCCACCGCCGAGACCTGAGGTTCCAGGCTCAGCAATGAGTCCAGGAAAACCCCTAGACTGCGAACCTGTGTCTTCAAGGGGACTGTGACCCCATTCAACATAGGTTGCAACCCTATACCCTGTTCAGTCTTACAACTAACCAAGAGGAACTCTGTCTTGTCTGGATTCAGTTTCAATTTGTTGGCCCTCATCCAGTCCGACACAGCGGCCAAGCACTGGTTCAGGACCTGGACAGCCTCCTTAGTGACAGGGGAAAGGAGTGACAGAGCTGGACATCATCTGCGTACAGATGACACCTCACCCCGAAACTCCTGATGATCTCTCCCAGCGGCTTCATGTATATGTTAAACAACATGGGGGACAATACAGAGCCCTGCGGGACCCCACAAGACAAAGGTTGTGGGGCTGAGCAGGAGTTCCCCAGTGACACCATCTGGGACCGACCCTCCAGGAATGAGTGGAGCCACTGCAAGACAGTACTTCCAAATCCCATTCCCGTGAGGCGTCCCAGAAGGATACCATGACTGATGGTATCAAAGGCCGCTGAGAGGTCCAGCAGAACCAGCAGGGACACACTCCCCCTGTCCAGCTCGCGGCATAGATCATCTACTAAGGCGACCAAGGCTGTCTCAGTACCATGCCCCAGCCTGAAGCCAGACTGCGCCGGATCTAGATAATCAGTGTCTACCAAGAATGCCTGGAGTTGTGCAGCCACCACACGTTCCACGACCTTGCCCAAAAAGGGGAGATTGGAAATAGGCCAAGAGTTACCCAATTGAGTGGGGTCCAGGAATGGCTTCTGCAAAAGCGGTTTGATTACAGCCAATTTGAGGCTCACTGGAAATATGCCTTCCCGAAGGGAGGCATTCACCACGACCTTCACCCACTCAGCCAATCCCCCTCTGGCTTCTCTCAACAGCCAGGATGGGCAGGGGTCTAGTATGCATGTGGTAGCCCTGACTCTCCAAGCACCTTGTCCACATCCTCAGACTGCACAAATTGAAATGAATCCATCAAAACTGGACAAGCAGATGCTCTAGGTACATCCTCGGAGACTGCTGTTAACATAGTGTCAAAGCTAGAATGGATCAAAGCGACTTTGTCCGCAAAGAACTGAGCAAATGCTTCACAGCGGGCTGTCGAGTTGTCAGGGATCCCATCTTGGGAGACGGGATATAACAAACCTCTGATCATGGACACAATATTAGCTGCATAGAAGGAGTTCTTTGCAGCATTTATTGCCATGGCATGTGCCCTGAGGAAGGAACATAGCCGTGTTTGGTTTGGCTCGTCCGGCTCTAAACGCCACACACTCTCTAGTTCCCTCTTCTTTTACTTCATCGCTGCCACTTCTCGGTAAACCAAGTAGATAGTTTAGCTTGGGTACTCGAGAGGGGACGTTCCGGAGAGATCGTGTCTGAAAACTCCACAAGAGCCGTCAGGAATCCATCTGGTTCCATCAGTCTCCTGGGGCGGACCATCTTGATTGGTCCACCACCCCTGCAGAGGTTAGGGGGTGCAGCAAGTCTAAACTTGATCAGGTGATGGTCGGTCCATGGCAACGGAGCGATGGTGAGCTCCTCCACACTGCCACTATCCCCAGTCCCTGCCAAGCCCTTGAGACTCCCATGCCAGGCCTGAGACCACCCTGGCTAGCTCAGGCAGGGACGCTGTAGTGCAGCGGGGTGGTCGGTACACTAACAGAATCCCTAAACTGTCCCGGCCACCTATCCTCAGATGGGCACACTCAAACAGGGTTGACTGTGGGATGAGGCACCTGGTCAGGGGGATAGACTCCTTATGGACTAATGTGACCCCCCTCCCCGCCCTCCAGACCTTGGTTGGTTCTGCACAGTGTAACCTGTTGGACAAAGCTGGGTGAGGTTGGCCCCCTCAGCCTTGTCCAACCAGGTCTCCGTTATGCACACCAGGTCTGCCCGCTCATCCAGGATAAGATCCTGGATAATCGCTGATTTTCCGCTGACAGACCTGGCGTTCAGCAGCACCATCTTTAGAGCGGAGGAACCGCTAGCTTGGGCACCCAAATTTCATATGTCAGGAGGCCGTTTTATATCTACAAGAACTCTCCTTCTTTCCCCTAGCCAAATTAAATTATGCCTCTCTTTCCCATATCTCCCCCTCCTTTGAATTACTTCAATAGGGGCCCCCCGGCCATTGCATTCCCCCTCTCCATGGTCTATCACAGCGGTAATACTAGTTATTGAGTATAAGCAAGATCTTATAATACCGCTTCCTCCTTCCACTTCTTTAGGGCCTCTATATATAAGAGGTTCTGTACCTCTCTCCCTTCTATCCTTATTAGTCTAAAGTGATACATGCCAAATAAAGGGAAGGATTCTTCCGCAGCCTTTAATAAAGTGTTCAAGTGCGCTAGTTCTGAGGACAAAAATGTACTTGCAAGATAAAACCAGTAGGAACCCACCTTTCTCACCCTCTTACCCACCTTCCCTGCCCCTTAAAATTAATGCCTCAATTAATAGCACAGTTCAAACTCATAGCAGGTGTTAAATATAGCAGCACATATAAAACTAAAGTGCATCAGTGCTCGACCTATAGTCTAATACTTAATTTACAAGGCAATTTTTCAGGTCAGCAGGGATTCAGTGGTATGTAAGATAAGTTGGTTCAGCTCAG
The DNA here is from genome assembly GCF_035594765.1 of Anolis carolinensis. Lineage (NCBI taxonomy): Eukaryota > Metazoa > Chordata > Lepidosauria > Squamata > Anolidae > Anolis > Anolis carolinensis. Next base: position 69,251,502 of record NC_085843.1, on the reverse strand, counting down.
TTCCTCAAGTACATCAATCAAAGTTCTTCCAGTAAAGTGCTCCAGTGCTCAAAAGTGCCAGTCGAGCAGAATACTTAATAGGCGGCAATATTGTCCAATAAATGCATACTAGAATAGCAGTTGATAGAGTCCATAAAATGCTTGGCAGACCACAGTTTTGTCTAATAAAGTGCTTACAGGTCGTTAGATAAGGTGCTTATAAGCTACAACACTGGACTCTTGATATTTTGTGTTTTCTGAACCCTGGACTTATCCTGGACCTCATTTTACAGATTCCAATTTGTACTCTGGGCACTTTGGTAATTAGCTCATGACCCTGGAATGGTCCTTTGAATTCTCTTTAGTGTCATTCTGTCAATGTCCACATCTCTATTGAACTATCAGCTTGATCTTAGACTGTTAATGTATGCTCTGCTGGTATTTGGAGTTTGAGGCTTTGACACATGATAAAATGTGGAACGAACTAGCATTTAAAATGCTGGTTTGTGCCTCGTGTTGTGGCCTCACATGGGTGCAAAACCCTGCCACATTGGCAGGGAAATGGCCATACAGGCCAGCCATGCCAACACTGGATTGCCATGGCTAGGCATGGACAACCCCACCCTACCCTTCCTGCCCCCAGTTTCCCTCTCCAAACCTCTGTCACATCATAACTGATAGTGAAGAAGGAAATGGACAGCCTCCAGGTATAGCAAGGAGGCCTTTGGTGGGGGGGGGGGGGGTGCGTGGGGAGGGTAAAAAGGCACTACCACCCCACCTCGTCGGCTGTCTGACCTGCGGAAAAGCAGGATGGCTGTGGAGACACCACCTAGGATCGGGAATGGTGATCCGAGATGTCTGTCTCTCCACTGCTTCAATACCTGCAAAGGTTTGAATCTTCAAGAAAGATACAGACCTTTTCAGGTATTTTTTTTTAACCCAAGTGTAAACCACATTAAAATCTACTCGGCATGAATCTGGGTGCACCACTTGTTTGCTGCAGACGAATGCCATATCTACATAGAATCATAGAATAATAGAGTTGGAAGAGACCTCATGGGCCATATAGTCCAACCCCCTGCCAAGAAGCAGGAAATCGCATTCCAAGCACCCCCGACAGACGGCCATCAAGCCTCTGCTTAAACATCTCCAAAGAAGGAACCTCCACCACAGTCCGGGGCAGAAAGTTCCACTGCCGAACAGCGCTCACAGTGAGGAAGTTCTTCCTGATGTTCAGGTGGAATTTCCTTTCCTGTAGTTTAAAGCCATTGTTTCGCGTCCTAGTCTGCAGGGCAGCAGAAAACAAGCTCGCTCCCTCCTCCCTATGACTTCCCCTCACATATTTGTACATGGCTATCATGTCTCCTCTCAGCCTTCTCTTCTGCAGGCTAAACATGCCCAGCTCTTTAAGCTGCTCCTCATAGGGCTTGTTCTCCAGGCCCTTGATCATTTTAGTTGCCCTCCTCTGGACACATTCCAGTTGTCAACATCTCCCTTCAATTGCGGTGCCCAGAATTTGACACAGTATCCCAGGTGTGGTCTGACCAAGGCAGAATAGAGAGGTAGCATGACTTCCCTGGATCTAGACACTATATTCCCATTGCTGCAGGCCAAAATCCTGTTGGCTTTTTTAGCTGCCACATCACATTGTTGGCTCATGTTTAACTTGTTGTCCACAAGGCCTCCAAGATCTTTTTCACACGTACTGTTGTCAAGCCAGGCGTCCCCCATTCTGTATCCTTGCATTCCATTTTTTCTTCCAAAGTGGAGTATCTTGCATTTGTCCCTGGTGAACTTCATTTAGTTAATTTCGACCCATCTCTCTAATCTGTCAAGATCGTTTTGAATTCTATTCGTGTCTTCTGGAGTGTTAGCTATCCCTCCCAGTTTGGTTCGTCTGCAAACTTGATGATCGTGCCTTCTAACCCTTCATCTAAGTCGTTAATAAAGATGTTGAACAGAACCGGGCCCAGGATGGAACCCTGTGGCACTCCACTTGTCACTTCTTTCCAAGATGAAGAAGACACACTGGTGAGCACCCTTTGAGTTCATTCACTTAACCAATTACAGATCCACCTAACCGTAGTTTTGCCTAGCCCACATTTTACTAGTTTGTTTGCCAGAAGGTCATGGGGGACTTTGTCGAAGGCCTTACTGAAATCCATGTACGCTACATCCACGGCATTCCCTGTATCCACCCAGCTTGTAACTCTATCTAAAAAAGAGATCAGATTAGTCTGGCATGACTTGTTTTTGATAAATCCGTGTTGACTATTAGCGATGACCGCATTTGTTTCTAAGTGTTTGCAGACCACTTCCTTAACTATCTTTTCCAGAATCTTTCCTGGTATCGATGTGAGACTTACTGGACGGTAATTATTTGGGTTGTTCTTTTTTCCCTTCTTGAAGATAGGGACCACATTCGCCCTTCTCCAATCTGCTGGGACTTCTCCCATTCTCCAAGAACTCTCAAAGATGATTGCCCGTAGTTCTGAAATAGCTTCTGCTAGTTCCTTCAATACTCTTGGATGTAGTTGATCTGGCCCTGGGGACTTGAATTCATTTAGAGCAGCCAGGTGTTCCTGGACAACTTGTTTCTCTATTTTGGGTTGGATTTCCCCTAATCCTTCGTCCATTCTATGTTGCTGAGGTTGAAGAGAGCTTTCTTTTTGTGAGAAGACCATATTATGCAGTTTGGAAATGCATTATGTGGTCAGCACAGACTCATACTGTAGTGTCTCAGAGACCCTCGAGTCATGACCCCGTCACCATTATGGATCAGACCGAAGAAGATATGGGGTTGGTGCCGATTCCACAAGATTCTGCCCCCTTCCAGATGTCCCCTGTTGACAGTTTTAGCTCACAGTTACTTACAAAGGCCCTTGAGCCAGAGCCCAGTTCTCCATAGAGCGCTCCTTTTGACCTAAGATTGTTTTGGGAAACATCTCGCTCGGAGAAGCAGAATAAGAGAAAAAGCGCTAGATTAGCGGAGAGAGCAAGCGCTAATTAAGCCAGTTCCCTTGAGAGTTTCCCGGGAGGGTTGCATCTGGCAAGTTGTTGACTTTAGTCCACTTTCCCTTGGGAAAGAGTGTTCAGACACCTGGCTTGAGGGGAGATTTTAGTCCCATAAAAGTTCTGGGCGCCGACTGACCTTTGCGGTGTCAACGTGTCAGTTGAGGAATTCACATCGACTCTAGTTTCTGCAGCACGCTACTCTCGAGTAGACCGAGCGTTGCATCTCGTTTCCCTGCCAAGCCTGTACAGCGATTCAGCTCTATCACGACTACTTTGCCTTGCCTTGTATCCTAGCCTCGGAATTGAAACCTGGAACTCTTTGACAGACCTTGCTATAATCCCCACTCAAACAGCCTAGAAGTTTGAGTGTGTTTCGGTTATCAGATTTAAAACTTTGAACTTTAATACTGGACATCTACTTTCACATTACTGGACTATATTTGACCTTTTCTGAAAGGACTATTGCTGGACTATATACTCTGCTTATTTTTGTTAGTCTCCTTTATTTCTTTAATAAAGATATTAGATTGTTTATTGGCCTCTGTGTCTGGTTCCCAGTGCTCACGCTGCCCTGAGGCGTCACACATACAATACGGTTCTGAGTTGTGAACTTAGGGTATGTCTGAAAGGTCTGTGCAATTAATAAAAAAGTTTAAATACTCATTACTAAATTGGGGGGCAGAAAATTGTTTCTAAAATATAGTAAAAGGTCCTATTATAACTATAATGATATAACCAAAATCATTACTTTTTTGTTATGTAATTGTGCAAGGAGGGAGATTTCAGAGTTCCTTTCTCCCTCATTTTTAGAGCTACAATGTTAGCAGGCCCCCGCCCCCAACTTTCACACATCCACTGATGTTTAGGAATTTAAAAATTATGAACAACAATTTAAAACCCTACAGAAGCTATCTCCTTGAATTTCTATTTTCAATGATACAACATAACCAGGGTATCATTCCCCCCAAGTTTCAGAAAGATTTCCACATCCACTAATTTTTAGGGAATTTTAACCAACATAAACCTAACAGCACTATTTCACTGGAAGACCCCAGAGGCCATCCAGTCCAACCCCCTTCTGCCAGTCAAAGCACCCCCCCCCAACAAATGCCGATCCATCCTTAATAATAATAATAATAATAAGAAGAAGAAGAAGAAGTAGAAGAAGAAGCAGCAGCAGCCGCCGCCTACTACTAGGTAAACTTTGGAGTTAATGCCTCTCAATTTTGCCTACCTCACACAGTTGATTCAGCTCCCAACATCTCCTTTTATCTAGAATTCCCTTTAAGAGAATTAACACAGGTTTCCTCCCACTAAAACTTTGAGGGAGGAAGAGGAGGCAGCAGTGATGGCAGCAGCACAAGACGATAAGCAGAATTCTAGGAAATGTAGTTTGGGTCCCGGTGAGGATCCCGTGGCAGAGAATTCAAAAGGCCCTGTCCTAAACTACATTTAGGGTGGGGCCTTTTGCTCACTTCCCGTGTTAAAGCCTCAATGTGAGTGTGTTCTCTGCCTGTCTCTCTTTGGCCCAGCCATGGGCCAAAGGGGCTTCTTCCTCTCCCAGACAGCTAGTCAAGCATCCCTCCCTCCTGCCACCCCACTTGGGGAAAGAGCAGCACTTCTCCCTTGACTCCAGCCTCACCATCCTCTTTAGGGCCCTTTAGGGAACCAAACCCAGCCCTTTTGGGGGAGAAGCAACAACAGAGACTTGAAGCCATTCACGAGACTTACAAAAGTCATCCAAAAGGCATCAATCAATATTTTGAATCTTAATTTTTTTTCATAGGCTCTGCCAGTGTCTCTTAATATTGTTTCATATGTACGAATCTTGCAAAATAGATACAACAAACTAGTTACAAATGAAGTTCTACACAGCCCTAATGTCTGCACTGTAGAATGAATGAAGCTTAACACCACTTAAACTGCTATGGCTCAGTGCTATGAGACTTCTATTTTACAAGATTTTTAGCCTTCTTTGTGATGACTCATGGGTCATGTAGTCCCATTCCTAGTGCTGTTGTGACTGACGAAGAGGAGAACTTGGGTTTTCCTCCATTTCAGCCAGAAAGGGAACCATTTCAGCCAGAAATTGAGCCTTTGCACCTGCAGGAGGCTTGTCTTCCAGAAATCTCCCAAACAAGCCCGGAGTCGAGTTCTCCCCCTTTTTCGCGCCGTAATTACATTCTCCAGCAGAAAGGAGTGCAACAGGCTAATCGCAGGAGTTTGAGAATAGCAGCAAAGCATTCAGATGATTAAAGCCTGTTCCCATGAGAAATTTTAGGGAGTCATACATCTGGACACAGAGATTGACTTTCGTTTCTGGTTCCCCAGAGAAGTGTTCTCTGGTGGGGAAAACAAGGCCTATTTAGGTTCCTTGCTCCCGGAGGGATCTTGCGGAGTCAATTTCGTCAGCAACTGGAGTAGTGTGTGTGGACAGCTACTCCGCTTCCAAGCCTTTGTTCCTGATTCAAGCCTTCGTTTTCCAGCCTTGTTCCTCCACGGATTTTGCCTTGCTTTCCAAGACCCAGCCTTGCCTTGTTTCCCGGATTTTGCCAAGTAAATACCACGGATCTTGTCCTTGCTCCTCGTTCCTTGCTGCCTTGTAACCAAGCCTTGTTTTTCCAAGAATCAAGTTACTTCCTAGCCTCGTTCAAGTTCATGGACTAAAAGACCTTGTCATCTCCCCTCACTTTGCCTGGCAAAGTGAGTGTTTCGGTTATTGGATTACAACTTTGGACCTTAATATTTCATATTGGACATTGCTTCTTTGGACTAATTCTGACCTTTCCTGAAAGGTCTACTCCTGGACTAATTCATACGCTTGCTTTTATTAACTTTACATATTTCTTTAATAAAGATATTAGATAGATTCTGGCCTCTGTGCATGGTTATTGGTGCTCTGCTGCCTGGGTCCTGACAGTTTGACTCCGCCACCCTAAGCACCAATTAACCTAGGCCAGAATGTCTACCGGAGCCGGGCCGGGAGGCCAACCGATCAGCTACACCATCGACAAGGATGAGGTGGACCGGATCCGTGATAAGCTCAATGCGCAGGATGGGGAAATAAAGGGTTTGAAGGAACGCGGAATCCGTCTCCCGGCCATGGCGTTGCCAACCAAGTTTTCTGGAGAAGCTTCTAAGGTTCATGTTTTCCGTCGTCAATGCCAGGCTTATCTAGAGGCCCGTGCTGCCGAGTTTCCCCAAGAAGACATCAAGGTGGCGTGGGTTTACAGTCTCCTAGACGGGCCAGCGGCCAACTGGGCGACGGCACTGTTCGACCAAGCCTCCCCACATCTAAGGTCAGCGCAACACTTCTTGGACCACCTTAAGGAGACCTGGGGAATCGAGGACAATTTGGAGGCAGCCGGCCACAAACTCCGGCGCCTCTCCCAAGGGGACAGACCCTTGTCCCAGTACATAGCCGAGTTCCGAGTGCTGGCCCACAACACTGGATGGAACGATGTAGCCCTTAGAGGACAATTTCGGGAGGGCCTCAACATTGAGATGCTGGAAGAAATCTCCAAGGTGGATCCTCCCCACTCTCTTGAAGCACTCATTGATCAATGTTTACGAGCTGAAGTCATGCTTGCCAACAGAAAACAATGGGTCCGAGGCCAGAGCGGTAGAGCTGGGGTGAAACCTCCCGCTCCCACCGGCGTCCAGCCGCGCCCAGTATGGAGACCCCCGCCACCAGCCCCATACCCCAGAGGGAGCGAGGAGGTGCCGATGCAGTTGGGCAATGTGCGTCCCAGATTAGATGCCGCCGAGAAGGCACGCCGCCAACGCCTAAATCTCTGTTGGTACTGCGGAAACGGGGGCCACTTCGCCAGAGAATGCCCAGCCAAAGGGAAGCCCGCCGCCCGTCTGGCGGCGGCGTCCTCCACGGAGACGAAGACGTCTGAGGCGGCTGGCGCACAGCCGGCGGGGGAAGCCAGCGACCGGGCGTAGAGAGGCTCGCCAACCCGGTCAAAAAACCCACTCAAGAGCCGCCAACCGGGGTCCTGTTCCTTCTAGTGGTCACCTTGTGGTCAGCAAAAAAAGGACCCGTCATGATCCATGCCATGATAGACTCCGGAGCCACCAACAATTTCATTGATAGAGAGTATGCCGACTCTCTGGGATTACAATATCATGATTTCAAGAATGCCCGTGTGGTGCAAGCCATCGATGGCCGCCCCCTCAAGACGGGTCCTGTAAGTCAGTGGTCGGAACCCACCAGAATGTGGATAAGGGAACATATGGAAGAGATTTCCTTCTTTGTTACCGAGGTTCCCCATTTCCCTGTGATTTTGGGTATTCCATGGCTGAGACTTCACGACCCAAGCATCTCCTGGTCCAACAGAGAACTGCAGTTTGCTTCAAAATATTGCCAAAACCATTGCCTTGTAGCTAAGATCTGCCATACCACAGACACTGAACCCATTATCACCTTGCCCAAGAAGTACTCAGAATATTGGGATGTATTCAATGAAAAAGAGGCCGAGAGATTACCCCCACATAGACCTTATGACTGTGCCATTGACTTGGTGGAGGGGGCCCCGATCCCGCGAGGACATCTCTACTCCCTGACTGAACCGGAGCAAGAAGCTCTCAGGGAGTTCATAGAGTCAAACCTTCGCAAGGGATTCATCAGACCCTCTCAATCCCCAGCCGCTTCCCCAGTGATGTTTGTGAAAAAGAAGTCAGGGGAATTACGCCTGGTGGTGGACTATAGAGCATTGAACAATATCACTAAGCGGAACAGCAATCCCCTGCCCTTAATCTCGGACCTACTAGACCGACTTCGAGGAGCCAAGGTCTACACCAAGCTGGATCTTCGGGGAGCGTATAATCTAGTTCGCATCAGAGAAGGGGACGAGTGGAAGACCGCCTTCCAGACTAAATTCGGATTATTCGAGTCCCGAGTTATGAATTATGGATTATGTGGAGCTCCCGCAACGTTCCAGCATTTTATCAATGACATCTTTCAGGATTATCTAGATCGGTTCTTGATCATCTACCTGGACGATTTTTTGGTGTTTTCTAGATCACAATCAGAACATGAGAACCACGTCAGAATGGTGTTACAACGATTGCGGGATCATGGACTTTATGCCAAGCTGGAAATGTCATGTAGCCAGATCCCAGGGCTGAATTTCCGAGCCCTGAATCTGACTTCATAACATAAACAATCCTGCAAGCACCTGGCGAGAGAAGATAAAATGAGCCTGGGAACTCAGGGTTGAAAGCATAAACAATTATAATTGATGTAGTGTGTGGGAATGGTAGTAATGTGATCCAGGGGGTGGGATTTGATGATGACATTTGCGTGTGGTATTACGTTGCATCAGAAGTGATAAAATTAGATGTATGTAAACATTAGGTCATTCTCGACTTTTCCAAAGTCATGTATTCTTCAATAAAGATTGGATTTGAGAGCAGCTATCTTTGATCTGCGTTCAGACTGGTCCTTTGAAGTGAGCCTGACATTTAAGTCGAGAATCCAGTTCTCACCCTCCTGCGGAATTCGCAGTGAAGTGATAATGAGTGAAGAAGGAGATCAAAGCCCAAATGGGGCAGGGAGGCCTTTGCAAGGGGCCCGGCCGAAGAGAGAAGAGACGCTGCAAGCCATAGCTTCCTCTACGGGGTACCCCAGGCCGAACGGCGTGACCCAGAGGATTCCCAGAGGAGGAAGAGGCGTCTCTGCGGCTGCAGAAACCAGTTGGGGATCTGGAGGAAGTATGCCGGAGACCGTGGCCCTGCGGTTATCCATCCTGGAAACAAATTTATCCAGGCTGTCGGAAACCGTGGGGAGGTTGGTGCCACTATTGGAAGAGAATCTCCAAAAGGAGCCCATCCGATATGGCGCCGAGAGAGAGCCAAGTAAAGAAGGAGATTGGAGCCAGAGGGGCCAGCGAGCGTCAACGCAGAGTCCCGTGGCGGCAAGGGACGAGGGAGATGAGGAATACTGGCAGGAGCTGGAGTTCCGAGACAGAATGGCGCGCGAAGTGGAGCGCCAGCGAGCTCTGGGAACTCTGAGGCCGCCATCTCCAACAGAGCTCCCAACCCCCCGAATGGGCGTCGGGGTGGAAAGGCCACTGGGGCCAGGGATCGGGTCCAGTGGATTTGCAGACGAAGGCGGAGAGGAGCGGGGGATCCAGGAAGAGGAGGAGGATGTGCCGTACGACGAGGAAAGGCGAGATGAGGGGGCTACAGCGAGGCCAGTATGCAGATGGGCGGAAGGGCCGACAGCGGCGGCAGACTTTCGGGAGCCGCGCAGAATGACCACCGGAGTGGGGCGCGGCGTGTTCCAAGGAGCCGCCCGAGGAAACCTGATGCAACCCTTCCCCATGCCTCCCAGACAGCATCAACGGGCCGCAGAATGGATGCCAAGAAGGGAAGATCTCAAACTGGAATACGGAGGGGAATCAGATGAACTGAACTTTTTTCTAATTAGCATCAGAGGATACATGGAAGACAATGCACACACATTCCCCTCCGAAGCAAGCAGGGTTCGAGCCATCGGCAACACACTAAAGCGAGGAGCAGCCAGCTGGTACGTGCAACTCCATGCCAGACACGACCCATGCCTGAGGTCAGTGCCCCGCTTCCTCGCCGCACTGGAAAACCGGTTCAGAGACCGGCTAGAGCAATTGAGGGCTCGAGACCAGCTGAAAGGAATAAAGCAGAGGGACAAAACAGTGCCCGAGTACGCAGAGGAATTCCTCCACCTCGCGGAAAGGGTACCAGAGTGGTCTGAAGTGACCAAAGTGGAGTTATTTAAAGAGGGACTACGCCCCGAGATTTTCAGCTGGGCAGCGCACAGAGATGACCCCGAAACGCTCCAGGGATGGATTCAACTAGCGGGGCGCGTCGAATCCACCCTGGCCCAAGTAAAGCGCTTCAGGAGCAGCAGCGGCCAGCAAAGACCGGTGGCGAGAGGTCGAGGAGAAACGAGGAAGCAGGAAAGACCCGGAGGGAGGCCGGGGATTCCCTCCAGAGGAGACGACAACAAACCTAAACCGGGATGCTTTGTATGTGGGAAGACGGGCCATCGAGCAGCAGAATGCTGGGCCCGGAAGGGGGAGCCGCCAAAACCCCCAAAGCCCAAACCAGCAACCGGGAGGCGCGCGGAAGAGGAGGTGCAGGCCCCAGAATCTTCGGAAAACTTGGTGAGTCGGGACAAACACATGATAGTAGTGCCAATCTGCCTCTCGGGGCTAGAGAATCGGGCCACCTGCAAGGCATTTGTGGATTGTGGTTGTTCTAGAAATATTATAACTCCGGAATTAGCAGGAGCGCTGAAATGCCAGCAGATGGCGCTTGACTCCCCAATTGCATTTTCGCAGCTAGATGGATCAGTCGCTGCTGGGGAAGTATCTACAAAGGAAATACGGGGGGTCCCATGTAAAATAGGCAAATGGGAAGGAAGAATATCCTTTGTGATAGCCCCTATTGCCACATACCACGTAATATTAGGGATACCATGGCTCGAACAGGCAAATCCTGAAGTAGATTGGAGAGGAAAGAGCCTAGCATTCAAAGAACAGCAGACGCAATGGGAGATAAGCAAAATTGCAGAAGAGGAGGACGAGGAAGATGAAGCAGGTGAGATAAACCCACAGCTATTGCCACCTGAATACAGAGACTTTGTGGATGTTTTCAATCAGAAAGAGGCCAGTAAATTGCCTCCCAAAAGAAATATAGAAGTAGAAATTGAAATAACCCCAGGAGCAAACTTACCAAAACCAAAAGTGTATCCCATGTCTGTGCAGGAGAAGGAGGAATTGAGGAAATATATTGATAAAAACCTGGCGCGAGGCTTCATTAAGCCATCCAACTCTCCTCTCGGGGCCCCAGTGTTATTTAGGAGAAAGAAAGACAACTCCCTACGATTGTGCATTGATTATCGAAATTTAAACGCAATTACTAAGGACAATAAATACCCTATGCCCTTAGTAAAGGATTTAATTACCGTATTGAAGAAAGGGAGCATATTTACTAAACTGGATTTAATTGAAGCGTATCATAAATTAAGAATAAAACCGGAGGATACTTGGAAAACTGCATTTTCCTGCGCATTCGGCCATTTTGAATATAAAATTTTGCCTTTCGGTTTAAAAAATGGAGGCGGTTGCTTTATGCAGCTTATAAATGAAATACTACACCCATTGTTGTACAGAGGGGTATTCATATTTCTTGATGATATCTTGATCGTGAGTGAAGATAAGGAAAAGCACGTAAAATTGGTCCGGGAAGTTTTGCAGAGACTAAGGGAAGCAAAGCTGTACGCAAAACTGTCCAAATGTGAATTTAATAAAACTCAAATTGACTTTCTGGGGTATCGGATATCTCCAGAAGGGCTAGCTATGGATCCAGCTAAAGTATCAGATGTGAAAGAATGGGGAGTGCCTCAAACAAGGAGGCAATTGCAATCATTTCTGGGGTTTGCAAATTTTTACAGACCCTTCATAAAAGGCTTCGCGCAAATAACCGCACCCCTTACTGAACTTTTAAAAACAAAAGGGAAAGGGGAGACAGCAAAAGTAAAAGCTCCTGGCGCCAGACTAAGTTGGACGCCAGAATGCCAAAAGGCATTCGAAACCCTAAAAGAATGCTTCACAGAAGGACCCATCCTAAAACACCCCGATATCAGGAGCCCTTTCATAATCCATTGCGATGCCTCAGACTGTGCGTACGGGGCAGTACTATTACAAAAAGATCAAAATGGGAACTTAAAACCCTGTGGATATTTGTCCCGGAAGTTCAGCGAAACTGAAAAAAATTGGCCAATATGGGAAAAAGAGGCATTAGCCATATTAAAAGCCTTAGAATGCTGGCGACACTTCCTCGAAGGAAGCGGAATCCCATTTGAAATTTGGTCTGACCATAAGAACCTCCAGTATTTAAAATCTCCTAGAAAATTATCTCCCAAACAAATTAGATGGGCGCAATACTTCAGCAGATTCGATTTCCAATTAAAGTTTTTTCAAGGGAAGCAGAATGTCTTGGCAGATGCTCTTTCACGCATGCCTCAACACGAAGGCATAACCACAGCAAAAGAGGGGACAATATTCTCTGACAAACAATGGGGCTTAGCTGTCAGGACAAGAGCACAAACCCAAAAGGAGAACACGGCTTTTGTTGAACTCGGCGGGGAAGATAATTGGGGAAATGAACTGAAACAGTCTTATGAAGGAGATCAATGGATCGCATCCAACGCAGAAAAGGGGGAGCAGAAGGGGGGATTTTGGTTTGTAAACAAGAAACTGTATATCCCAGCAATATTAAGGATTAAGATTTTGCATCGTTTTCACAACAACCAGAGCGCTGGTCATACAGGAATTACAAAAACAACAAAGGCAATAGCAAAACATTGTTGGTGGCCAGGAATGAGGAAGGACATAAAGAATCATGTTGTTCAATGTGATGATTGTGCCAGAAATAAATCGAGAGGAGGGAAGCCTATGGGATTATTACAAACGGTAGCGGAACCTACCAGACCTTGGGAATGTGTAGCTATGGACTTTGTGGGGGAACTGCCGGTTAGCAAAGGACATCGTTATATTTGGACAGTATTAGACCTGTTTTCTAAACAGGCCCACTTTATAGCGCTGACGAAACTACCATCGGCCGAGAAACTAGCTGAACTGTACATAAATCATATTTACAAACTGCATGGATGTCCCAGTAGAGTGGTCAGTGACAGAGGAGTACAATTCACAGCAAAATTTTGGGAAAAATTCTTGGAAATGCTAGGAGCAGAAAGGAGTCTAAGTTCTGCTTTTCACCCCATGACAAACGGGGCGGTAGAACGTACTCAGCAGACGCTTGGGCAGTTCCTTCGAATGTACTCTAACATGAGACAAAATGACTGGTCTAGGTGGTTGGCTTTTGCGGAACTAGCTTTTAATTCGACTATACATTCAGCAACAAATAAAACCCCCTTTGAAGTAGTTTACGGGTATGAAATACAGCCTTTACCCCAGTTGCCAAGATGGACAGAAAATGAGGAAACAGAGGCAGGGAAATGGAAAACGCAAATGCTAGAATGCTGGAGTCAAGTGACTGCATCCTTAAAGGAAGCACACAAAAAGTATAAAGCGTTCGCAGACAGAAAGAGGGTGGAAGGCGATAAATTAGATAAAGGAGATCTAGTGTGGTTAAGTACCCAAAACATCAAATTGGGGCTACCTTCAAGAAAACTGAGCCCCAAATATATTGGACCATTCAGAGTACAGGGTGTTATCAATGAAGTAACTTTCCAGTTGGCATTGCCAAAAAGTTTAGGGAAAATACACCCAGTATTCCATCGCAGCTTACTGAAAAAGTATATGGGGACTTTGGACAAAATGGACACATAGAATTATTGTTTGATTTATTTCAGAACTATAATGAAAGAAGAATCGAAGAGGAGGACGAAGAAAACGAGGGCGCCATGTCATGTAGCCAGATCCCAGGGCTGAATTTCCGAGCCCTGAATCTGACTTCATAACATAAACAATCCTGCAAGCACCTGGCGAGAGAAGATAAAATGAGCCTGGGAACTCAGGGTTGAAAGCATAAACAATTATAATTGATGTAGTGTGTGGGAATGGTAGTAATGTGATCCAGGGGGTGGGATTTGATGATGACATTTGCGTGTGGTATTACGTTGCATCAGAAGTGATAAAATTAGATGTATGTAAACATTAGGTCATTCTCGACTTTTCCAAAGTCATGTATTCTTCAATAAAGATTGGATTTGAGAGCAGCTATCTTTGATCTGCGTTCAGACTGGTCCTTTGAAGTGAGCCTGACATGGAAAAATGTGCTTTTGATCTACAGGAGGTAGATTTCCTGGGGTACCGCGTCTCGCCACTAGGGCTCTCCATGGACCCGGCAAAAGTTTCAGCAGTATTGGAATGGCGGGCGCCAACCAACAAAAAAGAGGTGCAACGATTCTTGGGGTTCGCGAACTATTACCGCAAGTTCATTCCAGATTTTGCCCGCTGGTCTGACCCAATCACCAGCTGCATCCGTGGGAAACAGCCCTTCCGCTGGACAGATCAAGCAGAGAAAGGGTTCCAGCAACTAAAGAAATTATTCACGTCCCAGCCAATCCTTCAGCACCCAGATCCTGAAACCCCTTTTGTTGTGCAGGCGGACGCCTCCGATGTAGCAATTGGGGCTGTACTCCTACAACCGGTGGGAGATCATCTTCATCCTTGTGCCTTTTATTCCCGTCAATTGACCGCACCAGAGAGAAACTACACCATTTGGGAAAAGGAACTATTGGCCATAAAGGCAGCCTTTGAAACTTGGAGACATTGGTTAGAAGGGGCCAAATTTCCCATTGAAGTCCATACTGATCATCGGAATCTAGAGCATCTAAGAACTGCCCGCAAGCTAAATCAGAGACAACAACGCTGGGCTTTATTCTTTGAACGTTTTAACTTCCAAATTCATTATGTAACCCCAGCCCAGACCAAGCAAGCAGATGCTCTGTCATGGAAACCGGAATACGCTGCAGGACGCAAGGAGACCTTTGAGTCCCAGCTGCTACAACCCGGGAACTTTGCCACGCTCACAGTGGGGAACACCAAATCCACTCCCATTGAATCAACTCCCTCTACTCCAGGGCCCCTTTGTGCTCAAGAAATCAGGGCTAGTCAGCAAGCAGATGCCTGGGCGCAGGACCAACTTCGCCAAGGACTACATTTTCCCTTTTCGCTTAAGGATGGGCTGCTTTGCTATAGAAATCATGTTTACATCCCCCCAGGACCGGGTAGGGAAAAGGCACTTCGTTTGTGTCATGACTGCAAGCCAGCAGGGCATTTCGGGCTATTCAAAACTATGCATTTGATCCTAAGAGATTTCTGGTGGCCCAAGATCCGCAAGGATGTAGAAAAATATATCAACACCTGCCCAGTATGCCAGCGCTCCAAGACAAGAAGGGAAAAGCCCTCAGGGCTTCTGCATCCCCTTCCTACCCCATCTCGCCCATGGGAAATAATCTCTGCGGATTTTATAACTGATCTACCACCTTCCTGTGGATTCACCACGATCCTAGTGGTGGTGGACCTTTTCACCAAGTTAGCCCATTTTATTCCCTGCGAAGGCCTTCCCACGGCCAAAGAGACTGCAGATCTATTTCTCCAACATGTTTTCAGATTGCATGGATTGCCCAAGAGTTTGGTCACTGACCGTGGGTCCCAATTCACCTCTCGCTTCTGGAAGGCACTACAAAAACTATTGGGCATAGACTCTCGTTTATCTTCGGCTCATCATCCTCAAACAGATGGGCAAACTGAGCGCACCAATGCCACTTTGGAACAGTACCTTCGCTGTTATGTAAACTACCAACAGGACAATTGGGCTTCCCTGTTACCAATGTCGGAGTTTGCCTACAATAATGGGGTCCAGGCTTCAATTAAGGAAACCCCGTTCTTTGCAAACTATGGCTTCCATCCACGTTTCTTTCCTCCTGTCATTGAAACCTCAGAAGTTCCCGCAGCAGAGGACTGGCTGCAGGAACTCACAGCAGTGCAGCAACTTTTGCTCCAGCAACTGGACCAAGCCAAGGAGGACTATAAACGCCACGCTGACAAGCATCGCCAGCCGGGCCCCGAAATCAAGGTAGGAGACCGGGTTCTTCTGTCCACTCGCTTTTTGCCCTCCCACCGTCCCTGCCGGAAGCTAGATGCCCGTTTCATTGGTCCCTATCCAGTGGTGGCGCAACTTAACCCCGTGACTTTCAAACTCCAACTTCCGCGCTCTATGCGCATTCATCCAGTGTTCCATCGCTCCCTGCTCCTTCCGGCGGATGGTGTGCGCCCTGATGCAGACCGGCCGGCCCCCGCCCCTGTTCTGGTGGACGGAGAAGAAGAGTTCGAGGTTCAGGACATTTTGGATTCTCGCTTTCACCGCCGCCGCCTACAATATCTCATTGACTGGGTGGGTTTTGGCCCCGAAGAGCGCTCTTGGGAAGACGCTTCCACGGTTCATGCTCCTGATCTAACCCGCCGCTTCCATCAGACCTATCCCGCCAAACCGCGGCCTCGCGCCTCGGGGAGAGAGTCCCGGTTTGAGAGGGGGCTTGAGGAGGGGGATAGTGTGATGACTCATGGGTCATGTAGTCCCATTCCTAGTGCTGTTGTGACTGACGAAGAGGAGAACTTGGGTTTTCCTCCATTTCAGCCAGAAAGGGAACCATTTCAGCCAGAAATTGAGCCTTTGCACCTGCAGGAGGCTTGTCTTCCAGAAATCTCCCAAACAAGCCCGGAGTCGAGTTCTCCCCCTTTTTCGCGCCGTAATTACATTCTCCAGCAGAAAGGAGTGCAACAGGCTAATCGCAGGAGTTTGAGAATAGCAGCAAAGCATTCAGATGATTAAAGCCTGTTCCCATGAGAAATTT
Source organism: Anolis carolinensis (assembly GCF_035594765.1). NCBI lineage: Eukaryota > Metazoa > Chordata > Lepidosauria > Squamata > Anolidae > Anolis > Anolis carolinensis. The sequence continues at coordinate 69,235,133 of NC_085843.1, read as the reverse complement.
TAGGGAGTCATACATCTGGACACAGAGATTGACTTTCGTTTCTGGTTCCCCAGAGAAGTGTTCTCTGGTGGGGAAAACAAGGCCTATTTAGGTTCCTTGCTCCCGGAGGGATCTTGCGGAGTCAATTTCGTCAGCAACTGGAGTAGTGTGTGTGGACAGCTACTCCGCTTCCAAGCCTTTGTTCCTGATTCAAGCCTTCGTTTTCCAGCCTTGTTCCTCCACGGATTTTGCCTTGCTTTCCAAGACCCAGCCTTGCCTTGTTTCCCGGATTTTGCCAAGTAAATACCACGGATCTTGTCCTTGCTCCTCGTTCCTTGCTGCCTTGTAACCAAGCCTTGTTTTTCCAAGAATCAAGTTACTTCCTAGCCTCGTTCAAGTTCATGGACTAAAAGACCTTGTCATCTCCCCTCACTTTGCCTGGCAAAGTGAGTGTTTCGGTTATTGGATTACAACTTTGGACCTTAATATTTCATATTGGACATTGCTTCTTTGGACTAATTTTGACCTTTCCTGAAAGGTCTACTCCTGGACTAATTCATACGCTTGCTTTTATTAACTTTACATATTTCTTTAATAAAGATATTAGATAGATTCTGGCCTCTGTGCATGGTTATTGGTGCTCTGCTGCCTGGGTCCTGACATTCTTAGCCAGAGTGTCCATGCCTCACTGAAAGACAACTCCCATGCAATTGGCTTTCAAAAGTTATTAAATTGCTCAACTTCATGGTGTTAGATTTTGCATTTTTTCATGCCTATATTCACTAATTGCTAATTTTTGCTATCTTATTGAACAGATAAACATTGTATGAAGCAGAATTACTTGTTTGTTTTATCATTATGCATTCCTTCATCACTCCAACCTGCAGCCATTTTTCTCTGCCTTTTCCATTAGCTCAGGTATTCAATATGCACAAGTACTGTAAGGAAGCCATTTTGACATGTATGCCAAAGAAAGGGCTTAACCTATTTATTTTGTCAGATCCCTTCAACATTTCTATATAATCTAGATTATCAAAGCAGACAATTCACATTCATGGGACTAGTTATTGTTCAGCTTCTGTCTTGCCAATTTGATTATTCTGTTTGAGCTCCACTGCTATCTATCACATTTCTCAGCATATTGTGGTAAAAAATTAAAGTCCAAGGAAGTATGATCTGCTGTTTCTTTCATGTCTGCACTGTGAACTCTGCTGCAGGGATGGGTGGATACGCAATTATTAGCTTGTTTGGTCAGAGGGAAGTTCCATTCAGTTTTGTTAAATGGGATTAATTTTCTACTAATTGCATTAGATATGTAGCCTTATAGTTTCCTGTCTAGCAAAATCAATTGCACACCATTTTACAAGCTAAAATGTTTGAAGTCATCCCACCCTAGTACATCATTCTGTGAAATTTTCATAGACTTTCATATTTATAACTTCACCATATATCTGTTTTGTTATTGAAATGGTTCAAATAATTTTGATATAAGAGACAAACTATACAGCTGTGTAGTTGACCTTATGCACACCATGTAAATATTTCAAAGGCATAATGAAGTTATAGGGCATAAATATGTCCTTGTGATAAAGGCAAATTCAAGCAGCATAATTTAGATGCAGCTTATAATGCCTTAGGTTTTTTCCCTGCTCAAATGCCAAGTACTGCCTTGCATGCACAATTTTTGATCTTAAAAGTAATGAAAGCTTTGGCAGCTGTCAAGACAAATATGCGAAGTGTTCTTTTACAGGCGGACATAAGCTTTGGTTAAGAAACTGAGGTACACCATTACAAAACTTATGGGCTAGATCCATATTTTGTCATTTCTGTAGAGTTTTATTATAATCAAGGTGGCAAAAGTCAATAAGATTCATTAATTTCTGTGGTTCCACTCTAATAATCTCTAAGCCTGGACACTGTGCTTGTTTTTACAAGCTGCTCATTTTGAATATCAAAAATGGTTGCTGGAACCTAACATATCATTAAAATTTTCTGTGATGTCTTCAGAGCATCAAAACTTCATTTTATTCAAAAAGTATTGTAAAACCATCTGAGATGGAACTTGACCTTTGCATTTGTATCTGAATGAAACTTTATATTCTGCACTGAGGGAGGTTTTTGTTTTTTGTTTTGCTTTTGCAAAGCACAACAAATTTCATGATTTAAAACATTCAGTTTAAACCCAAATACAAACAGTCTCAGAAAGGCAGCCAAGTAGATGTTTCTATCTCTGGCAATTTAAGGCTTGGACAAATCTCAGTCATTTCAATGGCCAATCATCCATTCTAATAGTATTTGTTTACATTATTTATCTCATAAAATGAGCGTTGCTGCAATTCCATAATATTTTCTCTAATACAGTAGTAAAGTCCTGTTCAACCAGTCTGAAAGTGAGCCTCCATAGTCTAGCGAGCTGTTGCTTTAACATCAACAATTTTACTCCTTTGGCAGTGGGAACATAAATTGCCAAACTATAGTAAACTGATCCAATTTATCCAGTACAGGCTGAATAATGGCCTGCTGTTCCTAGAAATGTTAGTGGCATCTTTGTCACAGGGCAGCTCTGTATAAAAAGATATTAGCATTGCCATCTGTTTGCTTAGGCTCTGCGCAAATATTTTTGGGAACCACAGGCACTGCTATTTTTTGAATAAGAAAAAATAACCCAGGAAATATATCTCATACCACATGTCAAGCAGGGTATGCATTACATGATGGTGAAATTTTCATGAAGAGGAAGCAACTGAGAATAAAATTACAACTTAAAAAAAGGAAAACGTGTGGTCATAATTATCAGTATTATTGGGGCAGAAAAGCTTTCAGGCACTACTAGCAGCAGTAGATATATGTTGTTGGATTGGATGTTTGGGAATTTCTCCATGTAGCATGAGAAAAGCAGGGCGGTTCTGGACAGCAATAAAGTCCTCTTCAACCCGGGTTTAAAAAACCCAGGTTGGGGCGAAGTGTGGTCTCCACACTGCCCCAAAAGCCCACACTTTCTGTGGGTGCTGTCTACATGTCATCCTGGTACCTACCAGGAGAACATGGAGACAGCCCCCACCCCCTCCCAAAACCCCTTAAAATGGGAGGAAACCGTAAAAATAACTTACTGGCCTCCATTAGGCCTCACAGCACAGTTCCTGGGATGTACCATTATGTGTGAAAAACAAAGAGGGGGGCATCTCACACCTTCTGGGCTCCAAGAGCCCAGAAGGTATGGGATGGGTGTTTCAATAGGCCACAGGGAAGTCCCAGGACTCCCCATGGGCCTGTCCACACAGGGCCATAGCCCATTAGGCTTGGGTCTTTCAGAAAGGTGTGTGTCTAATGGGCTATCAAATTAATTTTCTGAAAACCAGGGATTGTGGAGAATGAATTCATTTTTCTGTAATATGTTATCTGGACGCCCCACTTTAAAGTGCGGGAACTCCTGGTTTAAAGGGGCTGTCTGGATATGCCCGCAGTCTGACTTGGTGATTCTTCAAACACAAACATCATTTCTAAAAGAATAATACGGAATTTTTGCTGCTTCTGTAATCTACCTACTAAGAATACTCCTAGAATGGATAGAGGTCAAATATCTCTCCTCAAACTGTTGATTCTTTAGGGTAGCGCTATGTGAACACCTCTCTATTACTATACAGGTATCCTGAAATTATTTTGATTAAATTATAAAAATGTGGCTTGAAATACCACAATTCTAGATTTATGAAGATATCTATGAAGATTTTATTGAACTCTCAGTTTGTTCACATGCCCTCCAATATAACATAAATGGAAAAAAAGATGTGTGGCCAATCAACAACACAATGAAGTCAAGACATTATTAATAAGGAAATGGTGTGTGTGTGTGTGGGGGGGGGGGGTTAGGATAGGTTGCAGTAGTTTAATTTTGCCCAATTCTGCTTGAAAAGGAAAGATTCTGTCCTGCTCCTTCCTTCTGTTGAGTTAGAGATTGCAAACTTGTGCAATTTGAACTCCATTTTAAACAACTGAAGTGAGCAAGTGGAGAAGAACAGAGAAAGTTGGACATTTAAAAAGCAGTTGAAAATGTAGGATTAAAAGAAGACTAATGAAGATCGCCACTGCCAAACTGGGACAGTTGGAAGGACATTTATTCAGATTTCTTTTGTTGCCAAAGATGAACTAAGAAATTTTTGCTGACTGAGTTAAAAAAAAACACATGTAAAAGCTGACTGGACTGGGAACTGAATCTCTCTTCAACGATTCTGGGATCACCTTAATCTTATCTAAGGAAATGGCAGAGGTTTGGGTTCAAAGGACAGAAAGCAAGGTGCACAAGTCTATTCTCTATTGTTGCCACTCCCAGAATACAGTTCCCAAAGGAATCATGTCAATTTACCAGCCCTCAAAGTTTCAGGCAAAGAAGACATATATTGTGCATGCTGAATACTCATATCCATTGATAATGGGCTGGAGATTGCACACGTCCTTTGTCTTCATAGATCATTACTACGTCTTGTTGCCTTGCTGCTACATAACCCATTATACTTCATTCCTACTTGACCTATAATCTATTTTCTCTGCTATTTTAATCTTCCTACACTCAAAACCTTGAACAACACATGCACACTTCCTAACTGCTCTAAAGATCCCATCTTGAAATAATAATGCATTTGCAAAGTAACATGATGAAACACAATGCAAACGTACTTGATATGCATAACTCATCCTAAAGCACAATGTTTGAACTTCCTTTGAATAGAATTTGGATTCCTTTGGTATGGAATGCACTCAGCCCTGGTTACAGCCTACGCATATTTGAATTGCATTCACAGCAAGAGCTAGATTGTTTTTGCCATGCAAATCATTTTGCTACTCTCTTGCATGTAGTGATACTCTATGTATAATCATTGTGCTGCATTATAAATGCTAGCAGTCTCAAAAATAAAACTTACTCTTTGCAACGTGTTAGAAACATTTGCTAGGAATTCAAGGTGGAGGGACAATTAACTTGTTTTTATTGAGATTACATATTTCTGCACTGTAATGCAATATAACTTGAAGTATATGAATAACATTGCATTTGTTCAGACAGCTCTGCTAACTGGGTTGAAAAACCTATTCTGTTCTAGAAGGATACAATGTTCAAAATTGGCTTTAAAGAAATCTAATTATTGAGGCAGGCTATATATATCACTAAAGACAGAAAAGCCACAGAAGCATAACAAACTCAGCATAATAAAATAAAATAATCTTTCTGAATGAGTAATTCTGTACTTGCTTGTTCTGATCCTGTCTTTTACATCCAATACAATAAGGTTAAACTGAAGTATTATTGGAATGCTTGCTTCAGCACCTTTATCAAAACCCTTTTTATAAAGTAAGCTAATTGTTATTTCCACTAATATATCACCTTATATCAAAGTATGAAGACTTAATATAGGATTTGTAGTTTAGCGAGACATATGGCAGGAAAGGCTAAATACCAACTAAATGTATCTGGGCCTGCTGGATCTAGTTTCAGCATGTCAAAAGTGTTCAATAAAGTTGTGGCTGGTGTATAACCCAGTATGTTGTTCAGCCTCATCTTTCCTGATTTTTTTTTTTTTTGAGGAATGCAATTACTTCAAAGAAATGCACAGGCGCGCACACACACACACACACACACACATACACACCTAGTGAAGTATATTTCTTATTTAGACAAGAATCATGCATTCTGCACAGAAAATCTGCCCGTCTACCTCTATTCACTGAAAAACACATCGAGTCAACCATCTGTAGTTTTAGGTTTTCTGCAAACATCACATAATAGTATGCTACACAGAAAATTGTGGAAAGAAATAAGCAATTGGCTGTAAACTAAAGAAATATTTAAAAGAAAAATGGAGAGAGCAACAGAACCTGCCATTAACAATATATTATTACTTCCATAGGAATAAGAGGTTATTGTTGCCTCTCTGGTTTAAACTATAAAGTGACACATTCCAATTTAGAAAGAAAAACAAACAGATCCTTTATGAAAATGCCAAATCACATCAGAATGACATTTGATTTCATTCTGTTCACTGAAGTATTTGATGACGGAGAACAGCTAATGTGAAAACAAATCCCATAGGGACTGAAGCTACAGAAATGTAATCTTTCTATGTCTGCAATGTAATTCCTTTTACATGAAAAAATAGAGTATGGGATTGCCTTTGCAAACTTTTCTTTTGAAGTTGAAACACTATAATATTATGACTTTAAGTCTACTGAGATTAATGACAGCCTCCATACAAAACAGGTATGGGAAAGCTTTTTGTCAGATCAATCTGCTTGAGAAAATAATTACAGTTAAAATGTCTTCTTATTTTTTATTTCATGTGAAATGGGCAAACATTTTAAAACCATTTACCACTATGGATGCCTCATTTAATAAAAATGTATTTCTTACCCTCATGGGAGCTTATGTTCTCATAGTAAGATTTTTGACAAATCCAAATAGATAACCAACTTTTAAACCATCTCACATTACAGGATTTTGCGCTATGTGGCCTGTAGGTCACCTGCTTCCCCTCAAGGCCTTCAAAAACCCAAAATCTTAATTGAAGCAAGGGGACAGCACACAAGGTATCTTCTTAGGCCCCACTTACACTGCCAATAAATGCAGTTTCAGAATTTAATTGCATTAAATTAATTATTACTTCTGAGTGTCCCCTCTTATGGTGTGCACAGTTTCCCAAGGGGTTAACATTGATGCAGAGAGTGAGATGAAGACTAGAGTGATGTTAGCAGAAGATGTGAAGTGAATCTCACCGGGAACAGGATAGTTTATTTAAAGGCCTACTCTGTGTCAATGAGGGCAACAAAGAAATCATTTTCATTGAATCTGTAGGAACTGCCCAGCAGAGCTGTTTTGACTGATCAGAAAACTATTTTCCAGTGGTCCTTGAGGGGAAAATGCTGATCACTTAACAGACCTTGGAGGGCCACATCTGGCCCACAAGACTAGGTCTGGGGACCCCTGTGCTAATATATGGCCTATTCCCCCATCCTCCCAAGATATTTTAAGCAGATATGCTAACAAAAAATCTGCTTTAGATGATAATAAGTTGTTGAAGTCACACTTGGACTGTTGCAAGATATGATAAAATCTGGGGAAGATAAACTGTACTGTAAATTGATTTAATAATGTTTTTACTGTATTTACAATCTTTTCATTCTAAGATTATTTATGTGGGAAGCATACATTATGATCTTACCTCTCAAATAAGGCTTGCATGAATCCCATTCAATAGTACATGTGTTAGAAGAACCTTTATTATTAGCATGATAATATTTGAATTCAGACACAATATGTATTTTATATCTTTCATGATTAAGAAAAAAAATATTATGATTAGAATTCATTTAGATCAGGCATGGACAAACTTTGGTCCTCTGCGTGTTTCGGACATCAACTCCCAGAAATCCCAGCCAGCTTACTGGCTGTTAGGAATTGAGGGACCTGGAAGGCTGAAGTTTGCCTGTGCCCGATTTAGATTGACTAAATGATTCCTGACTTTCTTCTTGTCAATTCTGATTTGGGATCTGGAAACTCCAAGATCTCTACTGAAGTATGGAGGCACATAGTTCTCTTATGGAGGGGGGGGGGGGGAGAGAAAGATCAAGTGTTGAGCAGTTAGGTTTTTTTCTTTGTGATCTGTTAGTATTTTACCACTTGGAATGAGTAGCAGTTTCACCATTTGCTTAGTTATTCTCTTGCCTGAAACATGTCACAAAAAATCCCTGTTGTTGCTTCCTGCTTGTTATTCTGAACTTCAATGAGAAACACATCTGTACTGTGCTTTGATGAGTCATTCTTCCCTCCATTCTTTACACCTGCTCCTTTATTTTCATTCCCCTTTATTGTGCTGCCATGTTGGCTTTTTTAGATGTTTCCTTACTCATTGTTCTTAAGTGATCTACAAGGATTTTTCTTGGACTGTTTCTTTCAACACTCTACATTTAACCTGTACTGATAATTAACTCTCTCCTTTTTTTTGGGGGGGGGGGAGTTAAATACTAATTCTAGGAAGTCTGTTCATTAAATTTTTACTCAGAAATCTGTTGAGCTCAGTCCAACTTATTCCCAGTTCTATGTGATAAGAGTTAATATTATACCTTAATTTTTGTCAAGAACCAAATAAAGATTGAGAGCAAAATGCCTAGGGAAAGAAAATGCCTAGGGAAAGAAACTGGCTCCATATGGCAATGCTGGTGCTTTTCTTTTCTCTGCAAAATACCTTCGATTTATCTGCAGGCCAGATCAAAATCCATAATTTTGGCTCAAAAAACTGCCCTTGCAAATAGGAAAAGGAAAGATGGGAATAATTTTAATGACTATAGGCAATCCCCAAATTACAAACAAAATAGGATCTGTAGTTTTTTTTCTTAAGTTGAATTTGTTTGTAAGTTGGAACAGGTACATGTTTAAGTATAACTCCAGCTATACACACACACACAAGCTTTGGATAGAATAGGGGTTGATACCCCTGTGGAGTTTGTTTTGCTGTCTGTGCCCCTGTTCAAAAAAATTCAGTTCACTTTCTGTCCCTATGATAATTTGATTTTGAAAAAAATGGCTTGTTGTGGAAACAAGGATTGGTGAGAAAGCTTCAGTGGAGACACCTTTCTCCCATGATAACTCTTTCAGGAATATATATCCCTTCCTAGGGGTAGATTTCTCTCACTTCCTGTTGTCGTTTGTAACTATGAGTCATTTGTAAATCAGATATATGTAAGCCATGGACTGCAGTATATTACAGGCTCAGAATATTTCACAAACATGTCTGTTCACTCATTAAGATACCAATAGGCAGGTTCATAGCCAGGATTTTGTTTCGGGAGGGGCTGAGTCTGAGTGGGAGAGGGTCTACTCTAGCAAACCTTTTGTATGGTTATCCCAATAACCCCATGCATATGGGATATATTGAGCATGGTGATAAGATCATGATATGAATAAACATAACAGTTTAAATAATAAATGTAAGGCTTTCTCGCGGACCATCCTGAGAATTTTGGGGGGGGGGGGGCTGAAGCCCCTCAAGCCCCCCCCCCCCCCGGCTACATGCCTGCCAACAGGTGTTACAAAATCCAGACAGAAGAGGAAATTAATCTTGTGCTATATCCAATCTAAGAATGCGGCATTCAGTTGCAGATATTGCATAAATTCATACTGTATATCATACCAAATTGGTAACTATAAAGTTTCTATTTTATATATTTTATGCATCTTATACAGTGACAAGTAGTATAGGGGAACTTCATGTAACTTTGATTCTTCCTCTGACCATATATGTTTTTAAAAAGTGTACTAGGATTAAAGGAGAAATAGCACATAATCCTACAGGTGTTATTATAATTTAATTTATATGATGCTTTGTCAAACTCTGGCAGTGTGTGGAAATCCATCTAATAATACTGTCCATTACTCTCCAGCCTTTGTTTTCTCTAAAGATAACAAGTACAATGATGGGTGATTTAATTTGTAAACCAGTGAAATGTCCATATATATTAAATGGAATATAGATTAGGAAGGAAGATGCATTTCTTTTTCCAATCATTGCAGTAGTGAAACTGATTACATATTAATTTCAAGAGAATTTTAAGGGTCAGCTGTCCATGCAAAAAGTGGCCGCAATTGATTATAATTTTATATATATATATATATATATATATATATATATATATATATATATATCAGTATTGTACTATCCTAACTAAGTGATTGTCTGGAAAAGTAACATTGTCAGAAGAACAAGGAAGGATCATATAAAGCAGATCAGCTATGGATGTCTGCTTGGATTTGAACTTATAGGTAAATAAGCTTTAAAAGCAGCTTTATGTGCACTTTTTATTGATTTATTAAAAATGTTCTCAAAATGTATAGATGTAAGACAGAGTGGATCAAGCTATTACAGATGGACTTGTCTTGTTTAATTTTTACATCAATTATATTGTTTATTTCCTATATTTCCTAACTGTCTATGCTCAAGCTACAAGGCTCTCTAGTTCACCGTATGCATATGATGCAGGAATTTCGGTACAGACTAAAGTGAGATCGAGGAGAATATTCGGGATATTTTCTGAATACTGAAAAAGAAAATTCACATGAAACTATGCAAAACTAAATTATGACTTTGTAGCAACTTAATCAGATCTGAGTGGGCTGATCACATAACAAGTTAAAGTATTGAATCATGTGGAAATTATACTCCAGTCTACTGGGGTCAGTTTTAGCCATATGTGACAGTTTTATGTGATGTGGTCAGTTTTAGCCATATGTGACAGATGTATTTTAAGGGTGTATTGCCCACCCTTTTTAATGAAGAGATGTAATTTTGCTCCTGCAATGCTTTATGTGTTTAAACCCAACTGGCCCAATTAAAATGATAAAAAAGATTTAATAGTAAAACAGTTTTCCTGGCCATTTCCACCAAGTATCAGTGTTCCCAAAGGTGACTTGAAGATGAAGCTGGCATCAGTACTATTTATATACATGCTTGGCTGAGGGCATCCATCTACTGGTTGTGACTGTATTTATTTATTTATTTACAATATTTATATTCCGCCCTTCTCACCCCGAAGGGGACTCAGGGCGGATCACATTACACATATAAGGCAAACATTCAATGCCTTAACATAGAACAAAGACAAGACAAACACGGGGCTCCGAGCTGGCCTCGAACTCTACCCCCGTAGCCAAGAATAATCTGGATTAAATTTACGTCCACAGCAGTTTTCCCAAACAGCTATCAAGGACACACGAATACACATCAACACCTTGCCGACTGCAAAGGGGCCCCATTTCCCAACCCCACTTTTATTCACAATTCCTCCTCAGAACTGGAATCAGCCAACACCCTGTTAGCAGCTGAAGCCTCTTGCCTCAATTCCTCCTCAGAACTGGAATCTGACAACGCCCCACCAGACCTCCTTTCAGATGAAACCCCTTGCTGAGCCCTCCACTCTGTCCATCTTTTATCCAAACCCATAACTCCCCAAGATTCAGCCAGATCCCCACTGTGCCAACCTTCGAACATGTCACTACTTGTGGGTTCTCTAAAGATGTCCTGGATCTCCCGCACCTTAGACCAGTCCATTACCTCATCCTCTGAACTCGTCATCCCATCCTACTGATTCTCAACCCCATTATCCTCCTCAACTGAGTCATTGTCAGTAGGCTCCATAAGTCTCTCCCAGATCCGCTTCCTTTGTCACTTCTCATTGGAGTCTTGCTCAGAAGTAGTCTTTCTTCCCCTTCTAGTACTCCTAGTAGTATCACTACTCAACGACTCCATCATAACAGTTTCATTTGATGCTTGATTTGTACTTATGCACACACAAAAAGGGGATGTGTGGGAATACAAAACTGGATTCTTTTGCATTAATGATATTTAATTTTCAAAAGTTTCCCTAAGCCATACACAGAGAGTAACCATCTCACAAGTGCCAAGGCATTCTTTCTGATGAGATAAATATATGAATATTTTACATTCATAGCTCATATTGGGAATAATGAGAATTTCAGTTCAATTCTTGTTTGCATGTTTATTCATTTGACAGAATATACCAAACCTCACCTATTAAAAACAGAAAGAATATCAAATGTAGCAAATGTGACACTGTGATTTTCAGTCACCAGGGCCAAAGGATTTGGCTGTACCTTATTCCTCTTTTTCCACCTCTATTAGTGATAAATTAAGGCTACCAATTTAAGCACTCTCCTGCATGCTCATGGAATTTGGCTGATGCAAATGAATAATAATTTAATTTACATTCATTTCTGATGTATTTACCAAAATTCACAAACTGTCTTCATATTTCAGATGGAAAGAATTGGAGATTTAAATAAATTGAAACAAGCAATAAAAAGCTATTCATTTCTACTGTGACCATCAAATAATAGGAATTTCAATTCCCCCTGCTATTTTCAATACTTGAAAAATTATGCTCTGGAGAACTTTGCAGAAGGAAGACTTTATCCTTTCCCCAAGTTGGATTTCAGTCTTCTGCAAGCAGAAATCCAATATACTCTACAAATAAAATGGCTACCTGTAAAAAAATGCCTTATGAAGTCAAGCATTTTTGTGGATTTCACTAACAATATTTAATGAAGAATCCTAAATACTGGTCATGAGTATATCATAATTTGGAGCATAGCAACTATATATATTATTCATCATTTTCAGGTCTCTTTTTTAAAAAAGGTATGACAGATACACATATATAATTCCTCTTTTGCATTCTGAAATGTCTATCCTCAAAATGTTTCTGTATGGAAGGGTAACCAACAAGGTCAGCAATATAAACAGATCTTGATAGATGTGCAGCTCTGCATATGCAGGGATCGGTTTGGAGACAAATACAATAAGTGTTATCATTCAAAACAAAGTCATAATGTGTAAAGTTTTATCAAACATCTCTGGAGTCTGGAACTTTCTCCCTTACCCTCGAGGGGAAAGAAAGACTCACTGACTTCACAGATTACTGAAAAGAAGAAATAACCATCTTAACAACTTAAGCTTCTATTTTGTCATTTTTTTTCAAATTCAGTACAATACCAAGAAGAAGAAGAAGAAGAAGAAGAAGAAGTTGTTAAAGTTAGCATTCCACAATTATTTTATAAACATACTAGCTTTGCCCGGCCACGCGTTGATGTGGCAAAGTATGGTGGTATGGGAAATAAAGTATTGAGGAATTGGTGGTAGTTAAGGTAAAGGGTAAAGGTTTTCCCCTGACATTAAGTCCATTATAAATGGGTTATATAGCTGTGTGGAAGGGCCTTATAATCCAGTTAAAATCTGATAATCTGTATTTTATAGGCAGAGTGGAAGAGGCCTAAGTGAGGCCTAACTCTGCCTGTCCCCTGGGCGGAGTGGGTTGCTAGGAGACCAAGTGGGAGGAGCTTAGCCTTCTAACTGGCAGCAATTGGATAAAAACAATTATTCCTCTTCCTCTAATTAGGACTTTATTTTTCTTTTCTTTTTTGTTGTATGAACATAGAGGCATGGATGAGGGGTCGTGCTTCCAAGTTTAGTGTTTCTGGAATGTGTAGTTTTGTTGTTTTGTCCTAGGCCGAAATTTCATTACCCTTTTATATATATAGATAATATTTTGGGAAGATTTAAATCAAAATTATTGAAGTTTACTTTGCATAATGGCATTAGTAGTGACCTGAAAGAGGAAGCATGCTGATAATGTTTAAGACATGTTTCATACTTCATGCATGATTATCTCCACAGTTGCTTCCTTCCAGTCATTACTCCCAATAGTATATTTTATGCACCTCTCATGGATTTCACAGAGAGAAAACCTAGGTTGATGCACATGGATTAGCGGACACACAGGTGACTATAAATTGCTGTGGCTCTTTATATAATGTGTAAAAAGAAAGACAAAAGCATCTTATTAGTGGCTCCCATGTGTGTAAATGCAGCTTATGCGTATGTAAGCCTCTTTCTAGACAGCTCTGAGTTGGGAGAAAATGTTGACTCCATTTGAAAGTGCATCTTCATTTCTTTCCATCCCCAATGAAGCTGAGTCTTGGCAATCTGAACTGCTTCTCCTGTCTTCTTCACTTGTAAGAGACACCCCCCCCTTCCAGGACTGGTTGCTGCTGGGCTGGGGGGAACATGAAATGGTGTATGCAGATAATAAACTTAGCCAAAAAAATTTGTTGTTCCATGTGTAAAGCTAGAGAGTGCAATGCTCAAGGAACTCACTTTGTGAAGCTTCCTTAGTCCAAAAAAATACCATATTTTATAGAAACACGCACACAAATCTGGAGATTGTTGGATACAAGTGACAAACCACTGTGTAGTAAGTTTGTTGTATCAGCTTCAAATGCAATTATGTATCTGTTAGTCCATGTTGATTTTCTCCTTCAGAAAAAACATATTTCAAAAAAGTAATCTCAAAATAGCTGTATGAAGAATCATTTTTTTAAAAAATAATAGATTTATTAATGTGTTGGTAAGATTATATACAAAGTGCTGTTTGATTGATGACAGACTTCATAGATTTAGGCAAGAGAGGTCATGCTTAACCAACCTTTTTAAAAAAATACGTACTCCCATGATAAATAAGGAAAATTCAGTATTTATAGTATGGGTTTCCAGAGAAAATTTGACATCGGAGATTAATGGCCAAATTAAAGATCTGCAGCACAGAAAGTAAAAATAGTGTTCTGAATATAAAGCCATTTTATACAGAAAGGAGTTGAGAAAGAAAAGATTTGGGCTCCTAAAATGGAAAGCAGTTACAATTATAAATCTGAAGAAGATGGTAAGTGTGTTTTCACTCATCATTGTACGAGGGATGGGTAAGGAATCTTGGAGGAAATGTATTAACGACACTATTAAAACTGAACAGGACTAAGAAGCAAAGTGGCACACAAAACAGATACAGGTACAAACCAAAATAAAAACAGGTACAGATAAAAGTAAATGAAGTTGTTATACTGAAATACAGGTAGTTATAAATAACTCATTGTTAAGAAGGGGGGAGGGGGTTAGACAACAGGAAGTGAGAGAAATCTGCTCACTGGAAGGGAAATTCACTCCTGAAAGAATTATCATGGGGAAAAGGTGTCTCTACAGAAGCATTATCACCAATCTTCCTTCAACAGCAAGCCACATTTTTCAAAATCCAATTATTACAGGGACAGAAAATGAGGTAAAATCTTCTGAATGGGGGCCAGACAGAAAAAGAAACACCACAGGGGTGTTAACTCTTCCCTATGTAATCTTAGATCAGTACGGACAGGTATCTGGACACCCCTACACTCAAAAGCACAGGGTTTGGGCCAGCTGTTTGGCGTCCATCCATTTAAAATACTACTTCCTCTTGGAATTTTGTCACGTCTGGAAGGGCCCCACATGGACCATCCAGCACAACTCCCTGACATACAGGAACACCCAATCATACCCATAATAAAAGCTGACTTGACAAAAAATAATAGGACTTATTTTTTAAAAATGTTATTTTTATGGAAGATACTTTTAAGCTGTAAAATGTCTTGAGGAACATTTGAACAAGAAAAATACAATCCTGGGCTGTTAAACCAGTCGGTTTTTGAAAGTCTACCTGGTCTTTGCCTAGAGATATAAGGAACACCTAAACATCTTTGGCAATAAATTCCACATTCTGCCAGTAGCTAGCCACCAAGACTGTTTTTTGTTACTCTAGCTGCCTCTTCAACTGACAGTTGCAAAATTGTATACTGAGACTGCCAAAATGATAAATGGACTCTGGGTCCTTCTACACATGCTGTAAAACCCAGAGGTAACTGAGTTAAAACGGGGGTGGGTGGCTAAAGGACATTTAGCCAAAGTGTGGGAGGGATCGGGTTAAGAGATTAAAAGCATGTTAAAAAGATGTGTTGATCTTCTGATCGGGCTGCCAAATGGTCACACAGGTGATTCAAGGGAAGCATAAATGGAAAGCAATCAGAACTCTCAGAAACTCTTTCTTTTGCACTTTATAAACTTAAACAGAGGTTGAATTAACAATCAGAGGAAGAGAGAGATCCCACTGAAGTTTTTTCATTGCACTGGACCTCATATGCACACCTGCAAATGTGTTTATATTTATATTAAGATATTCACATGTGTGCAATGCAGATATATGGTCCAGCAAATCATGGAGGGATTTAAAAAAAAAACTTCTGCCGGATGTCCTCCATCCACCCTCCATCTTGATCCATTTCAAAAGAAGGGTATGAGGATGGCAGGGGGGGGGCATATTCCGGGACTGCAAGGTCTGTTTGTGGACCTGCTGTCAGGTCCCAGGATTTTTAAACCCACTTTTAAAACACGGATTTTGGCGCTGTCTGGAAGTGCCTTCCATTGAACATTTGTTTTAATTTAGGTGTTTCCAGAGTGCTACCTCCAGTGATCATTAAGAGCCTTAGTGGAGCTTTGACTTAAAATTTCTTATATCCCTGATAGTTTTAAAAGATAACCACAGAGTCATGGAATATATCAGAACTAGCTTATTTATTGTGCTATATCATTGAATAGACAGTTTAAATGAAAATAAAAAGAGTGGCAGTTTATTCATTTAATCTAGTTCACATTCTGCTAGAACTGCCTACATTAAAGGCTTAATTATTACATTCCATATGATTTTGAGTTTGGGGAAATAAAAAAGTTCACCTGAATTTAAGTGTTACTACCTTAGAATATTAAGTAGGAATGAGTTTACCTAAGCCTCACTTGACTTATCCTTCAGGGTTTGAAAATGAGATACACATCAGTGTCTTCTTTTAAATCTGTGAATCAAAGAGGGTTGCTCAGCCCTGCTTATATACTTGCAGCTCAAGGTGAGTTACAGAATAATTAAAACATATACACATTGTAAAAATACCACAAATATACATAGTAAAACTATTTTATAAAAGATATATTAAATCATATTTCTATAAACATTTCCAGATAAGAATGATTCTTATATGAATCTCTACAGTTTCCAGTCAGTGAAGAAGAAGAGATCGTGTGCATGTGATTTGCCCAAGTAAATTTCCATGACAAAGTGAGGATTTGAATCGAAACAGAAAAAACTGTAGGCTTTTTAAAGGCCCAACTGGAGCTCTGCAGGCCCATCTACTTGGGACAAATGAATGGACTCTATGATGTTCACATGATACATGGGATCCATTTTGCCTAACACCCACCAAGGGTGTTTGTCCTATGTTTTTAAAAGTTAAAGGATGTTTGTAAGTGTGGCAGTGTGAGCAACTGAGCCAGTTTATATTTGGAACTGGCTGCAGCTGTGTCCATGGTCATCTCAATTTCCTAAAGTTCGAGTGGCCGGGGAGCAGTGGATGACACTTATTTTTCTTCTCTTTTAAGCAAATGTACACTTTATTAATTTTATGTACCAATGCAATTATTTGTATGTTTACTGTTTGGGACTTATCTCCAAGGCAACATTGGGGTTTCTTGGTAAGACTTGTTCAGAGGACATTTGTTGCTGCCTTCCTTGGAATCACCCCATAGATTTCCACTGTTAAGTGGGGTTTTAGATTCTGTACTCCAAGTATTCCAGCATTCAAACCACTACACCATATTGGTTTTCATATTGCATATACAGTAGAGTCTCACTTATCCAAGCTAAACGGGCCGGCAGAACCTTGGATAAGTGAGTATCTTGGATAATGAGGGATTAAGGAAAAGCCTATTAAACATCGAATTAGGTTAGGATTTTACAAATTAAGCACCATAACATCATGTTATACAACAAATTTGACAGAAAAAGTAGTTCAATACGTGGTAATGTTATGTTGTAATTACTGTACTTACGAATTTAGCACCAAAATATCATGATATATTGAAAACATTGACTACAAAAATGGCTTTGATAATCCAGAAGCTTGGATAAGCGAGGCTTGAATAAGTGAGACTCTACTGTACCAAGAAACTATCAGATGACAGAACTTCATCCCACACATTACATAAATTAAATTGTATCAGAGATTAATCTGAGCCAGTATATTTGAAAACAGTAATTTCTTTGATGAAGAATCCATGTCACAAGTAAAATAATATTACACCAGGATGCCTCATATGAATGCATTATTACCATTTTCACTTTAACTATTCTATATGGGAAAATTGTAAAAGATGACAATTATTTTCATTCTGGGGAATGAAATATGTGCTTTGTTCAAAAATCCTACTATTTACTGTAACCGATGATTAAGTTATCCAGTTCTTTAGGTTCACTCTCAGATATTTTATTTTTATGAATCAATTTCTTTAAAATATTGAGTTGGATCCAGATTAATCATGCTTAGAACAAACTCATTGAACACCGAGAATTAATCCTCATTAAGTAGACTAGAACTATTGAAATTAAAGGGATAAATTAATCAATGCTAACACACATTTCAGTAACTTCAGTAAATCTACTGTAAGAATGACAGAGCATGCATACAACCTACAAAAAGGGGGAAAGGAGGGAGGACAAACAATATTGTGGTAGTTTGGGAATTGGGGGGGGATTCTAAGTCCACTAGAGATTCCTAGTCCAACAAATCCACAAATGTAGTTTAAACCAATCATTTGTTCCACTCCCAAACCTTCCCAAAATATGGTAGTTTATCTTTTCCTCTTCCTCACCATTCACTGATGAAACTGAACATAAAAAAGGGCTGAAGACAAAATTGGGAGTGCTGTGACATCACTTATGATATGGAAGCAAGATCTTGGTGTGACCCACTAGGGGGCTTGGTGAACAAAAATGCTCAGCTATTTCATTGTGTCCAAAACATTCTTAATTGTACTGCATTATTTCATATAATTATACAAAGAGGAATGCTCTACACTGGCAAGCTTTGAACATAGGTACTGTGGTAGTGTTTTTTTCTTTTCTTCTGGCCTTAATTTGGGGATGATACTTTATGACACAAAGGACCTCTTTACACGGGGCATTTTTGCCCTGATTTGCCATTTTTATTCACAGCAAGAACAGGTCCTGTTGTGTGCCATCACACAGTGCACGCCAGGCCCTGTCCATATTCCTCCCAAAGTAGAGGGGAAGCGGTAAAAGGCATTTTCTCCACCACCATGGGGTGAAAGTGTAGTTTAGGAGCTATCCACATTTTCCTCCCTTTTTTGCCATATGATGGCAGAAAGGGAGGCAGGGCACCATGCATTGCCATGTGATGGAGGAAGAAGGGAGGATGCCTGGGAGCCATGAGCAGTCTACTGTGCCTTCCCTTTTGCAGCGCAATAACACAGCCCAATAGGGCCGTGTGAAAAAGGTCCAAAGTGAATATGATCAAAATCAAATTTTGTTATTCCTTGGTTTTTAAAAAATGACAAAGAATTAAGTCACAACTTAATATATTTAATACACAAACTAGTCCTAATTTCTTCTCTTGTAGCAGTATACAGACTAGCTGTAATGAATAAAGGTCACAGAAAGATTAGAAAAGCTGGCTAACAAAAATAGATATTATTCATTGCCTGCAACCTAGAGTGTCAGAAAATTATAGGAATTCACTTTCATATGAAGACCACTGTTCCATGTACATTTGGAAATTCAAAAGATAATTTGAATGATGATATGGTACATAATATTATAAACCATTCCGTTAAGACAGCTTTGTATCCTTTGTAGAGGAACTGTATGCATGTTCTACATATACACTATTATGTCAATTATTTCAGGAAAATGTGTTCAAAGTTGAGAACCTTCTAAATCCATGTCATATATCTCTGCATAAATAGCAATATTATAAGATGCAGATTCACAGTATTTTAAAGCTGCAATGTAACGTTTAATTTCATGTAAAATAAAGCTTTGTCATAAAGAAACATTCTTCATACCTGCCAAGTATCCCCAATTAGTCCTCTGCTACCCTACTTTTCAGCTGCTTTTAAAATACCAGTCTGTCCCTCTGTCCTCTACTTTTTTCAGTTGCTACAAACTGAGTTCCAACTAATTTGGAGGAGTGAGAAGAGAAAAAGAATATTTCCCTTTCCAGCAATCTTAGGAGAAAGCAAACTTCTGTAGCGTCTGTTAGGTTTCAGATGTTTCATTATGGGCTCATAGAGGACAATCAAGTGGAAGTCAAAAAAGAATAAAAAGAGGGAGTGAATATTCATATATTACAGTGATATATTAAAATAAAGCATATGGGGTTTTACCAACAAGATGTCACCACAGCAACAGTACAGTAATATAAACATGTTTACCTTGAATTAACACCATTGCCATGATAAATCAGTTCCTGTGCACAGAATGCCTGTTGCCCAAAGGCTTGTACCTTCCTTATATCTGAATAGACATTCTTGCTGGAAGCATGAACTGTTAAACGTCATGCAGTATTCATCAATTCGGATGCCAGATTGAATTTTCACATACTGGGTCTTATTTTATTCAAGACAGTACTCCAGTTACTGCAGTTTCAGAAAGCCTAGGTGATAATTTTCAGTAATGAATCAGACTAATTATGGGCGTGGAGAGTAGTGGTGCATTGTATATAAATGTCAGTGTTTTTTAAAACATCATTAAATCAAAGTTCTTTTTTGTTAATGTGGGATTTGTGTATTGGTAGTGTTTAAATGAAATTTGTGTCTTGCCTGTATTGTATACTGATTGCATCATCCAGAGTGTACTATAGTCTGGAAAGAGTTAATTACTAAGAAGCTGTGATGATCTTGATGTGTGGCTGGAGCTGGGGAGTGTGCATGCATTACTGATTACATCAGTTCAGTTCTGAGTTGAGTCAAGTGCTGTCTGCCTGGAGTGAGAGTCCTGTGTTCGTCTGTCTTCTGGAAGTCTGTTTGTCTTGTATAGTAAAACTTTGTATATAGTTTTACCAACGTCTCTGGATGTCTCTTCGTTCTGCGTTCCACTGATTCCATCCAACTACTGCTGCGCTGCTAATTACTCTGACAATTTGGTTATAGGCCCAGATCCCAGTTCCTAGACTGGCCAGATCCTAGACTGGAGTTTGGAGTGGAGAGAAAAGTTGGAGCTGCAAGTGTGACCAGAGATGGGATCCGCTGTTCTGGTGAGCCTGCTTGACTGTGAATCTGGTGAGTGTCTTCAGTAGAAGATTGCTTCCTGGAGAAGCAGAGCTGCAAGCAGGGCATGCTGGAGCCTGACTGATTGATGGCAGAAGTGAGAAGTGTGGAGACATAAATCTTGAAGCTTGAGGGGGACTTGCCAGAAGCTGCTAAAAGTGTGGAACCATCAGTGGCTGGGCTGAAACTCGAGAGCAAGGGTTTCCAGAAGGTGAGAGGATGACTGCCTCAAACTCATTGACAATGATTGAGAAGTTAAACGACCATAACTATAAAGAATGGTCCGTGTATATGCAGCATTTGCTGGTGAGAGAAGGGCTGCAGAAGACGATCTTAGGCACAGAAGCAGACAGAGAGAAAAATGAGAAAGGACTGGCGAATTTGATCTTAAGTGTAATGCCAGATCAATTAGTGCATGTACAAAATTTCCAGATTGCCGAAGAAGTGTGGGAAGCTCTCACGAGTGTTCACCAGAGCGAAAGCACACTAGACAAGATGATCTGGACAAAGAGGCTGTACAGAGCAAAACTAATTGAAGGCGGAGATGTAAGACAGCATGTGAAAAAGATGAAGGAGTTGTTTCTGGAATGCCAAGCCAGAGGTGTTCAAATAAACAAAGAGCATCAAGCATATATCATGATGTCTAGCCTGATTAGTGATTGGGACCATCTGCTGTATTAATTGCAAGCCATGCCATAGCAAGATCTGAGTTTAGATCTGGTGTGTGCGAGAGTGCTTGAGGTAGAAGATCGGTGTTTCTTTGAGAAACAGTCAGCTGGAGGCTGCAGGAGCGAGGGGGAGTCGTCCCAAATGGAGCCGAAGGAGAAGGAGCCCGTGTCTGCAGATGTGCGTGTGTCAGATGCGAGAAAGTGTTTTGTTTGCAACAAGCCAGGACATCTAGCCAGGGATTGTCGAAACAAGAGTCAACAGGCCAGAGGACAAGGACGTCATTCCAGGGGCTTCAACAGAAGCAGGGGTGCATCTAACAACTTCTCTGGGCCCACGGTGATGATGGCTGCAAACAAAGATATGGACAATAGACAAACCAACAAGTGCAACTCACCATATTATGAACAATATTTTTTTCTGAGAGATGTGCAGTCAACAGAAGGAGCGACTGTTACCTTAGCTGATGGGTCATTTAAATTGTTCTCTCAATTTGGCACTTGTTATATTCCTTGTTTGAGAGTATACTGGGAGAGAGTTTTGTATGTACCTGAAATGAAATCCAATCTGCTGAGTGTTGGCACCTTAACAGATCACCAGTATAAAGTAAGTTTTAGAGGAATCTATTGTTATGTCAATGACAGAGAAGGAAAGCTAGTAGGAAAAGGAGTGAAACGGAACAAGATGTATGAAATGTTTGATAAAGTAAATAGCATTGATGATGAAAACGTAGAAATCATGTGTGTTGGAGGTCAGATACAACATGATCGTTGTGTACACTTGTTCCATAGAGTCATGGGTCATGCAAACATGGATATTCTAAAGAAGACACTTGATTTGAGCCCAGAGTATAAAATGGAGTCTTGCCATTATGAACTAGACTGTGCCATATGCAAACAAGTGAAAAAGGTTACCTGTGAAGTTTTACAAAAGGTCAAAGATAAAGGTAACCAATTTGTTTGAAAAGGCACATGTTCAGATTGAAGGGCCTTTTGAGGAAAGTGCTGGTGGATCAAACTACGTGATGTTATTCGTAGAAAGATTGAGCAGATTTGGCTATATATATTTCTTCAAAGAGTTATATGAAGCAACTAAAAATTGTCTAATTGGCTGAGTTTGATTGAGAATGTATATGGTAAGAAATTGGATACACTCATAATTGACAAAGGGGCAGAAGTTTGTAGTGATGAGTTCAAGAAGCTATTGAGGTCAAAAAACATTGATTGTTTAGAATTTGGGCAGTTTAAAGCTGAAGAAGATATTGCAGAGAAAAGAATGCAAGTCTTGAATGAAATGAAAACATGTATGTTTAAGGATAGCCATATTTCTAATAGTTATTGGCCTGAGGTGCTTCATACTTGTAATTACATAACAAATAGGTTGCGGGATGTGTGCAAGATATTCCATTCCGTAAAGTGTATAATTATGTACCTAATTACAAATTTCTCAGAATTTTTGGTCAGAAAGCAAATGTATTAATTTCAGCAAAAGGAAGGACTCAAAAGAAGCAAAGACATAGGGAAATGGTTTTCATTGGATATTACAAAAGATCTTACAAGTTTTTAGATACACCCCAGACAGTCAAGATACCTAGAATGGCTTATTTTGAAAGACCTAGTGATTGGAAGGAAATTCATTCTAATACAGAACAACTGCATGGTTTCCAGAAAGCTAGAGACATTGTTTCAAGTGAGAAACAGCATTTTGTTAAATCTGAGTCTGAAACACCTAAGAAAGTTACATCAGGTAGTGAACATGAGATGAGTACACAAAAGAAGGCTAATAATGGAACACCGAAAGGTAAAGTAACAACTAAACAAATAAAACAAGAGACAACAGAAAATGTACAGTCAGGACACGTGAGTGTAGGAAAGAAAGAAACAAAAAGATGTGCTCTAGTACCTTATAAGTCTGATCCAAAGAAGTTCCACAAATCACCTGTTGGAAAAGACTATGTTGCTAGTGGTGGATATAAAATAGTTGATTGTTATTGATCAAGTGTGACAGCAAAATTCTTGAAAGAATGTGTCTGAAGTAGAGATGTGTGTTTATGTATAATCGTTTAAAAGTAATGAGATGTTCCCTGCGTATATGGAGTGTAAGAGACAACTGTATAAAGATTGTATGTGATTGCCTAGTTCAAAGAAAAGTGTTATAAGACATTCAGTATGAAAAACCATGAGATGTAATGAATGTACAGTAAGTTGATTCATATGTGCTTAGGTGATGTATATATTTAAGAAGACAAAATTACATTTAAAGAGGGGGAATTGTTAATGTGGGATTTGTGTATTGGTAGTGTTTAAATGAAATTTGTGTCTTGTCTGTATTGCATACTGATTGCATCATCCAGAGAATACTATAGTCTGGAAAGAGTTAATTACTAAGAAGCTGTGATGATCTTGATGTGTGGCTGGAGCTGGGGAGTGTGTATGCATTACTGATTACATCAGTTCAGTTCTGAGTTGAGTCAAGTGCTGTCTGCCTGGAGTGAGAGTCCTGTGTTCATCTGTCTTCTGGAGGTCTGTTTGTCTTGTACAGTAAAACTTTGTATATAGTTTTACCAACGTCTCTGGATGTCTCTTCGTTCTGCGTTCCACTGATTCCATCCAACTACTGCTGCGCTGCTAATTACTCTGATATTTTTTTTCCTTACTGAACAGAGAAACTGTAAAATCCAAATTGAGGAGGGGGTTCATTTTCTACGCAGCTCTGGAATATTGTGTTTTGTTTTTTAGATGTTGAAGGCCTTTATTTTTCCAGTCCCCCTCTCAAGATACAGCAGGCAATGGTTTTATTATAGATTTTAGAACTAACTATACTGCTTTCTGTGGAAAATTATTTCTCACATTTTAGTATGCTTTCAGCTTTTTCAACATTAGATGAAGAGCAGAGGATATAAAAACCTAACTTTTTATAAAAGACACAGTAGGAAAAACATATACAGAAGATGACTTATCAGAAGACGGCAAAAGTGAAGCTTGTTTTCAAAAGACAGTTCATTTGGAGAAAAATATAAAAAATAACTTGCTTCTGTTTTTTTAATGTCAGTAACAAAAAAATCACAAATGTTCATACACAAACACATTACATTAGGAATACACTTTAATACAGTTATCCCATAGAATTAACAGTGGTGAAATGTGTCTCTAAAATAAAGAGACAAATTGTGCCCTGTGGGTTGCATGTCATACACAAGGTTGTTGTGGTTGTTGTTGTGGTTTAATGACCCCAAAGACTTCCAAATTCAACCCCCTCCTCCACACAAACAGATGGAAGGACATTTCTAGAAGGTACAATTGTATTGTAAAAGAAGACATGGGCTCTCCAAAATCTCAGGTTTTAGGCAAAAATCTTTTTTAAAACCATGAAGTATACATGATCAGTATTGGTATCATGGGAGTTGTAGTTTTACAAGATCTTTAGCCTTCTTTGCCAAAGTACTGTTCCTTCACTAAACTACAAATCCTGAAGTTGAGTCTTACTATAACTAATTAGCGGTTGCCAAGGTATTTTATTTTATTGCTAATTATCTGTTATGGCTACACATGTTGAACATATCAACATATAATATGCCAGGTATTGTAATTTAAGTACGTATCTCAAGCCTGGAAAAATGAAGAGAATTTGTTGTTTTCCCCAACCCAGTTAGACAATGCAAGGATCTATTTCACATTAGTCTGCAACACTGGCACTGTTCAAACACCACTGAATTAATGGAGTACTGGACACTCTCCTAGACTCTGTGATAACTATTGCATTAAGTTTGAAGTCTGAATTGCCTATTAAATCTATCGCAGCAAAGAAGCCCCACTCCTGGTCTCTCAATGGTTCATCCCCAAAGGTTCCTCACCACTCTGCAGAACAGCTTTTGAGGAAAGGCAAATATTTTTAAAATTTATTTTGCTAAGCTTGCAACTGTGATTGTGACTTTATTATTAAACTAATATTACAGAGGCATAAAAATAGTGTTATATTTTTTCATAAAAGAAATTCAAATCCAACAAATTTGAGTTACATGTAAACTATTCTACTATTCAAAACAGCAATGGGCTTGGATTTCCATATGTATGTATGCATTTTATATGATGGCTCCAGCAACCAGAGAGATGCATAATGGTCAGTGACAATGGATCTGAACCACATTTGGCACACATACGCATTATGACCATCTTAAAATGTTGGTGAGATTTGGGAGATGGACTCAGATTGATGGGTGTTGTAGTTCACCCACATCCTTATGCATTTTCTAACGGGACAATTCATAAAATTCAAAACCAAACAATGGCTATTTCTAACAAATAGCATCATAAAATGCCTAACATGGACATCACTAGTTAGCTAAGCAGGTAATCAAATAAATCAGGTCCAAGCTCAATTTATCAGCACCCCCCCCCCCCCCACACACACACACACACAAATATACACTTTAGGCTGCAATCAAAATTTCAAAGTGAAAACAATATTGATGAAATCATTTCTGTGGACAGAATATATTGCTATTACTGCCTGATATTCGTCAGATACCTACATTATGTATAAAACCTTTAATTTTATGTTACAGACACCCTAAGTGGATGTGACCTTTAAAGACTTATGATTTAGAAATAACAGTCAAGCATATTAATATACAATGGATTACTTGATTAAACAGTTTTAATTTTATCTCATCCTTTTTTGCAAAACCTTCATTCAGCTATACAGATGAATATTACTATTAGAAACTAAGCATTAAATATGGATTATTGGAAGATCATGATTTTGTTAAAGCAATTAAGAAGGAAAACCTTTTGACCCTTTTTTGGTGTGGAAATCCTGTTGGAGTTGAATAAAATAAAACTATTGGGAAGTAGTGAGAAACAACAGAATCAAATATAATTTGAGAGAACTTCTTATCTTCTCCTAAAATTGAATGTGCTCTTATGAACTCTTGACCATGTTAAAAAAAATCTGACAACAACAATTATCCCCATGTAGTAGAAAAAAACGTTAAGTAATATATGGGATGAAATATGCCACAACATCGGCTGGTGTGGGCTCATTAATGATCATGGGATTTTTCACTTCTAGTACAATTAGAAGTAAACACTTTTGTTTTATTTATTTATTTACTTGTGGTACTTTACCCCACCTTTCTCAACCCTGGAGAGGACTCAAGGCGGCTTTACAATGTGGCAACAATTCAATGCCTTTAAAACAGAGTATAAAAAATTCAATTAAAAGTAAAACATTAAAATACAATTAAAACAATTAACATTTAACTCTGAACACCAGTGTAAATCATGTTGTTGTTGTTGTTGTTGTTGAGGTTTCTCCAATTTACACAAAAATCACAAAGCAAAAGTGATGTATTTTTTCTTGTAGTATAACAAATAGAAGGATTGCATACTGGATGGAAAAGATGTAAGCACCTGTTCAATGCTTCTGATACTTAAACATTCTGCAACAAAGTACCTAGGTTGGTTATGAATCTTATACACAAAACATCGAATTATCTCCCCAAAATCATGTGAAAGGTTTACTGAGATCAATAACTACAAAAACAATTAAATCATAGGTAAGACAAATGTGAATGAAATAAGTGAGGGTTTACATTCCTTTTCAATGAGAGTGAGGAATGAGCAGTGGATAGACAGATAGATCATAAAAACCACAGTTCCAAAAACATCCAGGAAACTATGTCAACTAGTCTTTCCCCTATGAAATGTCTTAGGTCCTAAAAATGATTTTATGAAACAGTGAGAACATTTCTAGTACTCAGCTTGGTGAGTGGTTTGATTCTTTGTGAATGGAATTTGATAACAAAATTATTCCTTCAGAAATTTGATGTACTTTATTATATTAAACTTTTTAGATGCTCTGTGGAAAGCCTTAACTTTATCTGGAACAATGTAAAAAGTCAATATTTTATCAAAAAGTAATTTTCTATAGCAATTGCTTAACAAAACCTTTTGGAACAACGTTCATTAAAATCTTTCACCTATTTTACAGTCAGACAAAAAGAATGTAAAATAAGCAAAACGTATTTGATGACAAAATCACTATTCATTCCCAGCTTTAAATAAAAGTGTCTTAACAGTTACTATTGTTCTGTTAATAGAACATTTAACGATTATATCACCCCTTATAGTGACTACTGATGCTAGCCAAGATATAAAGTTATAATATAGTGCTACTCAAAGGGGTGGTCAATGGACTGCTGTCAGTTCATATGCTGCTGATCCCTGGAGGGTCTTCAGGAAAGAAAGAAACAATTGTAGCCAATGGTCACAAGTTCTGATACAAGAAAAGAGAAAGATGTCAGTGTCTCATCACTTAATGACCAGTTATGAAATGAAGAACCCAGACACATGAAATTGGATGAAACAAGGCCACTTTATTTGGCCTATTAACTACTTAAGATTAAAACCTATAAAATTTCTAGAGAAGGTGAGCAACCTGGTTGAGGTTTTAGCTGGGGCAGGTGACTCCCTTTGACAAACCTCCCCAGTCTCCCCTTGAGCAAAAACACCTGACACCAAAGGCAATCCAGTCTTATGTAATGCTCATTCTGGTCTTTTGGAAGGCAGGCCTAGGAATTTTCCCCACTCCAAGCCCCAGAACTCAAAAAGGTAGAGGAAACCTTCATGTCAGCCCAAGGGCAGGCTCTTTCTCAGCTCCCAGACCTCAAAACGCAAAGATGCTTTTCCAGAGCCCCACCCTTCACCCAAATGGTGCCAAGGTATACACTTTTGGTATTATCCCCCAAAATGTGTCTGTAAAGCCTAATTAAAAGCACAACCCTGAAGCCTATTCACCAGTCCCCAAGGGCCCTTCCACACAGCCCTATATCTCAGAATATCAAGGAAGAAAATCCCACAATATCTGCTTTGATTTATCTGAGTCCACACTGACATATATTCTATTTCAAAACAGATAATGTGGTATTTTATTCAGCTGTATGGATGGGGACTTAGAAACAGTATTGGATAAGTAAAAAAAAATCCTTGAAGGGGGGTGGATTCCTACCTGGCTCCAACAGGCAACCCGATAAACTCATACTGCACTGAGGGTAGTAATATGAGTAGTGAGACTTCTACAAAGGCCATGTGGGGGCTGAAAGGGCTTAAATAGCCTGTGGACCTGCCCTCCATGTGTGGCCAGCATTGGTGCATGTGCCAAGCCAATTTTTAATAAACCTTTATCCAGGGAGGCCATCAAAACCACCATCTCACCTACAATATCCATGGCTGTATGTTCTTGGCTTTGAAATCAGATAACTTAAGAAGCACCACGATAGTGCACCTGTGAATAACAGTGTGAGGCGCCTGATAGTCCTCTGCCTTCTCACTACCTCTTCATGCAGCATCTCTTGCCAGACAATGTAACACTTCACTCTGGCCCCCCTCTACACTGCCATATAAAATCCAGATTATCTGCTTTGAACTGGATTATATGGCAATGTACAAGGGGCTTCTGTCAAATGATAAAACTAGTCCAGAAATAAAGCAAGCTGGAAAGAGCCCAGTAAGGATCCTTGAAACTGAGGCTGAATACAAAATAAGGCACAGATATAACGTTTACTGCTATTTTTTCTTTGTGAACAGTTACACAAAGTAGCACCGGGAGTACATATAGTTTGCTAAGCAGTTTATTGTTAGTCAAGTCATGTTCTTGAGAGTGCAAGATGGCATCTTACCAAACCTATTATAATGTTAATATATCCATTACATAGCACTTTCATTTTACTGATGCTCTCAGATAACATTACTGTAATCACTCTAGTTAAGGGTTTTACCCTCCTTGTAGGAGTGAAAGGGAAAGATTGAAATAAAAAAAAAAACTTGGGATAATCATGCACTGCACTTTCTATAAAGAGCACCTGAAAATTACCACAATTGTATAGTTTATCTTTGTCAGTCGATCTGAACTACTCAAGGAAACTCCTTAAAAATTACTCTTGTCAGACTTCAAAATGAGCTGGTCATTGTTGCAAGTTTCCAATGACTTGAACATTCCCAGAGAAATAAAAATATCTAGCAATACCTGTTTAAGCAAATACTGTAGTTTGTTTTATCAGGAAGATTTCTTCCACATGTAACTGCTGACATAGATTTGGCAACTATCACTAAATAGATAAAAGGGATATATGGATTAAAACTGCTTAGCATTCTGGTCAGCTGTACACAGAGTGGTAGCATGACAACAAACTTTTTTTTCTAATTAGAAAGGCTCCTTTTCAATGGATTCCATGAAGCCCTGGAAAAAGCCCACCATCTCAAAATAAAAGAATCAGAAAAACCAGCAACAAAATCCAAAGACAGAAAATTTATACAATACCTGGTGAATCAAAAATATCAGTGCTCTGGTCACTATGTTTTTTTCAAAACATAACTATATAAATAAGAGAGTTATACTTCAAAGCATCCTATGAATCAAACTGAATTAATGCAGAAGTGAATATTTACTACAGCAACAAACTCCTTTCACTTTGTTAGCAGAAATGGACAGATCAGCCAACTTCTTGCCTATGATAATGTCAGGCATGTCACCTTGGTTCTTATATTAGGAAAAAAGATATATAAATTAAATAAAACAAATAAATGTATTTATGCATTAGCCCATCTCATTCTATATCTGCAACGATCTGTGAAATGTTTCTTTAAAATAAGTATCCAAATAATATTGTATATAAATATACTTTTTAAGCAGGAGTCCAAATTCAATTTCCATTATTGTTAGCTACCATCAAGTTGCCTTCAACCTGTGGTGACACTGTAATGTAGAGATGTCCAAGATGTAATCAAAAACAATTCAGGGTCCTTCCACACACAGCCATATAAAATAGAATATCAAGGCAGATAATCCACAATATCTGCTTTGAACTGGATTGTCTGAGTCCACACTGCCGTATAATTGAGTTCAATGTGGATTTTATACAGCTGCATGGAAGGTCCTGCAAATCCAGGGATATGGCTTTTTTTGTCTGCCTATTCACCTATAGTGAGGCCTTCCATTTTTCCTACTGCTTCTCATTTATCCAAACCTTATAGACTTCTTTTTTCATGAGGTATGCCATCTCACAATATGTCCAATGCATAGTAGCCTTAATATTATCATTTGGGCTTCTAAATAGAGTTTAGGATTAATTTGTTTATTACTCATTTTTGGTCATGTTGGCAAGCCATATTATCCACGGACCGCAGCTCCAGTACAATATTTCTAATTAGTTGACTCTCATCCTGCCAGCTTTCTTCAGCTTTATTAATAGGAATGGATAGGTAAGCCAGTTAGTTAGACTGTGAAATCAATGGAATATGTTCCATTGCTAAGTTCCACACTGATTTAATGGGTCTACCCTACATGGGACAAATAATTAGATTTAGACTAGCTTTTCTCCTGAATTACACATTTCTTAATACGGTTTTAGTTTTTGAGCTAAACACTGCATTAGAATAGTCATAGGGTATAATACAGGATGGATAACTAGGTTCTGATCTGTACTAGTGTGTGCAGATCAATGGCAGTTAATATTAAATAATCATAAAACACTGTATTAATCAAGCATCCCTCATCATTCTGACTTATTTTATAGTTCAGGACAGAGTAACCACTTTCATGTTGCCAAAGAGTGAGCACAAATCTGCAGAACAATCTGATTTGCTAATGTGAGTAGACTAGCACATTTATAAGCAATGACCACATTTTAAATAGGAATATACACATTTCACCCTAACAGAAATACTGCAACCAAGTGGGTCACAGATATGTGGTACTGAACATTTATTTGTTATTGAATTTCTTTCTGAAACATATTCAGTGGTACCTGTGCAGTCCAAATGTAAGGGTTTAACAAACCACTGCTGGAGCTTGAGTTCTCAAAGAGTTAAGTCTTAGCCCTTTGGTTTCCTCTTGTAGTTCATTTAAAACTAAACTGGCTAGCTTTTCCTGTACATCATCTCCATATTTTTCCAGACGTAACAGTGCTGACGCTTCTTGAGAAAATTAATATTTTTTGCCTAAGAAAAAGATTGGTAGCCTCCACAATTCAGTGGTAGCTTTGAACCATGTTCGGAAACTCAGGTTGGATCAAAATATGGCAACCAGTTTGGTTACAAGAACATCCAGGAGTAAACATATTACACTCATAGTAAAGTTAGCCCACTGGCTGCCAATTAGTTTCGGGGCAAGGTACAAAGAGTTGGTTTTGACCTTTAATTTCTTACATGGTTTGGTCTAGTTTAACTACAGAATCTCCTTCTCCTATACAATCCACATACAATCCTATGCAATCCACCCCAAATACTTAGGCTTTCTGGAGGGTGGCTACTCTGGCCTACAAGAACTCAACTGGCAACTATCCCCCAGAGGATCTTTTCATCAGCTGCCCCAAGACTGTGGAATGAACTGCTGGAAAAGGTCCAACAGCTAGATCAGCTGTTGGAATTTAAAACACATTTGAAGACCTATCTCTTCCGGCAGGCCTACCCAGCCTGTTTTAATCATGAATTTTAAACTTGAGTCTTTGTTTAATCTTTGTTTAACCCAGGGGAGATAGGGCAGGTTATAAATAAAGTATTATTATTATTATTATTATTATTATTATTATTATTATTATTATTATTATTATTATTATTGTTTCCAACAAACAGTTCAGTTTTCCACTGCTCCATCATGTTTTCAATAAAGGTGCCAACGTTTTTACTAATCCCGATGGCATCCAGGCATTTGATGATCCAGCTGTGTGGGAGTGAGTCAAAGGCTTTTTTGTAGTCAATCCACATCATGTGAAGATTAGCTTTTCGGCTTTTACAGTTCTCCAGAATCATTTTGTCAATTAATAGCTGGTCTTTTGTGCCCCTGCTTTTCCATTTGTTGCCTTTCTGTTCATCTGGCAAGATGCTTTTTTCTTCAAGGTAATCACGTTATTGGCCTGTAGTTTCCTGGTGCTGCTCCTATTGCTGGATCCTTTTGTATCAGGTATGTCCTTCCAGTTGTTAGCCATTCACTGATACTTCCTTTCTGAAGCATCTCATTGAATTGTTGGGCCATTTTTCCGTTTAAACTAATCAGATGTTTGAGCCAAAATCCATGAAGTTGATCACTACCAGGCGATGTCCAGTTCTTTTTGCACTCATTTGCTGATCATTTCAGTTGTTATTTCCCTCTGTTCCATTTTGTTCTGTGAGAATTTTCCTTCAAACTCCTTTATCCACGCACAGCATTTTTGTTGTAGTTCTTATTATTTTCCCAAAGCTCTTTCCAGAACTTCATTGTTGCAGTTTTCTCTGGCTTTATGGTTACTGTGTCTATTGTTTGGTTCAGACTCTGGTAGAACCGTCTTTGGTCTGATTGAAACAGTTGATTTTGTCTATACTGGATGATTCTGGCTTCATATCTTTCAATTTTTCTGGCTGTTGCTGTAATTTGTTCTTTCACGATTTCCAAAGCTTCTTCAATTTTTCTGGTGTTCAGCCAGTACTTTCGGATCAGGTATTGCTTGATTTTGTCATTCTTCAGTTTCTTCTCTTTCATATTTTTCAGGTTACTTGCATCTGATCTGAGTTTCTTGATTTTCAACTCTAGTCTGACCTTCCACTTTGGTTTTCCAGTCGATTTTCTTTGCGGCTGCCTTGGTTGTAGGAGCCCAAGCTCTTCTGTTACTATCACTGCTGCACTGTAGACATACTGGTTTGTTTGTTCAATTGATGTTATTTGGACAGTGGAGAGTACTGTATTCACATCTTTCATGAGAGGTGCCAGGTGTCTCTTGGGTACTGTTTTTAGAGTTGGGAGCCACTTTCTTATTGCATTTGCTGAAGCATGAGCCATGATCTTATCCTTGAGCTCTTGTCTTGCTGTCAAGGTTCCTGGTGGTTCAACAGGTGTTTCAAGTGCTGGTTCTTCAAATTCTTGCAAAAGCTCCACACTTTCTTCTGGTTCAATCTGTTCCACCATTCCAAGTGTTGCTGGAGTCTCTGCTGCTGTCTGTGCTGTGGTCTGATGGTAATTTGCTTTGCAGATTTTCTGGATTTCTTCGAGTTCAACTTCACTGAACACTTTTGTTTCTGATTATGAATCTTTGTTGGTCAGTCAGTCGGGGTTCTGTTATCTGTAAGTCAGGGTGCTCTTGTTTCCATAGCTGATGCATCCTTTTTTTGGTAGCCGCGCTTTTGAGGTTCAGAGTTGTAATAGCATTTCATAACTGTGCGGTTTTCTGGCATTGTATATTTCTGCCGCTTCTGTGACTGTTCATTTGTATTTTGATTCCGTAGCCCACTTGTCGATGGATGTCCAGAATCAGCAGCATCCACCGTGGTCCTTTTTATCGTGGGTGACGACCGAGCCAGTATAGACTTCATTTTGGTTTGATTCTCCATAATGCTAATGGGTTAGGTGCTCTTAGTTCTGCTCCTCAGCTGAGGCCTCTCTGGCTTGGTTGGACCTGCCGGTAGTTACACTACTGCCAGCACAGCCCTCAGTCATCACTGCAGCAGTTAAGCCCCCCCCCCCCACAACGTCAAGGTGGCACCTGCGGGGGGGGTTATTATTATTATTATTATTATTATTATTATTATTTTATGAAACAGCAAACAAGATAGATATGCTGGATTTCGTATCACAAAATCACAAGTCGAACCCTTCCCAAGTGTCTAGGACTGTGTGATGTATTTTCGGATGATGCGTGCAAATCCCAGTAGGGTGGCCTTTTGCAGTTGGCAGATCGTGATTTTGTCAATGTCTATTGTTTCCAAATGCTGGCTGAGATCTTTTGGCACGGCACCCAATGTGCCCATCACCACTGGTACAACCTGTAGTGGTTTCTGCCAGAGTCTTTGAAGTTCAATCTTGAGGTCCTGATAGCGGCTGAGTTTTTCCTGTTGTTTTTCGTCAATGCGACTGTCACCTGGGATGGCAACATCAATGATCCAAACCTTTTTCTTTTCCACAAGTGTGATGTCTGGTGTGTTGTGTTCCAGAACTTTGTCAGTCTGGATTCGGAAGTCCCACAGTATCTTTGCGTGCTCATTTTCCAATACTTTTGCAGGTTTGTGATCCCACCAGTTCTTTACTGCTGGGAGGCGGTAATTGAGGATTAAGTTCCAATGAATCATTTGGGCCACATAGTTGTGCCTCTGTTTGTAGTCTGTCTGTGCAATTTTCTTACAGCAGCTGAGGATATGATCAATGATTTCGTCAGTTTCCTTGCACAGTCTGCATTTTGAGTCATCAGCTGATTTTTCGATCTTGGCCTTAATTGCATTTGTTCTGGGCATATGACAGCTGAACAACATCAAGCATGAACACGTGAAAACTGTGGTCAGCAAAGAATAGACACAAAGGGTCAGAAAATTTCTCAAAAGCAAGCTTAATGGAGGCAACACCTTCAAGGCCATAAACACCTGGGCCATGCCTGTTATAAGATATACTGCTGGCATTATAAATTGGACACAGGCGGAACTGGACAATTTGGACAGAAAAACAAGAAAACTCATGACCATTCATCATTCACTGCACCCTTGCAGTGATGTTGACCGGCTATATCTGCCTAGAAGATCAGGGGGCAGAGGACTCTTACAAGTAAAACAAGCAATCAAAGAAGAAGAACATGCCCTGGCAGAATATGTAAAGCAAAGTGAAGAACCTGCTTTGATTGAAGTCAAAAATCAGAAACTCCTCAAAGCACAGCAGACAAAAAACTAGTACAAGAAAACCACACTACAAACTAGAGCTGACAGCTGGCACAACAAAACATTGCATGGAAAGTTCCTTGACAAAATTGAAGGAAAAGCTGATAAGGAAAAGACCTGGCTATGGCTCACGAATGGGACACTGAAGAAGGAGACAGAAGGCCTGATCCTTGCAGCCCAAGAGTAAGCCATCAGAACAAATGCAATTATTATTATTATTTGAAACACAAGAAGATGAGTCCACAGCAGACACTCTGCTGGCTGTTGTATTGGATCACACGTCAGACACTTCCCAAGTGTCTAGAACTGTGTGATGTATCAGCAAATAATGTGTGCAGATCCCAGTAAGGTGGCCTTCTGCAGCTGGCAGGTGGTAATTTTGTTCGCGCTGATTGTGTTTAAGTGCAGGCCAAGGTCTTTAGGCACTGCACCCAGTGTGCCAATCACCACTGGGACCACCTTGACTGGCTTGTGCCAGAGTCTTTGCAATTCAATCTTTAATTCCTCATATCGTGACAGCTTTTTCAGTTATTTTTCCTCAATCCTGCTGTCCCCTGGGATTGCAATATCGACAATCCATACTTTGTTTTTTAACACGATCGTGAGGTCAGGAGTATTGTGCTCCAAAACTCTGTGGTCATCTTCTTCTTCTTCTTCTTCTTCTTCTTCTTCTTCTTCTTCTTCTTCTTCTTCTTCTGATTATTATTATCTTTGTTCAGTGTATTTTAATATGTATTTTATTGAAATATGTTTCAATATGTGTGTTTTAAATAATGTTTTAGAAGATTATGTGTTCTTAGTGATGTAACCCACCTCGAGAAGAGGTAAGTGGGTAAGAAATATTATTGTCATCATCATCATCATCATCATCATCATCATCATCATCATCTCAAGAAGAGCTATTTTTTGTTGCCAATGACAAATTGAAATTTGATTACTTGGATTTATTAACTGGACAAATAAAGATATTTTGGATTTGGTTGCATCTATGTAACTGCATTTATAACTTGCCCTTCCACCGAGGAGCTCATGACCAGATGTATGATTCTTTGTTTCCTCACCACCACCAGAAGTCCTGTAAGGAAGAAAGGGACTACCTCGCCAAAGATACCCGTGATCTTAATGGCTAGTAATCCAAACTTAGTTTGTCTATATGATCCAACACACAAAGTCAAGCATAGAATTTTTGGCCTTTGAGATGTTTATAAATAAAAACATACTTTATACAATGAATCAAAATAAAACAATGCAGAATTGACTGTTTGGTATAGACATAACCACCTTTTATTGTATTAGTAAGGATGGATAGATCAGCTGGTTTTCCATATCCACCATCCCTGACCATTGATCATGCTCCCCTGAGTTGAAAGAAACTTTAGCAATATTTGAAGCACCTGTGCTCAACTACTGGACTATGCTGGCTTCACTAAACATCTACAAAATCCATGTTGAAATGATTGTCCTCCTGTTAGTCTCCAAATTAGAACAATAGACTGTTTTAAAGTATAACTCCCAGCTTTTCTAGGCTCTAATAAAACACTTGCTTCTAAAATGAGAAATTACAGTCACATATAAAACCCTGTACTCCATGAGCAGAGTCCTGGTGAATACAATTTTTATGGTTGCCAACTCTTGGTAGAAAAATGTGAGCCCTGGCAACAGTTTTTTGTGTTTCTCTGATGTGTCTGAGATTGCTTTGTAATGCAGTTCTTTATTTTGGGACTGTAAATTAAGATTTTCTTTGAGGTTCCCTAACAAAAATTTGGAAGATGCACTGATGTTTCACATTAAGTTGCTTGGGAAGACCCGATTCAAAATATTATCCCTAGATTATATTTTATTTAGCTTATACATCTTTACATAGTCAATATATGAAATAGATGTATTTTCATTCTCACAAGGACAGGGATTGGAAAGTAAATTTGTAAAAATATAATAACTGTGGTGTTGATTCATTCATTCATTCTTTCTTCCTTCCTTCCCTCTTCTGAAGTTCTATTACCAGCTGGAGGAATCACTACTGTACTGTAGAAATTACTGAATGGCAAAAAAAATCATGATATGAGTGTGTGAACACTGATTTCTTATTCAGCACACTTGGAGATTAAAACAATCAATTCTAGTCTCTTGTTTTGCTATCATAATTCTCTATAAAACAATCCACTCTTTTTCATAATACAGAATAGAGCAGAATCAGGAAAAATATGACTGCCTGAGATAAAGGAGCAGACATACCCACACCTACCTCTGTTATTCAACAATCTACTATTTATATTTATCACGTGACATGTGCTCACTGTGCACTTCAACATGTACAAGAGTGCAGAAATGATGGCAGCAGCATATGCCACATATCAAGAGAAACATATGAACACATCTACTTGCCGCCTGATAGAATACATCATCTAAATTGGCAATCTCTGTCATAGAATCATAGAGTTGGAAGAAACCTTGTGAGCCACCCAGTCCTACCCCCTGCCAAAAAGCAGCTTATTCAGTCAGAACTCTTTTTTCCAGTGATGGTATCTTTAGGACTACCAGAAGAATCAGTTGTTTGGGATGTAAACAGTGCAATTGTTCATGTTCTCAGTGAGAGCATGGTGAGTCTAAAAAAATGGACAGCTATCATAAGATTTTCCAAATTTTACCCAAAATGAAGTATGCAAACATAATATGAAGGAAGGAAGAAACGGCCATTAAAATGTTCAGATGTTCAAAAAATCCCATTAAAATGTACACATGTTCAAAAGCTACCTGCGGGGGTCCCTTTAAAATTGCATGCTGCATTTTTTAAAATGTACATAATTTTAGATCCATGGAAACATAGTAAAACTTAAACTTAAAATCATCTCTTTTCAAAACAATGTTAAACATCATTTCTTTATTAATGTAATCGTTGAAATGCTCTACGTTCAGTTTTTAGTTTATCTGCTGGATAATGTCTTCCTTGTAAGTCCTCTGCGGTTAAAAAAAGTCAATGTTCTATATTTGAATGGAGATAGGTTTCATGTAACAAGGCACCTGCACAACTTTGTAAGAATCTTTTTATCAACATTTTATGTGTCAAGATACCATCAAATCAGTAAATGGTGAAGACATATAATACAGTACTACTATTGCTTAAGTGAAAAACTGTCCAGAAAGCATTTAAATGTTATTTCAACTGCATATCCCTAAATGATAAGCTAAAACACTTAAGTACCTGAATCCAGATGTTTAAAAGTAATCAGGTTGGTGCCTGGATCATGCATAGGATTATTTATCTTTCCACTTCACCTGAAAACTAACAGAAAAGCATTCCACAGGCAGTTGGGCTTGTGGTATCAAGTACCTTACAAGAGGAATGGATCATTACACATTAGATGGAGCTAGTAAGATGTTAGATGAACCTAACAGGCAGCACAGACTAGAGCTCATTTTATTTCCATGTATCATTATGTCTATGATTTCATAGAAATTTCAGAGGTCACTATATATAAAAAAATAATAATGTGGAGAAATATGAACAAGAAATGTGGTGCTGGAATAAAAGAAATTCAGTTGACATCCAGCTGAAGTACTGGCCTAAAAGACAGAATTTATATCAAACGGATATATAGAACAAAGCATGGAATCAGCTCAGTGAATATCTAGAAATGAATATTTCTTCCTTGCACATAATTCTTCTTCTTCTAAGGACAGTACATTTTATTATCCAGCTTCTATCACAACTTAAAATTAGGCAAAATTGTCCAATCTGGTATAAATATTAGGCCCTATCAATCACTACTGCATGTATTATTCATTATTGTTGTTATATGACTTCAAGTAGTTTCTGACTAAGGCGATGCTATCACGGGGTTTTCTTGTCAAGATTTGTTAAGAGGGGTTTGCCTTTACTTTTTTCTGAGGCTGAGATTGTTTGGCATGCCCAAGGTCAACCAGGGAGATTTCATAGCTAAGCAGGGATCTTAACCCTGGTCTCTAGAGTCATAATCCAACACTTAAACCACTAAAGCACACTGGCTCTTTTATTCATTGTTGTTGTGGATAGCTCTGAAAACGTGGATAAGGGGATGCTGCTGGTAGGCTCAGCAGTAAAACGAGCCCAGCAGTGCATAACAGCTCCCTCAGCCAAGCTCTGAAACAACATCCATGGGAAGAGATTACTCAGCCTGCTGAACGAAACGCAAAAGAGCAGGCTAAGGAAGAGTTAATGGTTGCAGCTTTCATGGACCTATGAAAAGAAAGGTCTCAGCATATTTATGGATGAAATTACAAACCTTTTATGCACCATTAGCATTTTTGGCATCTAATTGTATCATCCACCACTGCATGAAAAGGCATGTTTGTAAGATAATAGTAAGACATCTCATCATTTGGAATAAAATTCCTAAAAGATAATTTTGGGGCATTGCTGATGTCTGAGACTTCCTTTCCCAATTTCAGAGTTGCCAGGTTAAATAAGGGACAGGGTTCCTATGGTTGAACAAAAGTGGGAATTTCAAGAAGTACTGCCTGTCACACAAGTAACATTTGCTGAAATTCCTTCTTCTGTATAGCCATTAAAGCAGGGGTCCCCAAACTATGGCCCGGGGGCCGGATGCGGCCCATTGAAGCCATTTATCCGGCCCCCACGGCACAAGGGCAAAAGGGGGTTGAGTTAAATGACCCAAGGGGTCTCTTCTTCTCTTCCAACCCCTATTATTATTATTATTATTATTATTATTATTATTATTATTATTATTATTATTATTATTAACATTGAGGCTGGGTGGCCATCTGTCAGGGGTGCTTTGCTTGTGCTTTTGGTGCACAAAGGCAGAAGGGGATTGGACTAAATGTCCCAAGGCGTCTCTTCCAACCCTCTTTATTATTATTATTATTATTATTATTATTATTATTATTATTATTATTTTATTATGTCACAGCAAACAAGATAGATATGCTGGATTTCGCATCACAAAATCACAAGTCGAATACTTCCCAAGTGTCTAGGACTGTGTGGTGTATTTTTGGATGATGTGTGCAGATCCCAGTAGGGTGGCCTTTTGCAGTTGGCAGATCGTATTATTATTATTATTATTATTATTATTATTATTATTATTATTATTACTATTAACATTGAGGCTGGGTGGCCATCTGTCAGGGGTGCTTTGCTTGTGCTTTCGGTGCACAAAGGCAGAAGGGGATTGGACTCAATAGCCCAAAGGGTCTCTTCCAACCCTCTTTTTTATTATTGTTGTTGTTGTTGTTATTGTTGTTGTTATTGCTCGATGGCCAACTATAGTCCGGCCCTCCAACGGTCCGAAGGATTGTGAACTGGCCCCCTGTTTAAAAAGTTTGGGGACTCCTGCATTAAAGGGACCTGAAAGGGTAGCCAGATTGAAAACTGGAGATAGAACCCATACCATTAATGACCTGATGAAATAGGGAAGTTTTTTACCAGGTTTGTTTGTCATCAGAGGCAGTTCAACCACCAGGCCAACTAGGCAGTTGCCTGTGGCGCCATCCTGTTGGGGGCGCCATCGAGGCAACTCCTGTCTCCTGTGGCCTGCCTCCGCGAGGTATTGAACGGCTTTTTCTGTTGATTTGTTGTAAAACATGATGTTTTAGTGCTTAATTTGTAAAATCTTAATGTAATTTGATGTTTATTAGGCTTTTCCTTAATCCCTCCTTATTATCAAACATTTTCGCTTATCCAACGCTTTTATTTTTCAGTTATTGGTTTTGGGGGGGGCGCCAAAATTTTGTTCGCCTACACTTGAAAAATACCTAGGACCGGCTCTGTTTGTCATGCAACCTGGAAACAATCAACACTTGTCAAAGTTCCTTCTACAAAATATTTAAAGATAAATGAGCCCTCTCCAGTCCACATTTTACAACTGTAGGCCCTGTCTTTTATATCATCCATAAGCCCTACTTCCCAGGAGTGCACTATAAAGAAAGCTATTTATTTGGATTTTAAATGCATCTAAAAGATCTAATGGTGCGGGGATAGGCAGATCAAAACATGGCATACTAAAATTTGAATGAGGAAAGCACAGTGAGTCACATCCAAATCATAGGTACCAGGTCTCTGTGATGCAGGCTATGAAAACATTATGTAAAGACCCATTAGCATTCAAACAGACAATGTAAAAAGATTTATGCTTTTCATCGCCATTTTTAACATTCAATGAATTACATTAAAATTTCAGTTTGTGCTTAGTGCTCAGTGTTTTATTTCATGAGGTATATACAATCATCAGTGAAAATATGTGTTTCAAGAAACACTGGAAACAATATGGATGAATTATTCATTTTAATATTTTGCTGGTGTGTTATAAAGCAAGAGCAAAAAATGAATAAAGTCCAATTAAAACCAAAGAATATATGAAGCAACATTCTGATTTATTTATCAGCTTCCCATTTTAGTGGAAGCTTATTCAGAGCAGTCCTAGAACTGTTACAATTGGGTTATACCTCCATAGAACACTGCTGTAAAAATATCACGGTTCTTTTAAAAAACCATAGTATTGTACCATAATCCCCAAAGTACACAGAATTTATGAACAAAAATAGTTACAGAAATCAAATGTAAATGTACAGGAAGATCCAGCCAAGTGCTTAGCAGTTGTTGAAATCACAGCCCAGAACTGCCATAAATGGCACAAAACCATTTAATACTACATCACCTAGTCAAAATGCTTCAGTGACTAGCAACATGATTTGAATATTGAACATCCTGAAACAGGCTTAACTTGTAATGCAACTATAAACTAAGCCACAAAATTCATGTTTCCTAAATGCTCTACCCCTGGCAGCAAGAAATTCAGCATATGAATTGCTGAATGTGAAACCTGTTGTTCCTAATACTTACAGTCCTACATTTGTTTTATTATACATGAACACTAAATATAATATGTTTAAATATAAATAGAAATGACTAAAAGAAAAACAAAAAAAACAAACTACCACATAGAGTTTATGAATTAGCTATTTCTTTCACATTAAAATTTAGCACTCAACTCCATTACAGTCATGTTTAGTCCATATTACAACCTACGAGCTGCCAGATCCCAGCACACAGTGAGAATAGAAGTTTCATCTTGTAGAATTTCCAAGTTAGAGGTTGGACAGTACATATATTCCCTTGCTTCAAATGACTACACTGCATTGGTTCTTATACTACACAGTGCCCTTGCCTCTCTGTTCTTTCTATAGCCTTGTCTTAGGGTTCTTTCTTTTTTTGGTTATCCTTATTTTCTGCAGCATGTGTCCACAAACCATTGCTTTTCATCCATCGTCTACTTTGTTCCACATCACTATGACTTGTCTCCTAAAACAACTCAAAGGAGTTCAAATAAAATAAAGTTTCTAGACTACTTCTTCCCCTCTCAAAGTTTCACTTTAGGCTCAGGGGAACTTTGGAACAAAGTGGATGGGACATAGGAGACTCCTGAGGGGAATAAAGGGGCCGGGCTGTGGCGCAGCTGTTGAGCAGCTGCCTTAAATCACTCTGACCATGAGGTCATGAGTTCGAGGCCAGCCCGTGGCGGGGTGAGCACTCGTCAATTAAAAATAAAAAATAGCCCCTGCTTGTTGCTGACCTAGCAACCCGAAAGATAGTTGCATCTATCAAGTAGGAGATAAGGTACCACTTATAAAGTGGGGAGGCAAGATTAACTAATTTACGACCTGGAATGAGGAAGTGCCGTCAGTGTGGATGATGAAGCAGCTGCTCCCCCCTGTGGCCAGAATCGAACATCCCCTCAGAAGAACGTTAACTTGCCTCTGCGTGTGTCTCTCAGTCTCTGTTTGATGTGTTTATGGGCATTGAATGTTTGCCCTATGTGTGTTATAATGTGATCCGCCCTGAGTCCCCTTCGGGGTGAGAAGGGCGGAATATAAATACTGTAAATAAATAAATAATAAATAAAGGAAATGCCATGGTCCTTTAGGGAAAAGGGAGAAGAGAACTGGGGCAACTTCAGATTCTAATGTCTTCTGGGACTTTATTTCCCAGCCTTGTCCCATATTCCCAGGGATCACCAAGATAACATTTTGTAGAGCTCTGTTAATGAAAGACATTTTTGAAGACAGACTATGACATCAGAGTAAAAGAAGGGTATTGTATACATCAAACAAACAGACAATTGCTCTCATTCATCTCTGTTGAACAGACAGGACATCTGGATATGTAGGGGATGACTTGATTATTTTTCCTTATAACTGAGTTTATAAGAGTCTCTCAGTATTCTAGTGGCTGTTTGTACACATTGTTCAAGATTGTATCCTAGCAACTTTTCTTCACACTATAGTTCTAGACAGAGAAATATGAAGAGGGCTACTATGACTAAAACAACTATCACTAGCCCATCAATGTTTCAAACTCTGGGTGACAAGGGAAATAGAGGCTATGAACGCTTTAAAGTTTTCTGGACAGCTAATCAGTTGTCAAGGCTTCTCAGGAGGGAGTAAACTCAGTGTGTTCATAGATCTTGGTCCATGTAGTCTGTTGGGGAGTTAACACCTCTGAACTAGCAATTCTTCAAATTCTCAAAACCAGTCACCAGCTATGACATCATCTAGCATTTCCTCTACATGGGGATGGACTACCTCTCTTGCATTTCAATCTGCTCTGGCAACTACTTGTAGCCCTGCTCCAAGATCAAATAATGGAATCAACACAGTATCAAGCCTTACCCAGACCACCCAGAGCAGGCAGTAGACCTTTTTAGCCACTACAAATGTGCCAATGGAAATCAGAGGGCACCAAGCTGATCCCTGAAATAATGGCAGTGATTTTGGAAAACAGAGAAGTTTTAAAGCAACTGCTGCCTTGTCTTCCTTCAGGGGATACTTTGACATAGACAAGATAAGATACCAAGTAAGCATATTGTAACTATAAAAATTACATTTTTGGTGCCCCCAGGTTCTATAACAGATTTTGGGGAGAAAAAGAGTTCTGTTTTTATTAGTAGGTCTCCTCAAGTAGTCCTTAACTGCCAAGGCAATAACTACAAAACCTTTTGGTGGGC
This sequence comes from Anolis carolinensis, assembly GCF_035594765.1. Taxonomy (NCBI): domain Eukaryota; kingdom Metazoa; phylum Chordata; class Lepidosauria; order Squamata; family Anolidae; genus Anolis; species Anolis carolinensis. The sequence continues at coordinate 69,191,291 of NC_085843.1, read as the reverse complement.
TTGTACTTCATAACCTTACTTATGAAATATTCCTCTTATACGATGTATGTGAATTATGCATTTCTATCAACAATTATTGCATACTGAAATGAACTAGAATTTCTGCCCCTCTTCCTTTTTGAACAACGGCTTTCACAAATAGAGCATATACTTGCATATACTGTATGGACAGTGAATTTTAAAAGGGTACTTTATTGTGAAGATAGTAGATTGGTAACTATATAAAATTATAGTAACAGAGTTTGGGTCAAATGTAGGGCACTGGCTTATCTTTCAGACAAACAAAAAAGGAGACCCCCCCCCCAACACACACACACACTGTATGAGTCAAACTTAACATTAATTGTGAGTTGTGTCCAAGAGGCTTGGATATTTTGTTTCAGAGTCTCTCCTGTAGTGTGTAATAGCATGGTATCTGTTGTGACTGCACCTTCGGGGATTATGGTTGATGGTGATGGAATTCGAAGAGGAAGAAAAAACCCTCGTGATGAGGGTTCACTGGAGGAGTTGCGCAGGAAGCGACTTAGGGGGATCTTCTGAGGAAGATTCAGATGGGGAGATGGATGCTGAGGAACAGGTGGTGGCTGGGGAAGCGGGCACTGAATGGGCACAGCCACCAGAGATGTCTGGGGATTTGGGGCCTATGGATACTTCTGAACCTGGGGTTTCTGCAGGAGCTGATCCCAATTGGGATGCTTGGAGAAGGGAGGATGGTTCTTTAAGTGTTCATGGGGCTAAGTGTGGGCAGGATGATTGGGACTCCGACAAATGGCTAGGTACTCCAGATCCACGAGCTCTAGCTGTGTGGAGTTCAGACTCTGAGTAGATTTGGGACACCTGGTGTTTGGGTGTGAGTGTTTGGTCACCCAGGAGGAAGGGGAATAAAATGGGAATGTTTGGCCACTGCACTTTGCGTGTGGCAAGGTGTTGCTGAGGCGCCATTGGGATCTCTGTGTTTCCATGAAGACTGGACTTGGACTATGATTTGAATCTGCTGATATCACCTAGCTTGGCTCTTGCTGTGTCTTATCGTGGACCTGTTTTGGATGACTGCACCCTCTTCGGACTTTGGATTGAATTTGACCTGGCTTCTGTCTACACCCTCTGACTGACGGCTACTCCTGGCTTCTGACTATTGGTTTGTCTTTCGGAATTTCTGCTGCCTCCTGACCTGACCTTGGATTCTTCTGACGATGGCTATTCATCATCCCTTTGAGGCTTTCGGCTTATCTGCACCGTGGAAGCAGCTTTGTTGCTTTTCTAGTTTGTTTATTTTCCAGCAATTAACTCTATTTGTTTTCCAAAGCTGAATTGAAGCGTTATTTAGTTTTTTATTGAATGCCAGCAAGGGAAATTAGCGTGGCTCGTTTTTGAGCTATTATTGTCCAATCTACTCTCGAAACACTGAAAAGTGAAGTGTTTCAAGGATATTTCCTGTGTTTATGTTATTTTCTGGCTTATCTTTGGAATAAACTCTGTTTTGTATGTTAACTGGCGTCTGACTGTTGACAGTATCTTAATTTGCTAGCTCCCCTTCGTCTGCAGTAAAGCATTCTTTTCAAAAATGGTTCTGTACAAATTTTTACAATAAAACTTTATTTGAAAGGAGAAAGAGGGGAAATTTGGCCATTAACTCATTTAACTGAATTTATATCCTGCCTTTCTGCCAAAAATGCCATTCAAGATGGCCAACAGTAGTAAACTCAAACAGAAATAAATGCAACAGATTTGAAACACATTTTAAAGCACATCAATAAAAAAACAGCATGTGAATAGTAAAAGCTTCTTTTATTACCAAAGCCTGTTTGTTGTTATTCAAAGGACTAAAGAGAAGAGATACACATAACCATTTTTAGAAGAAAACTCCAGAGTATGGAATTATAGGACCAAAATAAAGCTCTCTTCAAAAAACATCTTAAAGCCCAGCAAGTCAGTATGGAAGAGTACTGCCCTTTAAATACCCTGGTCTGATGTCATATATGGCCACAAACAGCATGTGGATGGATTGCAGTAACCTCACAAGAAGGATATCAAATATGAACTAAGGTATCTATGTAATCCATGTCCAAGAAATGCCATAGCTATCAGAATAGTCAAACTGGCCCCAGGCACTCTGAGCCATATCAGGGCCTCCACTGATAGAGATGAATCTAAAAATATTTCCAATATACAAACCTGATAATTCAGTGGAAGTACAACTCCATCCAGAGCAGTTGCTCACTCAATTTTCACACCTGAGAGATATCACTCCACACAGAGTTTATCTTCAATCTATTCCACTACAGCACTGAGGTATTGTCTGCATGTGAATTGCCCTGGCTGAATCCAGGTAGCACACAGTATATGAAGTACATCAACATGTATTCCAGAAAATACAATAAAATGTCACTAAAGGTAGAAAAATAATAAAATAAAATCAGTAGAAAATTATACAAAATGTTACAAATATAAAACCAAAATAAAGAGGTCTCTGAAGCTGCCCTCACAAGCATTTCTGATTGTTCAACAGTCAGCAGTACTCAGACAGATTATGGTTGCACTTCAACCTGCTCTGCACCAAATCATGGTTCCCTGGTTATCTCTGAAGTTGTGGCAAGGATATTATTGCACTACACTATCATCAAGAAAAAAATCTCAAGCTACTACCATAAATGAAGCATGAAGTTAACAAGAAACAATTTCCTGCAGAATATATCCTAGTCTGAACAGTAGTTAAAATGTCCTAACTCTTATAAGTTTGATTTCACTTTAATTAAAACCCCAAAAGTGTTTAGAATTATTCTTGATAAAGTGCTAATATTACTACTCCATGGTTTTCGATTCAATAAAATATGTAATTGTTAATTGCAATAAAATCATCAAGCTGAGGGACTGCCCAACATTGTGTAGTCAGGGTTGTTGTATGTCTTTCGGGCTGTGTGGCCATGTTCCAGAAGCATTCTCTCCTGACGTTTCGCCCACATCTATGGCAGGCATCCTCAGAGGTTGTGAGGTATGGAGAAAACTAAGCAAAGAGGTTCATATATATCTGTGGAAAGTCTAGGGTGAGAGAGGTCAGTATGAATGTTAGGTAGTTAATCACTTAAATTAGCATTGAAAAGCTTATCTGCTGTCTTCTTCCTGCCTCTGGGGCACCCTAGACTTTCCACAGATATATATGAACCTCTTTGCTTAGTTTTCTCCATACCTCACAACCTCTGAGGATGCCTGCCATAGATGTGGGCGAAACGTCAGGAGAGAATGCTTCTGGAACATGGCCACACAGCCCGAAAGACATACAACAACCCTGTGATCCCGGCCATGAAAGCCTTCGACAACACATTGTGTAGTCAACCAGGTATAGCTTTCAGAAAGTTAAAAGGGGAGATTGAGAGTGAAAAAAGGAGTACTTTTGCATTTTTCTCCCATCTTTGGAAGATGGGAATTTGTTTTGGTGGAAGATTTAGGAGGAAGTGTTTGAGGAAGAAACAGAAGTGAGGTAGATTAGAGTTCAGACGGCATTGACATGGACATAATGCAGACTGTAACATTGAAAGACATAGGCCCCATTTACAGTGCCATATAATGTACTTTCATTGCATTATATGGCAGTGTGTTGTACAGATTTCCCAAGTACATATTATTATTTTAAAAAATCAATTTCAGCACTTATTTCAGCAATACAATCGTGTTGTGCCTGCAGTATAATTTTAGGGAGAGTGTAGCCTATACATTTCAAACAACGATTGCTTGTTCCTTATTTTACATGTAACACATGAGCTGCAATTTAAAACAGGTCCTCTGTATCCCAGGTTTAGCTGCAAAATGTTTTCAGGATTGGAGCCTAATGCTATAACATCAGTGCCACCATAACATGCTTCAATAAGGATGAACGTGCCAAGATATCTTACTGACTTCTGCATTATAGTAACTGTTTTTCTTGTTTCATTCTATAAAAAGTGTGAAATACAAATATGCTTCTGTTGATGAAATGTATGTATGTATGTATGTATGTATGTATTTATATACCACTGTTATCACCCCTAGGGGGACTCAAACCAGTCTAACAACATAGTAAATGGCAAAGATTCAGTGCCTCTCAACCATATAAAAGAAAACATTACAAGTCTAGAAATGATACATATAACCATAAATAAGAAATTAACACTATATAAAAGATCAGACATACCATAAAACATTAAAACATTCAACATTAAGGCATTGAAAACATTGCATTGATCCTGTGATTTCCTATAGCTTCTTATATAGTGCAATCATTCATCAAATGCCTGCTTGCACAGCCTGGTTTTAGGCCTTTTTTGTGAATGTCAGGAGGGAGGGGGGCCGATCTAATCTTGCTGAGGAGGGAGTTCCACCGCCGAGAAGGCCCTGTCTCTTTTCTCCACCAATTGCACCTGCGAAGGTAGCAGGACCGAGAGCAGGACCTCCCCAGCTGATCTTAATGCTCTAACTGCTTCATAAAGGGATATGCATTCGGACAGGTAAGCAAACGAGGACAGGTATGTTCCTCATTTTTACATATTTGATTTTGTACTAGATGCCGAAATAACATGGAAAGAATAGGATAGATGCCTACACCAAAAATAAAGAAGCATTCATACATACATATTCCTTTATGATTTTGGTTAAATACTAATTATTTATGATAGTGGTATGTTGTTATAGCATGAATGTTTATTTGTAAAGATTTTTTTTAACTTGTACACACTTTAGTTTTGTCTTCATACATTTGTACTAAAGTGTGCAGAGTTAGAAATGGAGGAGAGACTGGCAAAAGGAATGCTTATTCTTATGTAGTATAATCTCAGATGACTGTATCTGTAACAGCATGTTCTATGTGTATGGTCTGGAATAAACACATTTTGAAAAGTTTTTCAAAATGCTTGAATTATTAACTGAGAATAGTAGTTAATGCTATCTATGAACTTATTATACTAACATTATACTAATGTTAGTACCTGAAATTCTGTTGTTGTAAGGAGTGAGAAAAACCATACTTAAACCCAAAGAAATCATATGTTTAAATTTTTTTGTAAATAAGAAGATTCTGGACAGCATTATTTAAATTTAATGAGTACAAATCCAGTATGTAGTGTGATGGGAACGTGTGCTGCATTTGATCATCATCTCACTGGTGTATCTAAAGCCTATTATATAAATTAATATGATAGAGAGTTCAACTGAAATTCAGCTCTTTCCAATCGCTGTGTAACATCTGTATAACTGCAAATTAGTGGGATGACAGTGGTTCATAGATCAACAAAGAAAAGGCAATTGCCCAAGAAAGTGAATAACTGCAAATTGGTACTGGAAATGTCAATGTTCCCAAATCTGGTTGTTAACTGTCAAGGGATTTATACATGGCTGCTGAATTGGAGAAGTACAGGCCTAGTTGAATATTATTTCTCCCAATGTCATTTCTTCACATAAAATACTTATCTATTCAAGGACACACATTGCCATGGTAAAATAGGATGTGATAAAATATAGTCGTAAGTAACTCTTGCATTAACTGCAGCCAGTTATTATGTATATGCAAGTACATGCACAAGAAAATTTAGTACTGCTTATGATTACAGAAAACGTCTATGTTTATCAGCTTCAGCTTTTACATATAACTGAACACATTGGGAACAATATAATATTCTTGTAACTGATCACTATGGCATTACCATCTAACTATCATCATCATCATCATCACTTCCACTCATAATCATCACTGTATTTACATCCTGCCATATCTACTAAAATCTCTAGTTATCTTGCAAAATAGAAAGAGTGAAAAGTTTATGCTCCAAGAATACAATAGAGTTGTGCCAGAGCACTTAGAAAATGCCTAGAAGACACATATTTTGTCAGACATTGATTGATTATACCTTCCCGATGGATACAAGGACTGTACTATAAACAATCATTTTTTAAATTTAAAATCTGAAACAGTAAAAATAATACAAACTTTCTACAACATTTTCAAAAGAGTTAAAAATCAATGTTTGTGGACAGATTTGGATGAAAGCCAACTTCAAAGGCTTTAATTAGGTTTTGACATGCTCCCAAAACTTAGTACCAGTCAGGCCTCCAAGGGAAAGTCATTGCACAACTATGGTTCCAAAGCAGAAAATTCCCTCACCCATGTCTTCATACAGTGCTTCCAATTACATTCAAAACTCTTCAGAAATCTGGGGCAAAGTGGATAAAACAGGCTAATATTGGGAAAAAACTGTGCCTTAAAAATGAACCATCGGGCTTGCAAACTGACATAAATTTACCAGGAAAAATATCCTTATATAAGGTATATTTATAAAAAGTCAATAAATAAAATCCATACAGGTTCCCATCAGAAGAAACCAATACAGAATGAATGTTCTAACATCTCATCCTGTAAATAAGATATTCATACTGTTTAGTACCAATGGAAACGGTTTTTAAAGTTGATCCCATTAACTAAATTGCAATAGTTTACATTATTTAAAAAAACAAAAAACATTTCTAGCTGTGTTCTTTTTATTACTTTTGGAGTGATGGCACAATAGTACGAAAACGCATGTATGTGTTTAGGTTTTTTTTTAACAAACCTTCTGCTGCCAAATGCAATCTTCATTTGCCCTTCCTCCAACACAGAGTAAACAGTTCCTTAGTGTTTGTGTGTTTGGTTTTAATAGGGCATGATGTTCTTATTTCCAGCCAAAAGAGTACTCTTCACTTGGCACATTACGATTCTCCATAATTACCTTTCAGCACAGCCCAATGCTCTTTTTAGGAAGGAGTGTAGAAAGATATTAGCCTGTGATACTATTTTAGTGAAATATAATGAGGAAAAAAAATAAAAGGCCTGACAAAAATTCAGGTTGTGTGGCTGTGTTTTGCCAATCAGTTGGGCACAAAAAGCAAATGAAGCTGGAGCAGTAACTTTTTTTTAAGAGACAAGGGTGGAAGAGGCAATTGCATAAAATTTAATGAGGTCAACAACATTGTTATCTGTAAACAATGTCATTTCTTTTGGACTTCAATTAAATAGGAGAGTAAATGGCCTCCTGAATGTTTGTAATCTTATTCTAATGTTGAAGAATAACACTTGTTCATTCTTGAAAATATGCTACTAACAGATACCACCTGGATTTCTTGCAATTCAACTTGTGTATTTCAGGGACAGAAAAAGGAAGGACCTCCAAAGAGCTACAATACTCATACCAAGGTAGATTTTCATATATCATTCTGAACAAGGCAAGAATATCAACATTTACTGCATGTGTACATCACAGGTGTATGGACATTTGTATTTATTTCAGTATAAGATGATACATAAGGGAAACTTCCAAAGATACATAAAACAGAGCATCATGACACCTAAAGTGCAATTCATTCATCCTCAATCAATCAGACCTAAGGTTCCAGCTGGTTAAATATCTTCTGCTGTGTGCATTTTTAAATACATATGTAGTAAGAGCACCGAGCTTACAACTAAATGCTGGCCTTCGGTGCTACCAATCACTCTCCTCACATGTCTTCAAAACATATTTTAGGTTACACGTAATAAGACCATTTCAAATAAAATGACACTTGTTCATCTGCAATGCAACTTTGAAGTGGGAACGTTGAACATCCTCATCCAATTAGACCATTGATATGGCACTTAGGGCTGTCAATTTTCCCACTTCTGTCATTTTGAGCAGCTAGCTGCAGAAGCTCCAAAGGGTATGACTGCTTGAAAAGAAATACATCCTCCTTTCACCAGCCTAACAATGCAATACTTCCAAAGGAATAAGCTTCAATCATGCTTCATAAAGTCCATAGCACAGCATAAAATCTGAACCTTGGGGGTTTGTATAGTGAAAGTCAATGAACCTAGTGATTACCGTCTATTTTATTTGCGCCTCCCATATGCTCCCACTTTTTCAAATATTGTCAGAAGGAAAAGAGAAATAGGGTAGAAACAGAACTGCAAGAGTCTAGATGAGAGCATAGAGGAGTCTCTCTCCTCTGTTTTATAGCACTCCCAAAGATATGTTGTTTTTCCTTTCCCCTGGAAATTATTCTCAGGTTCTTGCCTTCCAGTTTTATGTCTCATGTATTATTTGTTTCTTTATTTGCTAGCATACATGCTTTGTGTATTACTACGTAATGTTCCCCTATCTATGTCCTTTACTTAGCTAAGATATCTCACTGATGTGTACTGTTTTTTCAATTTCATAGTTTTTTCATGAATTTGCATAACTTTAGACCACTTGGTGCAACCACCAAAGGTCCTAAATATTATACAGTAAAAAGATATATTGTCTTTATGAGCCTGGGTGAGAGGCATTACTTTGAGTGAAGATGCACATGGAGACACAATGAAGAAACCTACATGAATTGGTTGAATCTAGACCTAGAAAATGGGCTGTCTTGCATGATGTCACTCTCTTGCATGTTCAAAAGACCTTCCAAAGCCATAAATACATAATTCCTTTCCACAGTTCTTCATGCTAAAGCTACAACATACAATATGATCCAAAGACATGGTCCTTACTGAAGGAATATCATCTAGTTCTATTGCTGAAGTTAGGAAAATCTAACTCAAATTTGAGACCACCTAGAAACCATACACAAACCTCTTTGAGCTTTCCAAAGGAAAAGGAAGGCATTTGTGAGATAAATTAATAAACAATATGATGTTTGCAGCAAGTCTATTCAAGGATGAACTGTTTCAGCAAAGAACATAATAATTTGTTTCTGAAGAAGTCAACTTAATCTGCAAAAGCTTATAGACTGAGAAATAATAGCGTAAGATGCTACAAAACCCCTTTGCATACTGATATTCCAGACAAACACAGCTATGTCTTTAGAGTTGAAACTGTGCACACAACCTATTATTTGGCGACATCACCCACAAACAACCACATTAAGCAGATATTATGTCTGTAAAGTAGTCCCTTCCAGTACCCTGCCTCTTAAACATATTTGTTGCTCTGGTGAAAATCATCAAGGCTCTCCCAAATTACAGGTTGTATTTGTTTCAGAACCTACCCGGAGATTTGGGTTTTTTAAATAAAAAACACAGTTGTATTTCTGCTTGAAACAGTAGCATTCAGTGACTTATTATCTTTTAAAAATGATTTATGTAGTAATTCTGTGTAATAACATTCTAAATGCCTTTTATATTCCTGACTCAAACATGTCCAACAGCTTGCACATATCAAATCAAAATCTTTATTACGGTCATAGACCAGCACAAGTAGGGTAGAACATAGTTATTTTAGAAGACCATGCTTTTTTTAAAAAAAAAAATACTATGCATCTTCATTTTCAATTAGTGTGCTTGGAGTGAAGAGAGGCAGAAAAATGGCCTGTGCATCTCATTTGCATCCTATTATGTGGGCTCGGTGTCTTGGTGTGGGTGGGGCTGGGAGATGAAAACAGAAGATTGAAGAAGTCACATCCAAAATGTCAAGCTGTGCTTGAAGAATGATAGAAGACAAACTCACTCTGTGTTAAAAAGAAGGGGGATGAGCTGTCTTTCCCCATAGAGAGAAATTAACAGAGACATTTCAATGGAACCCTATCACCCCCTGCTGGACAGAATAACACAGTAAAGAGAACAGCCTTTCAAATCGGATCAAGCCCAAAAACAACATCAGCTAAGATTGTGTGTGTTTGTTTCCTTTTAAAATATGCATTTTATACATATAAAATACAATACATCCCTGCCTTCTGCTCTTCCTTTACTCCTGCTTTATTAAAATATCTAACATTTTCAATCTAAGGAGTTTCGATGATATATTCCCATCCATCCAAAGGAATGGAAAGCGAGTTCTTCTAACAATTTCGCTGAGCCTTTAAATCATGCCAAAAACTTGTCTGAACAGTTTGAAATGCTGCAATTAATTTGCACAAAGAGGTTCTGTCAGTGTGTCATGCTCACACAGTTCAAGGCTGCCCCACACACCCACCAGCCCAAAGCAGCAGCATCCTGAAGTAACCTGGGAGTAAATAGCACATCCTTAAGGGCACAAGCAAGTCTCTGTTTTGAGAGAAGTGTGGGCAAAAATCTGCATTTCAATGCATCACACACAAGGTAGACCCCAGGTGTAGGCCACTTCTACAGCTGTCACACATTTCCTTCTGCCTTCCAAGGCTGTGCATATGCTCAGCGCTCCCTTGCATCAAAACCACTGGATGCATACCTCCAGATACACAGATGTGCCATGACCAACACTGTATCTGCAGATGGGAAATTCAGAAGCAAATCAATGAAAAGCCTCTTTCACTGGGTGGCAGAAGGAAAGCCATTGAACAGGAGGGTTGGAGAAATTCTGACATACATTATCCTCACATTTTCATTACACATACATAGATATTCATATATATATATATATATATATATATATATAGTTTAGTTAATATATTCAGAAACGTTTTTCATTCAACCCTTTTTGCTGCATTATGGGGGGAAAAACCCAGAGGTAAAGACAGAAGGGCTATGCTTGATGTGAATAATAATAATAATATTAAATTAAGCCCCCAAGAAAAGCTCAATTCGTCACTCTCCTTTTTCCCATTTATATATCCCAAAACTATCAATTTTCCTCCTTGGAATCTTCCTTCCTTAAGCGGGAGACTAATGAGCAGGTAAAATGCCACCTCGGGTGTCAATTAGTTGGAGGGTTGTAATATATATCGATCTTTTCGGTGGATGGAAGGGAGGGAATCCTTTGCTTGGCTTGGCAAGGACGACGTTGGCGCCTGCCTAGCTGGAGGCAGAGCTGGAGGCTCAACGGGATGGGAAGAGAGGCACAAGCCGCCGCCTTCCTACCTTGCCCGCTCCCGAGGAACAATCCCAGCAGGTAGATGGCCAGCAGGGTCATTTTCAGGAGCTTTCGCCGGTGGACAGTTCCCAAGTTCAGAGGGTGCGGAGCGCTGGGAAAAAGCCAGCTCCGGCCGCTTCGACTTTGCCTCTCAGCCCCTTCCTTCCTTCCAGAGACCCGACCCAGGCGAAGGAGGAGAGCGAGAGAGACAACACACACACACACACACACAGACAGCCTGGGGAAAACTCCAGCTCCCGAGCAGCGCCGCTCAGCAATGACTGCAAGCGCCTCTCCGCGCCTGGCTATATCTAGGAGGCAGCAGAGAGCGAGCGAAGGAGGAGCCGCACCACACATGAAGCGAGGCGAAGGATCCCTCCGCCAGAGAACAGCGGCACGTTTTTGGATGGAGCTGCTCCGGCACCGCAAGGCGCGCAAGAGATCCCTCCGCCCCTATTCCCACAGAAGCAGAGAGACTTTCTTTTCACATCCAGAGCCGGAATTGGCTCTCTTTGCCTCGCTGAGGGCTGAAAAAAGGACTAGGGGGTGTACCTGCTTCCTGGCTGTCTGTGGAGCCCTTGGGAAGCGGGGGAAGAGCCAAATATAAAGGGAGAAGTTTGCCCAAGGTGGGGAAATGGATGCCTGTGCATTTCCTCACCTCGAGGCTTCGATGCCTATGCAGTGCGACAGGTGCTTTGGAAAGAAAGGAGACCCTTCCTGGAGCAGCAGCACCTGCTTATCCCAAAGTGGGGTGCAATTAGGCAGGATTTGATGGGGTTCCTCGGACCCTGTTGCGAGTCTGGCCATTCAACGCCTTTGAAGGTGTCTCTGCGGGGAGAGAGGGGGCGTTGAAAGGGAGGAAGCAAAATGGCTCTGTGTGAAAGAGAATAATTAGGCATCTGGAATGCCCCGCGGGGCCAATGTACATACAGATGAGTGACACGGAGATAATGGGTCCAAAGAGAATGTCAGCGCCGCAGTGAAATTCCAATTCAGGAACCTGGTGCAGAAGGAAGCAAGCAAGGAAGGGGAAGGAAATGTGAGATCGCCAGAGGCTCCAGCGAGGCACTTTTAAGACTAATTCATCTCAGCCCACTGTTCCTGATCTACGCCTCTGGGAGAATGGATTGAGCCCACAGCAGCCTACCTTGGATTGGTCTACAGATGCTACCAAACTCCTTCATGAGCAGAGGTGGATTGTGTGGCCCTTGTGGTCTCTTCCAATTCTGTGGTTCTATTATTATTTCCCACATTTGTATCCTGCCCTTCTCACCCCGAACGGGACTCAGGGCAGCCTTACAGCAGGCAGCAATTTGGTATCAACACATATAAAACCAAGATAAACAAATACAATTAAAAATGCATACAATTAGGTAAAGCTAATGGTTTTTCCCTGACATTAAGTCTAGTCGTGTCCAATTCTGGGGGTTGGTGCTCATCTCCATTTCTAAGCTGAAGAGCTGGTGTTGTCTGTAGACACCTCCAAGGGCATTTGTCTGGCATGACTGCATGGACTGCCATTGCCTTCTTGTCGGAGTGGTACCTATTGATCTACTCACATTTGCATGTTTTCAAACTGCTATGTTGACAGAAGCTGGGGTCATGTATAAATATGTGAGGGGAAGTCATAGGGAGGAGGGAGCAAGCTTGTTTTCTGCTGCCCTGAAGACTAGGACGTGGCTTCAAACTACATGAAAGGAGATTCCACCTGAACATTAGGAAGAACTTCCTAACTGTGAGAACAGTTCAGCAGTGGAACTCTCTGCCCCAGAGTGTGGTGAAGGCTCCTTCTTTGGAGGCTTTTAAGCAGAGGCTGGATGGCCATCTGTCGGGGGTGCACTGAATGTTATTTTTTGCTTCTTGGCGGGGATTGGACTGGATGGCCCATGAGGTCTCTTCCAACTCTATTATTCTATGATTCTTATCATTATTACACTGTTTCAAATTACTGGTTGAATGCTTGGTTCCACAGCCACATCTTGTTTTTTCCTGACTCCTTCCTCCTTCGCTCCCTCCTCCCCAAATTGTCCCATCTCCCTTATCTACCTTAAAATCATAGACTCATAGAGCTGGAAGAGACCACAAGGGCCATCCAGGCCAACCCATTCAGCCATGCAGGAGCACACAATCAGAACACATCCAGCCTCTGTTTAAAAACCTCCAGTGAAGGAGACTCCACCACACTCCAAGGCAACATATTAATATTAATATTAATGTCCTGTTTTTCTCTCTAAAAAGAGATTCAGAGTGGCTTACAGTAAAACCAGTACAATTTTAAACATAAAAATATACAAACACTAAAACAATTAAATATTAACAGTTTAAATCCTTAAAATGGATCAAAACCTATTCATAGCTATAACAATAGCATCCCCAGATTTGTTAAAAACCTTCCTTAAAAGCCTGCCTGAATAAAAAGGTTTTAACATGTCACCAGAATGACAGCAGGGAGGGCACCCTTCTGTCTTCCCTGGGCAGAGTGTTCCAGAGTTGTGGGGCAGCCACCACTCCCACCAACTCAGCTTGAGATGAAGAGGGGACCAAGAGAAGGACCTTTCCTGAGGATCTCAGGGCCCAGGCAGGTTCATACAAGGAGATGCAATCAGTCCGATAGTCTAGACTGGAGCCGTATAGGGCTTTAAAAGTCATAACCAGCACTTTGAATTCTGCCCAGAAACAAAACGGGCAGCAGTGGAGGTGCTGCAACAGGGGGATTGTCTGCTCCCTGTAGCCAGCCCCAGTTAGCAACCCGGCCACAGCTCTTTGGACCAGCTGAAGATTCTGAGCACTCTTCAGAGGCAGCCCCACATAGAGCTTGTTACAGCTGAATGTAACTAAGGCATGGACCACCATGGCCAGAGCCAACATCTCATATTCTAGTCAAACAGCTCTAACACTCAGGATATTCTTCCAAATGTTTTGGTGGAATCTCTTCTCATACAATTTGAATCCGTTACTCTGTTTCCTAGTCTGTACATCAGCAGTAAACAAGCTATATGTTATCCTTTCAAATACTTAAACATGGCTATCATGCCCCCTCTCAATATTCTCTAAGCTAAACATACTTACCTCCCTAAGCCATTCCTCATAGGGCTTGGCTTCCAGACCTTTGTCTTTTTTGATCGTCCTTCCTTGGACATGTTCCAACTTGTCAATACTCTTCTTTTGTCTCTCATCACTGCTCCCCATAATCCTTCACCCTTTCTTATTGTAACCATGAACCACTATATCTCTCACCTTTATGTCTTGCACCCCAGTGCCATACTTTCTTCTTTTTGGCTAAACTCATGAAACTATCAGCCTACCCCTCGGTAAAGTAGCATTAGATTCCCAAGGTGTCTGGTGGTACTTTAAACACAAAGCAACTAATCAGGCAGTAAGGGAAATGGCCCCATATACACTAAAGAGTTACACCACAAATCAAAATATCCTCTCCAATATTGCTAGGGGATCTCCATATGAATGGAGATAGTCTTCTACAAGAGCAAGACATCCTAGATTGAATTCACTCCCATTTTTATTTGTTATTCATGCATAACTTTCCTTTTCTTCAAGTGGCTGAAGACAATATACCTGCTTCTGTTTCCCACCTCCATTTTTGTCATCATCACAAAGCCTGAAAAACATTCAGGATGGGAGTTAGTGACCTTATTCATTTTCACACACTCAATACATGGTTAGTAATCTGGAAATGTTAAATAGATTAGCTAGATCTGACATTATGACATTTAACAAGAGCTTGGGAAGGTTTCCGTTTTTTGTATTCCAGTTCCAATAATCTTTCTACCAGCCTAGATAATTTCCCCAAGATTTTCATTTACCTTCTAACAGAGACCAGTACTTCTGTCTGGAATTGAACTAGGTGAAGCATTTAAAAGTATGTTGTGTAGACAAGTTCCATTGTTTCTATATATATCTGAATTAACTTTTCAGGAGAGTTTTCAATAGTAGGTCAAAATAACTATTTTTAAAATGTAGTTTTGAGTTACTGGTATGGAGAAGGCAGTCAGCGGAAGAGGGAAGAGGGAATATCCAAGTCTGTTAGCATATTACTTGCATAGTCTGCAATTTCACAAAGGTCCTTTCTTTTCCACCCCACCCCAAACAAATAAAAACAACAACAAAACAAAATAAGGCCTTCACAACACACAAAACTACACTTTTAAAATACTTAGCTTTTTGCAATAAGCATAACTGAGGTTTTTATCCTTTCTTTTTCTGTTCAGATGTAGACAGAAATGTTTAATCAATGGGTTGTACCCAAATATAGAGTAGGCTTGTTAAACGTGTTCCCTAAGTGTAACCTAGTCTGATTTAACAGAAGTTGTAATGCTACAGACACTTGTTTATTGAACTTCAAGGGCTTTTCCCATATTAATAGAATTGCATTGCACATTGTACACATATATTGCTAGTTGCTGGTAGTGAAACCATGATTTCTTATTTTGATCTATTTTAACAAATTTCCATACTTTTAGAGTGGTCTATGGAGAGTGAGAGAATTAAGAATTGCATGACAAAATGGGTTGCTAATATCAGCAGGACAATAAATTTAAATGAGTAGGGGCAAATTTGAAAGAAGAAATTAAAATACTCCTATGTGATGGACCTTATAGAAAACTGGATGAAGATGTTTCACAGGTAGTACATGGCCCCACAAAAACTAGGGAAAATGTATAAAAATACCCAGAACATGTGTTGGAAATGTCAACAACAGGAAGGGAGTTATTACCATATGTGGTGGTCCTGCAGCAAAGCTACAAAATATTGGAGTATGATACATGGAGAATGTCAGAAGATACTAAAGACAAAATTCCCCCAAAACCGGAGTACAGTAGAGTCTCACTTATCCAAGCTAAACGGGCCGGCAGAAGCTTGGATAAGCGAATATCTTGGATAATAAGGAGGGATTAAGGAAAAGCCTATTAAACATCAAATTAGGTTATGATTTTACAAATTAAGCACCAAAACATCATGTTATACAACAAATTTGACAGAAAAAGTAGTTCAATATGCAGTAATGTTATGTTGTAATTACTGTACCTCTGAAAGAGGTACCTCTAGCTTTCTGCATCGGAACTCACTTGTGTCTATTGTAGGTAAGATTAGGATGTTAGGAATGAACAACCATTATGAAAAGGGCTTGAAAATACTTTATTTTGGGGGAGAGTGCAAGAACTACAATTCTAAGAATTCCCTAGGCAGTAAAACCATCAGAACAAAAAGCAGGGTTTTTTTTTTTTAGCTAACAGTAATTATATCATGAGACTATGAAGGAAAAAGTTACCAAAATGCAAAGTCTCTTTTTCAGAACAAAAAGCACAATATATACACCAAGTTGCATTCCCTTCTTAACTACCAGTCAACTTGATAGGTTTGTATAGGAGACAGTATTTGTACTGGTTCCCCTAATTGGTTAAATGTTTTCTGGAATAAAGATAAACTCAAGGATATGATAAAGTGTTTCTCCAAATCAGGACTGAAAGCCTTGACTGAAAGCCCAATAAAGTCAATAGTCTGCTTTCCTTTGCTTTCAGCAAGAAGACATGCTTACTTGTGACTGGCTTGCATTAGTATCATTCTCTCTGTTCAGAGAGATGATGTGGAGTTTAAATTTTAGAAAGTGTGACATTGTCAGGGGATTCGTAGTAGTGATTGTGTAGTAAAGCTGATTCTCAGCTAATAGAGACAATGTGTGACATATATTGGCAAGACTAATAGAATTCACTTGCATATTTTATTGCCATTATTTGCAAATATTGATATTATTACATATTTTAACATTAAAAGTAGAATTTATATTCCATTTTTCAAATAGATAATTGGAGAAAATACCTATTTGGAATCTCAGATGGAGATACCAATAATCCTAGAAGCACATTCAAACCTCCTTCAACTTATACAACTAGCATATGAGAAATATACTGCTCCTCCTATAAGGACTGTTTTTGAGGGAAACTACTCCATCTCATCTAAACAAGTCCAATTACGATTAGTACAGACCTCAATTACAAACCAACATCCAACAGTTCTTTCCATCTCTGGCTTGTCTGATAAATGTAGTTTGCATAAACAAACAGAAGAACCTGGAGATACATTTTAAAATGATCAAAAGATGGTTGTTGCTGTGTTTTTTAAATTAAAATCCCTTTTTTTTCAATTAAAACAACTGTTCCGTTCTTAGCATCCAACAAGGTTTAGAGTTCCTAAATGAGTCACGGAAGCAAGATGTGTCTAGTGTCAAATAATACAGGATCAAGAAAGCTGTAAATCAGAGTAAGGATTCTGAAAAATCATGGTAGCTGAGTGGTTAAGCAGTCTAGGGAAATAAATCTCATAGACATACTTTCATAAGTTGAGCTGTCAAGAGGAAAACTGAATTTATACTCAGCAAGCAAGCTGGTGGTTATAATTTCCTTATATAGGTAGCATGTTCGGCCAATGCTGAGATCCCCAGGGAGGACATTCATCTTGATAGCATGATTGTAGCTCACATCTCATATTGGGATAATGCTCTGGGCCAAGCATCTGACATTTCACCTTTCTCTGAATGGAAGGGGGGGGGGGTTGTCCTCTAGCTGTTTTTTCTGCTATGGACTTATCTTGATCATCTAAACAGAAAGATAACTTGGCTGGCTATTTTAGGCATCTGCTGTGACTTCTCCAATAGTAATTGTAGTTCGGATAATAATGGAGATAAACAATCAATGGGGGCATAATAACAACTTCCTTTTGAGCAGCCTGAGGCCTGTCCCCAGCTTCTTCTGTGGATTCAATTTGAAGTTTCCCAGGTCCTTTTTCTGCATCAATCCATCTTTCTGGGTCCAATTCATATGCAAAATTAAGGTTTTTTTTGTGCTGCCAGAAGTCAGGAAAAGAACTGGATCATAAGAAGACAGTGTTAGAAGATACAGAAGGAGCTAATGGCTCTTATGTCAGTGAGATGACAAATTTACTTCAAGTTTCAGTGTTAAATTGATATAAACTGTTCAAGGTGTTAAATTCTATCTCCAAAACTATGGGCAGTTTGTTTAAAGTTTGAGCTTTAAAAAACGGAACAGATTCACTGGTACATCATCATGGGAGCTACCAGCCAGCCACCATGGAGAGAGGAGGATAGGAAGGAAACCTATGTGCTAGAGGCCTTTAGCTGGAAGAAGTGTAGGTAAAATATCAGCTTTTGCATGCTGAAGGTCCTAGGTTCCATACCTGACAAACATTGGAAAGCTATAGCATAGACAATGCTGAACTTCATCATCTAAAGGTCTGACTCAATTTAAGGCAGCTTCCTTTGTTCAGGCTAAACATTTGAAACTGTCATAACATATTTCCCAAATGTACAATTTGATATGTTCAGGGCCTTTTTCAAAAAATGTGAAATAACTCACAGGCCAGTACTATGTCCTTAGAAATCCTAGATAAAAAGAGCAAATTGTGCCATTTAACAAGACAAAAAATAGGATGAAACAAGGACTTGTTTTTGTACAATAAGCAAAAACAATGAAGTTGTCATCTTCAAACATTTTGAATGAATGTTGATGAGCCAGAATGAGTAATCATCCCAAATGGGATGCTTTCTACAAACAATTAAACATTCAAATGAGTAAGCACCAACATGGATTAGCCAAAACTACGCTATTGCCTTACAACAATGTAGCAAAGATGCACAATATGAATTTTGGCAAAGCTTCCTTCCTATTTTAACAGTATCTCAGTAGATTTTCTGAAAAAGAAAATCACTTCCATTTACGTACTTTAAACTTTGAAGGAAATGTTCCTATGTAATTAACTCTTCTTACTATACTGAAACCTGTTCAACACACAATTTTCTTTATTTGCAGTTATCTGGGAATGATTTACTTGCTAAGATTATTTTACTTCTTGGCTTGTTAAAGAAAAAAGATGCATATAAAATAGCTGTATTTATATTTTAAATGCATATAGATATCATTGACAGTTCTAAATTCGTAGTATCAGATACAGAAAATTATTACTCCAAATGAGAACACTATACTTTTATCAATATAACAAAAATATGGGAAGCTTCAGTTTTAGGCTTATCGCGACCTCAAACCTCCGCGAGAGTGGATGACCTATTAAAATGGTCCGCCCCAAGAGGCTTATGGATTCCTGATGGCTCTTGGGGAATTACCTGTCAGCTGATGATACTGTCAATGCCTTGGTTGAGCACTATAATACTTAGATGGCCAGGGCAGTGGACACGATTGCCCCTGAATGTCCCCTTTCGTCTAGCAGACTAAAGCCAGCTCCTTGGTTCTCTGAGGAGCTGGCGATAATTAAGAGGATGAGACAGAGGCTAGAGTGCCGCTGGCGGAGGACTCATAGTATACCTAACCGAACACGGGGTAGAGCCTCACTTAGGGCCTACTCTGCAGCATTGAAGGCAGCCAGAAAAAGCTTTCTTGACTGCCTGCATCATGTCTTCAACAAACAGGCCTGCTGAGTTTTTTCGGGTGCTTGGGGAGCTTCTCCATCCTCATGAGGGTGAGACAGTCCCCAACCACCCAGCAACTTGATGCTGCAATTTTGCAGACAAAGTCGCTCAGATATGCTCTGACCTAGATGCTAGGTTGGCTGAAGTACCAAAGATGCAACCGAGGCACCTGCCTGTCTGGTTTTCATGGATTTGTTTCCGCTGGTTCAGCCTGAAAATGTCTGGGGGATCCTTGGAGCTGTGAGGGTGACCGCTTGCGCTCTGGACACTTGCCCTTCCTGGCTAATTAAACTTGCCACTGTGGGATTGGTAGATTGGTTTGTAAGAATCAGAAATGCTTCATTTGATCAGGGACATATGCCATAGAGCCTTAAACAGGCAATAGTAAGGCTTTGCCTGAAGAAGACGTCTCTTGATCCTATGGTTTTAAAAAACTACCGCCCAATCTCCAATATTCCTTTCCTGGGCAAGGTTCTAGAGTGGGTGGTTGCCACGCAGCTCCAGGGTTTCCTTGACGAGACCAACTATCTGGATCCATCACAGTCTGGTTTCAGGCCTGGTGTCACGCCCAGGCAGCGGAGCACTAAGAACCAGACACAGAGGCCAAATATAATTTAATATCTTTATTAAGGAAATATTATAGAATAAAAACAAGTAGAAAATGTAGTCCAGGAATAGACCTTTCAAAGAAGGTCAAATATAGTCCAGAAATATTTTGTCCATTATATTATATTAGAGTTCAAAGTTGTAATCCCATAACCGAAACACACTCTACTTTCAAGCCGTAGAGTGGGGAAACGTCCAACAATGTTTTCTGAGGTTCAAAGTAAGTCCAAGGCAAGAACTGGAGACAAGACTAGATACTTGAGACAAAAATCCAAAGCTGGAAACAAGATGAGATAGTTCTTGAAAACTTGACAAGGCAAAGCGAGGCACGGCGAAGGCAAGGAAACTGGGGTTGTAGACTTAACGCAGTCTACACTAGAAAAGGAGCCAAAGTTACTCCTGAAGTTGATCAGTTGACTCCGCATGGATTTCCCTGTGTGGGTAACTTTTAAGAGCTTCAATCTTCCTGCAAAGCAGGTGTCCAAAGCTTCTTTTCCCAAGGGAAAGAGAAGCAAAACACATCTTCCTGCAGCTGCAATCCTCCCTGCAAATTCCCAAGAGAAACTTGGCTAATTAGCGTCTTGTTTGGCTGCTAATCGGAGACTTCTCCTTGTTATTTCTTTCTGGCCCCGACTCGCCGCATAGGAATGTTTTCTCGAAAAGGGGGGAGAAACACTGGGAGAAACCGATTCAAGGTCCCTTCTAATTAAGTCCTGGGTAGATTCGTCAACAACAGGCATCTGGAAGAAATCCGTCTCTTGCTGAGATGGCAGAAAACCCATGTTTTCGTCATCATTATCCATGATGGCGCTAGGATCAGAACTCTGAGACCCATGAGACATCACACCTGGTCATGGTACCGAGATGGCTTTGGTCGCCTTGGTGGATGACCTCCACAGAGAATTTGACAGGGGGAGTGTGTCCCTGTTAGTTCTCTTGGACATCTCAGCAGCTTTTGATATCCTTACCATAGTATCCTTCTGGGTCGACTCTCCGGAATGGATATTGGGGGCACTGCTTTGCAGTGGCTCTGCTCCTTCCTGGAGGGTTGTACCCAGTTGATGAAGCTGGGAGATACCTGCTCATACCCCTGGCCTTTGACCTGTGGGGCCCCGCAAGGTTTTATTCTATCTGCTATGCTATTCAACATCTACATGAAACCACTGGGCGAGGTCATCCAGAGTTTTGGAGTGTGGTGCCATCTCTATGCAGATGACACCCAACTCTACTACTCTTTTCCACCAAACTCCAAGGAAGTCCCCCGGGTCCTGGACCAGTGTCTGACCGCTGTTATGGACTGGATGAGGGCTAACAGACTGAAACTTAATCCTGACAAAACAGAGGTCCTCTTGGTCAGTTGCTCAACCGATTGGGGTATAGGGTGCCAATCTGTGCTTGACAGGGTCACACTCCCCCTGAAGGCACAGGTCTGTAGTCTGGGGGTCCTCCTAGACTCAGCGCTGACACTTGATGCCCAGGTGTTGGTGATAGCTGGGAGGGTCTTTGCACAATTAAACTTGTGCACCAGCTGCAACCGTATCTCGAGAAATCTGACTTGACCAGGGTGGTCCACGCCTTGGTTACCTCTAGAATGGATTACTGCAATGCACTCTACGTGGGGCTGCCTTTGAAGACGGCTCGGAAACTACATCTAGTTCAAAGATCAGCAGCCAGATTGTTAACTGGAGCTAGTTACAGGGAGTGGTCTACCCCCCTGTTTAAACAGCTCCACTGGCTGCCATTAAGTTTCCGGTTCCAATTCAAGGTGCAGGTTCTTACCTATAAAGCCCTAAATGGTTTGGGACTGGCCTATCTTCGTGACTGCATCTTTCCCTATGAACCTATGCGATCTCTAAGATCTTCTGGAGAGGCTTTTCTCTCACTCCCCCCCTCCCTTCGTAAATGCAGTTGGTGGGGACGTGGGAGAGGGCCTTCTCTGTGGCGGATCCCCGGCTCTGGAATTCCCTCCCCGGGGAGATTAGGTTCGCGCCGACCCTCGCTGTCTTTCGTAAGCAGTTAAAGACATGGATGTTCTCCTGTGCATTTGATTAGACAAGTCCTTTATAACCTGAGCCTTCACACATTGAAATCTGCCCTGCCACTTTATAGTTGATTTCCATCTCAGGATCATCTTCCCTACCTGTGTTACCTATTTCATGTATGTGCTACCCTGATATATAGTTGCCCATTTATGACCTATATTGGACCTTTTAAAGGCTTGTGCATGATTGTTAATACTTTGTGTTTTTATAATTATGTTTATTTTAAACTATGCATTGTTTAACTTGTTTTTAGTATGATGTTTGTTGTTTTAACTGTTGAGCTTATGATGTAAATGTGATTTGATTGGGCTTGACCCTGTGTAAGCCGCTCCGAGTCCCCTTGGGGAGATGGTGGTGGCATACAAAAATAAACTACTTCTTCTTGTTTCCCCATGTTATCACCAAATATCATCTTCTAAACATCCATGCTCTCACACAATTTAATTTATGAGTGAAACATGACAAACTTTAGGTATTTCAGAGAAGTTCAGATATGCATGCCAATGACTGAAAATCATTAGTAGCTTTTGTTTCTTTTCTTTTTGATTTTGTCACTGATGTATTTAAAAGGACCAAATATAGTTTTGTACTAGCAATTCCAGTTTGTAAGGTCCTCATCATATGGGCAGGGGAAAATTGGAAAAAGCAGAGGGAATTGTCATCAATGTAAATCCAGTTACTCTCTATATGTCAGGGTTAAGCAGGGCTTGAAAATGCCAACTTTGTAATATCCTGAAGGGAGCGAAAACAGTGTGTTCAGTTTCTGGTAGGGTTGAAAACATACTTATGGCCCAAGTTATTTGACTCTGTGGGTTCCATGTTTTGCAGGAATTTGGCATGGTAAGTGCTGTTTAAATTAGAAAATAAAATAAATGTAATGAGGCATGCCCAATAAGGAGCATTTACTAAACACACGTATAATAATAAATAATAAATAATAAAACTTTATTTATACCCCGCCACCATCTCCCCAGCGGGGACTCGGGGCGGCTAACATGGGGCCATGCCCAAAGCAATACAATATAATAAAATATAAAACAGCATATCATAACATAATTAAAAGTAATACAATAGATAATAATAGACATCACATCAAGAAATCAAGAAACAGTAAAACAAGAGCAGGCCGCATGAACACAGAGATAAAACCCGGAGTGAGAGGGACAGAGGGGTACTCCAATGTGGACAGGGAGATATGAGAGTGGGGCAGTTTAGAGGATAAATCTTCGGGGGGGAGTAACACAGAAATATATAACAGAAGTTACTCACCGAAAGCACAGCGGAAGAGCCATGTTTTCAGGTCTTTCCTAAAAGCTAACAAAGTGGGAGCTTGCCTGATTTCTGTAGGCAGTGAGTTCCATAGTCAGGGGGCCACAGCAGAAAAGGCCCTCTCCCTTGTACTCACAAGGCGGGCCTGGGATATAGACAGTGGTGATAAAAGGGCCTCCCCGGATGATCGTAAAGATCGGGCAGGTTTATGGAGGGAGATACGGTCACGGAGGTAGGTGGGTCCCAAACCGTTTAGGGCTTTATAGATGATGGTCTGCACCTTGAATTGGGACCGGAAGATGAACGGCAGCCAGTGGAGCTCCTTAAACAAGGGAGTGGATCTCTCCCTGTAACTTGCCCCCGTTATTAATCTGGCAGCCGAACGTTGGACCAATTGTAATTTTCGGGCCGTCTTCAAGGGAAACCCCACGTAGAGCGCATTACAGTAGTCCAGTCTAGAGGTAACTAAGGCATGGACCACCGTGATCAAGTCAGACTTCACGAGGTATGGTCACAGTTGGCGCACAAGTTTGAGTTGTGCAAAGGCCCTCCCGGCCACCGGCGACACCTGCGCCTCAAGCGTCAACGCTGAGTCCAGGAGGACCCCCAAACTGCGGACCTGTGATTTCAGGGGGCGTGCAATCAATTCTGTTTCCCAGCTCATACATTAAGTGTAGTGTATGTAAAGTAAGTGAAGTATTTATCCTGTTTTTATGACAAGGAAAATATCAGAGGAGGAGGCAGACCTGCAGTCCCCTTCTCCTTGGTTTTCCTTTTACACCTTTAGATTTACTTTAGCTTGTTCCTCTTTCCATTGCAGACAAGGAATAGTTGCTTTAACTATGGAGTCCCAGAATATCAAGTGGGAGAAGAAGCTAGTTTTGCTAACCCTACCCTGCATGCTTTATTTTGCATAAAATATCCCCAGACCCAATTTGAGTTATGAATGGTATGCATCTGTGCTTAGATTTTCATATGTTTGGGACAGATTTGGCCCTAACTTACATTTTTTTTCTAAAATGCTCTATACATTATGGTCACCAATGTAATTGTAGTTATTTCGAAGTCTTTTTACCCTCCACTGATTATGGTCACAGTGCAGCAA
The DNA here is from genome assembly GCF_035594765.1 of Anolis carolinensis. Lineage (NCBI taxonomy): Eukaryota > Metazoa > Chordata > Lepidosauria > Squamata > Anolidae > Anolis > Anolis carolinensis. The sequence continues at coordinate 69,167,030 of NC_085843.1, read as the reverse complement.
GCTGCAGTTTTAACACAGCTGGAACGGCAGATTCAGGTTTTAATTTGAACCTGTGCTGGTATCCGCATTTTTGTTTCTGGTTATATTCTTATCTGAAAATGCCAGGTTTTCAGCCTGGTGTCTGCATAATTATTGGTGTTGTGGCAAGTAAGATAATTTATAATTTGAGCTTGTTCAGAGTGCTGACAGCAATCATGTACTCAGTTCTTCAGTTTCCAACATACTTCCTTACTTTATATTAGCAAAATTGGTATAGATTGTCCTTCTTGGTATCCCTTCTGTGTATCAAAAGTCATAATAACATTGAAAATACAGATTTGTATATTATTATTCCTTTTTCTATTCTTTTTTTTACATATCATTCTTTCATATGCATAATAATTTTTGTTGTTTCCATATTATCTAGTCCATCGTGTAAAATATAATGTAATAGATTAATATTTTAAACATGAAATTGCCATGTTGGAATTTTCTTTTCTTCCAGGAAATTTTTCAAAGGGTTCCCAGTCTTTCTTGAATATTGAAGGGTTTTTTATCTGGAGACATCTTGTCAAAATGTCAATTTCTGCTATTTCAGCTACTTTTATTATCTATTCTTCCATTTTTGAGTTTCTTTTAGTTTCCACATCAACGCATACACAATTCTTGCTGCAGTAGTCATCAAAAGTTATCCAACTATTATACCCATTAAGAATGCCTCTGGATATATGGCCTTTTAAAGTTTTGTTACATTTTCTATAGTTTTATGGATCTCAATCCATTTTTTGCCTTCTTGCAGGACCACCACATATGAAAAAATAATCCTGTTGCTTGTTTACATTTTTAACAGGTATTTTTCAATTGTAGCTACATTTTGGGTAATTTTATAAGTGTTATGTAATATTGATAGAACATTTTATACAAGTTTTCCAACAGTGAGTAATTTCTGAATATTTTTATTTTTACTTTCCAGAGGAAGCCACACTTGTCTAGATTAATTATACTGACGATATTTTTGGCCCATTTTAGCATACATTCTTTGATATGTTCATCTTCCGTGTGTAGTTTTAGCAGTAGGACGTTAATTTTGGATAGTTGTTTATTTCTTACTTGTAATATTTTGTCAAAATTGTTTTTTTCCCCTCAAATCCTATGTGTGCATCCTTTTGATACTGATGGTGTATTAGTGTAAATTCAAACAAGTTCAGTTTGTATCCTTGTTGGTTTATTTCCGTCCTTGTTTTTAGTTGGAGATTGCCTGTATACTTTGTTTTATAGTGTGTCTCTTCTAAGATGTCTCACTTGTAAAACATTTTTAAGGTGGTGTAATAAAGATATGGGGGGGGGGACAGGGGATGTTTTAACTGTAAATGATACCAGCAAAAATCCTAGATATAATGTATGATTAGTGTTCTCTTTCATAGAAAGAATGTACATACTGGGAAATGAGTACAGTTACAGCAAGTCTAAGTGTGCTAACAAAACATTGCCTCGTGTCTTTTTGAGTAATTCTGCATAGGTTAACCATCTTGAGGGACCCTATCTCCTTCTACCAATCCACTCGAGCCCTGAGATCCACAGGTGAGGCCCTTCTCTCAGTCCCACCACCATCGCAGGCACATTTGGTGGGAATGAGAGAGGGGGCCTTTTCGGTGGTGGCTCTGGAACTCCCTCCCTAATGAGGTATGATCAACCCCCTCCTTACTGGCCTTTCGTTCACAAATTAAAACCTTTCTATGGAGCTAGAACTTTCCAGATGAATTAAAATAGGCACAGCCAGTTTGATAATTTTATTGATAATACTTGACAAATAACTTCAGTGGCCGGAGGTTATGGATATCTTTAATATGATGCCTGTTGTAAGTTTTAAAATTGTTTTATTTGATATCTTAATTGGGTTTTAATGTGATATGATGTTTTAATTGATTATGTGTTGCTGTCCAATGTACTTGTATGAATTTTATATGTTGCATGCTGCTTTGAATCCCTCCCACGGGAGAAAAGCGGGATATAAATGAATAAATAATAATAATAATAATAATAATAATAATAATAATAATAATAATCTTCTATTACCTTGGGATTTCCACTTTGCTTATTAGTATTCTAAGGCACACATATGTAGATGTTAAACCAGTTGTATCGATTGCACATCGCTTATCCCAGTGGTTCTCAACCTGTGGCTCCCCAGATGTCTTGGCCGCCAACTCCCAGAAATACTAACAGCTGGTAAACTGGCTGGAATTTCTGGGAGTTGTAGGCTAAAACACCTGGGGACCCACAGTTTGAGAATCACTGCCTTATCATCAAATCTGCAATCCAAAATATGCTAAAATCCAAAGTTGTCCATCTTTGTGGGGGGCAGGAGGTGAAGGTGGTGTACATGATTATGAAAACATATTGTGAATAATTATGTTCAGGCTGTGTATATAAGGTTTATATAAAACATAAAATAATTTCATGTTCAGACCCGGGTTCATACTCCAATGTATCTCATTATGTAAATATATGCAAATACAGGTATTCCAAATTTTTAAAAATCTGAAATTTTAAAAATCTGAAATCCAAAACATTTCTCATACTTTATGCACTTCCAACTTTGATTTTACTGTATATTGTAACACCTTAACAATGTCAAATACTGACTTGTGTGATTACGAGATGTTAAAAGGTTGTCTGATTGATATATTAATATAAACAAAACATTTGTATGCATGAAGACCATGCTAGTTAATAGCTTCCTTGGATAAGTATGGATATATCATTATTTATTACTGTGTTTCAGTTTATTAGTAATTAATGATAATATGATTATAATGAAAAAAATGTGTCGGTGTGTAAATAAATGGGAACATGAGATTTTGCCATAAAATGTGTTGGAGTGAATCCACAGCACCTTTCAGTGAAAGCCTTCTGGTACTCTGAATTTAGAGTTTGCAGGGTATATATCTGGTAGAGAAACTTGCTGCTCTCAATATTGTTGGACTTTATTTCCCATCAGTTCTAGCCAGCAAGGTCAATGATCTGCATAAACAGAAACTGTAGTCCAAGATTTGAGGGGACTAAGGTTCTCAAAAGATTGAGCAGGGGCACTTTTGAACCCCTTAAGCTTTGCCATGTAGCACTAAAGGCCTTTTTCATTATTATTTTGCATAATAATTGCTATTATAAATAGATTTCTTTTTGGAATTTCCCCTTCTAAACCTTATTCATGTTATATACAGGGATGATAGATGCCGAAGCAGGTCAATTCCTTCTCCTCTTTCATTACTTCTATTTCTTTGCCTTTTTTCAACTGACACTTTCAACTTCCTGTGGCTTCTAGGGACCACTAAATACACTACCTTTTAGGCTGCTCTGAAAAAGTTATGGGTTTCTGCTTTTTCCATAACTGGGAAGACCACATGCATAGATGTACTTTATGTTGTTTATTGTACTGCTTAATTGTTTTAATTATATTGTTGTGGTTTTAATTTATTTTATCTGTTGACTCCTGGGCTTGGTCCCCATGTAAGCTGCCCCGAGACCTATTGGGAAGATGAAGGCAGGTTATAAAAATGCTGCTGCTGTTGTTGTTGTTGTTGTTGTTGTTGTTGTTGTTGTTGTTGTTATTGAGACTGTTATTAGTCTTAGCTCAATTTTGCTGCCTCATATGAGTACCAAACTCTTTAGCATTAAACAATATATATAGATATTACATTTTAAAAATCTTTGGGAACCATAATTCTTCAAGTCTCATTGTATGAGTAATGTCTAATTGTGGCCATACAAACATCTCAACCAACCCTTAATGATAACATTTAAATTTGGTACAATCCCTTTGTGTGAGCATTTGTTCTATCCAAGGAACTCAATTGGGACAATTTCTCATCCCTTCCTTCCACTACTGTTTAATTTCTAAAGCTCTTTAGAAACAATTTCATTAGTCAAAAACAAAACATAATAGCTGAAGAACTATAAATATCCCATATTTTAATGATAATTACTCCAGGAACAAACACATAATAACAAGCATAAAAACATTTTCTTTTCTTTTCTAAAAGAAGGTACTGGTGAGCAAGGCAGCAATTGTTTCTTTGTCAGTGATATTGATTTTAGATTTACTGCTGCTGGAGTCTTTTTGTTTCCTTCTTTGTGCTACAAAGAAATTACACTGTGGGTATGGTTACGTGTTGCTAGCATCAACTTTCATGTCAAGTGGCTTCCCAGATAATTTTTCAGACACCTACACACACACTTCTTTTCTTAACACTATGCTTGTGCTAGTGCGAATTTGGTATTAATAGGGTAAAATAACAAAGGATCTGGTGACACCTTAAAAAATAACACATTTTTAGCAGCATTAGCTTTTGTGGTCTAGAAGTCATTTTAGCAGGCACAATTAGCTTGTATTTGATGGAGTAGGCAGTAATCCATGAAATCGTACACCATTATAAATATGTTGCTCTTTACCACAAGCTTTTTCTTTTCCTTCTGTGTTTTTCCCTGATCACTTTCACAGTAACACATTGATCTAATACAAAGTTTACATCACTGACAATTTGGAAAATGAATGTTCAGTGTGAAACTAGAGGAATCATATATTGCTTGACTATTGCAGACAGGTTTAGGTGAAAACTAAAATCAACTTCCAGCATGCATTTAGGAAATTTTGATATGCATTTTCCTTCAGTTACAATATTCTAACTGTAATACTTAACATTTAAATACTTTGTCCAACACTTCAGAATGAAAACATTCACTGATGTTTACAGATGTCTATGCAGAGTTGAACGTAAGTCGTGTGAGGAATTTATAATGATATGTAAACTTCTCACAAGACTTTTCTGTTCACAGAGTTCAAATGCAACATAGTCAAAAATAGCAGGAAAATTCTGAATTGCAAAGTTTGTCTGTGGATGCAAGGTAAAGTACAATATCCAAAGATGAGCACATTCCAAATTTCAGCCACAGATTGTCTTGTGTGAATCCATTTTCACTCATCCAGGATTTAGACCACAATAATTTCCATTCTAAGATTAGCAGACACAATAATTACCCAAGGAGGGAATTATACAAATGTCGTTTTAATCAATAGAAATGCATAGTCATGCTGCTTTGTGCCGCTCTAGCTGATCACAGTAAGCAAGCCTGGTGGCACTAAAAAGATATGCTGCTGTCACAGGTAGTGTATGGGTTCATTTGTGAATTAATATAGGTGAAACTAAGGGGATATTATAATGCCATGACAAAAAGACCTCTACCTGAAGTGCAAGGGCATGGAATATATCAGATATAATTTCCCATTGGAATGTTTTATCACTCTAAAGCATGGAGGAAGGGGAGCTGGAGGCCTGTCACTATCATCTGGTATCTGCAGAAATCTGCCAAGGGCCAACACTCCTCTCCCCAAACAGGCCTTTGCTTTGATAGCTGTCCTGAAGCACTGGCACTACAGTGAATGTGACCCACCACTTATATTCCTTACAGTGTCCCCCTGTGTGCCATAGATAGTGTCACTCTGGAGCATTTACATTTCCAAGAATCCCTGCAGGACACAACAAGAAATCTAAAATGTTTTGTGGCTTTACTCCTCCATAATTGGTATTTAAAGGCATAATGGTTCTGATATATTGGGAGTGATGTATGTCCATCCTAAATAGTGGTTATCCAGGTATTTTCAAAAGCCCTCCAATTTCAAAGACATGACTACATCAGTGGTAGCAAATCTAGTGTTTATACACTGTGAAATATTACTTTCTTTTATCAGCCCTGAGCTTCCTACAATTCAGTTGCAATTAATGATCCAAAAAGAATTTGGGTGGGAAGAGCCTTTATCCCCTTTTTCAAATTTTGCATAATTTAATCTTTTGTGCTTTGCCTTATTCACTGCTTTGATCATTTTAGTTATCCTTTTCTGCACACTTTCCAAGTCTTATCTATCCTGGTACACCATTATTGCAATATGCCACCACTAGTTGTTAAGTGTGGCCCCAGGGATTACAGAGACAATCTATTAGCAATCAGTCAGAACCCTTACTGAACAATGTGCCAAGAACCTCTGAGTCTGAACTGGCCATGTCAGGCTTTCATGCATATGATATCCTAAAAAAGGGAAGACCCATTACTCTATTGGTTAAGGGCTTTTCTTATCATGGCTCTCATCTGTGCACTAGAGATACCTACCTTGCACTGTCTACACATACACACGCACACACACACACAAACACATATATATGTATACACATACACACACATACATACATACACACACGCGCGCGCGCACACACACACACACATACAGAAGAGTCTCATTTATCCAACAAAAAATGGCTATCCATAAGCGAAGATTATGGATAATAAGGAGTGATTAAGGAAAAGCCTATAAAACGTCAAATTACGTTATATTTTACAAACTAAGCACAAAAACACCATGTTTTACAAAAAGTCTGCCACTTGTTTGGGAGTGTGGCTGCACTTGTGTTGTTGTTGAGTGTGTTGGCCCACTGTGCATTGCTGCCTCGAGAAACAGCTGTGAATCTGAGCAGAAGGCAGACTGTGTTGGATAATACAGAATGTTGGATGAGCAAAGGTTGGTTAAGATAGACTACTGTATATGTGTGTGTGTGTGTGTGTGTGTGTATCACCTACTGTTTAAAAATTATTTTAAGTAGGTATATATTTGTTTTTCACCATTGCTAAAAATAGGAAAGGGGAATATAACATTCATAAATAAATAAAATTGTTGGTAGTTTGGCGGCTCTTTAATATCAGCAAAGCCTACAGATAAAACCAGCTTCATATGGACCTATTACAAAAATCATTTATTAATATCACAAAAGGGATTAGTTTCTCAGATAGAAAGGTCCCAGTGAAATGCAGAGTGCTATTATAGTATAATATAAAACACTTGAAGCATAGAAAAGGATGTAGAAGCATGGAACAGAGCTAACGTAATTCAAAGACAATTTCAAGGGAAACTGAAGCAGAGAATGAAATGTATATTAAATCTAGATATGTGCAAAGGAAAAGGGCCACCAAAAAGAAGCTAAAAGCTTTTAAGAGATAGTTGGATAATTTATTGTTGAAAGCAACAGACATTGCATTATACTTCAACCTTCTCCCCAAAACAGACAATGGAAAAATAGGTGGTGTACTTCTTCAACATGAAAGTTTGGTGGAGGGGTCTTAAGAAAATAACATCGAATAAATAAAAGGGGGCTTCTCACAGTCTTTGGAATATAGTATTACAGACAATATGGTGGTTTTACAGAGTACATATTAGGCATGAGCGATCCATGAAAAAAATGGTTCTAAACTCACTTCTAAAGTAGGGGGCGCTGCCACTTCTTTTCTGAAACTACTTCTGAAATTTGGCCCCAAAAGGTTTTGAAACTTAAGAATATTTGGAATATTCAAATTAATTTGTTAATGGCGGATGTGCATGCGCAATGGCCAAAAACAGCACTTGGGGGGGGGGGGTTACAGGACTCTCCCACCCTCATTTTTGAGCTATTTTCTTCAAACTATCTTACCAAACCTCAGAACATTTCCCTTATCCTCTGATTTTTGGTGAATTTTCATAGCTTTTATAATAAACCATTTTTTAATAATTGCAGAAATTTGTTCCTGGTTTGAAAGTCTTATTTCCTGTTTCATTGGGTTGTCTTTACTCTGAAAGTCATTGTTCTACTTCAGAAACTTTGTTTTTGTGGCTGAAACTTTGTTAAATTGGTGGACAGTGTCCCAGGAAACCATAATGTGCTCCTTGTCCCTTGCGCAAAGACAAAGTTCAGGCAGTGTCATAAATTTTGCCATGTTTCTATGACAGAACCAATTAGGAAATGACATTTATCACCCAGGAACAGAAATCATAGTATACCATCAAATCATTCCTGACAGATGGCCATCAGCCTCTGAATAAGGAAATCAGTTCCTGGTTTGAAAGTGGGTGGCTGAGTGGGGAATCAAGCCACAATCAGAGTCCAACAGTCAAACCTGTCCCTCCCTCCCTCCCTCCATCCATCCCTCTCTCTCTCAAAACTTCTCATATCTTCCAAGAATTCACATACCTTATGAAAGTTTGGTCGAGATGGTAAGATGAGGGCAACTAAAATGATCTAGGGTCTGGAGAACAAGCCCTATGAGGAGCAGCTTAAAGAACTGGGCATATTTAGCCTGCAGAAGAGAAGGCTGAGAGGAGACATGATCCATGTATAAATACATGAGGGGTAGTCATAGGGAGAAGGGAGCAAGCTTGTTTACTGCTGCCCTGGAGATTAGGACGCAGAACAATGGCTTCAAACTACAGGAAAGGAGATTCCACCTGAACATCAGGAAGAACTTCCTCACTGTGAGAGCTGTTCAGCAGTGGAACTCTCTGCCTCGGAGTGTGGTGGAGGCTCCTTCTTTGGAGGCTTTTAAGCAGAGGCTGGATGGCAATCTGTCGGGGTGCTTTGAATGCGATTTCCTGCTTCTTGGCAGAATGGGGTTGGACTGGACCATGAGGTCTCTTCCAACTCTACTATTATACGATTCTAAGTGAGGACAAAAGGGGGTGGAGAATGTTAAGAGGAGAGAGGGCCTGGGACATCTGGGAATTGTAGTTTTCAAGCAGGCATAACATGATTGGAGAAACGTCTGCTTCAGCCCAATGCTTTTATAAATGAGGAAAATTCAGAGGCTTTGTTCGGCTTCATTTTTAAAGCTACAGTAGAGTCTCACTTATCCAACACTCGCTTATCCAACATTCTGGATTATCCAATGCATTTTTGTAGTCAATGTTTTCAATACATCGTGATATTTTGGTGCTAAATTCATAAATACAGTAATTACTACATAGCATTACTGTGTATCGAACTACTTTTTCTGTCAAATTTGTTGTATAACATAATGTTTTGGTGCTTAATTTGTAAAATCATAATCTAATTTGATGTTTAATAGGCTTTTCCTTAATCTCTCCTTATTATCCAACATATTCGCTTATCCAACATTCTGCCGTACCCGTTTATGTTTGATATGCGAGACTCTACTGTATTGAGATGAAATTTGCCACAATGGAAGCAAATATTCATCACTTTTTGCCTATCAAGTTTCATAATGTTTGACCCATCCACTGATTTTTTGGCAATTTTCAAACAACATTTTTTAAAAATGCTACCAGAATTATGGCCCCGCCTCTCCGCTCCTCTTCTTTCTGCCCTGATTGGCTTAGCCCAAGGCTTCTGGGAAATGGAGTTTTGTCCAGACAATGGCTTCTTGCTTCACTTCCACTCAAATAAATGGGGAAAATTCAGAGGCTTCGTTCTGCTACATTTTTAAAGCTATTGAGATGAAATTTGCCAGAATGGAAGCAAATATTCATCACTCTTTGCCTATCAAGTTTCATAATGTTTGACCCATCCACTGATTTTTTGGGAATTTTCAAAAAACATTTTTTTAAACGCTACCTGAACGATGGCCCCGCCTCTCCGTCCCTCTTCCTTCCGGCCTGATTGTCTGAGAGGCATGCCAACATGGCTTCACCTCTCAGAGGGGCTACAGCTACATCCAAAGACATCAGAGACAGACGAAAAAATGTGCCTTTTGATTCAAATTCTTAATATTAGGAAGGCAGTGAGCAGATGTGTCAAAAATCGCTTCAAAAGTGCTTTCGATCCAAATTTGCAACGAATTTAATGGACAAACGAAAAATTTGCCCAATCCTAGTACATATGTTAAATGAAACTTCACATTGTGAGAATCATGAGCAATATTTTCAAGCTTTTTTAGAAAATAGGGATTAGAAAATCATATCTATGTATGTATTTATTTATTTATTACATTTGTATGCCACCATTCTGATGGAGTGGAACCCAACACAGTTTGGAAACATGAATAATGATTAGTAGAGTAGATTTAATGCAATGCTGGAGTATTTTTAAGTTGAACAGGAGTTCAGCTAACAGGACAAGGACAATAAGGATTGGTGGAACCGTAACATTTAGATATGTTAGTGTTTTTTGAGTTTAGCTATTTAGAACAGTGTTTCTCCAGGAAAACTAGCTGGGATTTCTGGGAGCTGATGTCCAAAATGTTTGCATTTGTGTGTATTGGGCTGCGTTTTACACCATGTGTTCAGGCTATACCTGAACACATAGTATAAAGGGGCAGCAATTCTCTTGAAATAATATGATTCACTGGTTCAGGTTGGAGTTAGCATTAACTCTGTCTGGTTGCTCTTTCAGGCTATTTCTGTGGATGATTTAATTGGGCATTTGTGTAGTTCTTCACCAGAGGACTTTGAGTTGAAATCCCAGAATACTGTGATATAGGAGTCCTTCTGGACAACAAGTTAAACATGAGCCTACAATGTGATGCGGCGGCAAAAAAGGCCAATCGGATTTTGGCCTGCATAAATAGGAGTATAGTGTCTAGATCCAGGGAACTCATGCTGCCCCTCTATTCTGCCTTGGTCAGACCACACCTGGAATACTGTGTCCAATTCTGGGCACCGCAATTGAAGGTAGATGTTGACAAGCTGGAATGTGTCCAGAGGAGGACAACTAAAATGATCAAGGGTCTGGAGAACAAGCCCTATGAAGAGCGGCTTAAAGAGTTGGGCATGTTTAGCCTGCAGAAGAGAAGGCTGAGAGGAGACATGATAGCCATGTATAAATATGTGAGGGGAAGTCATAGGGAGGAGGAAGCAAGCTTGTTTGCTGCTGCCCTGCAGACTAGGACGCAGAACAATGGCTTCAAACTACAGGAAAGGAGATTCCACCTGAACATTAGGAAGAACTTCCTCACTGTGAGAGCTGTTCGGCAGTGGAACTCTCTGCCCCAGAGTGTGGTGGAGGCTCCTTCTTTGGAGGCTTTTAAGCAGAGGCTGGATGGCCATCTCTGGGGGGTGCTTTGAATAAGATTTTCCTGCTTCTTGCAGTGAGTCTCTTCCAACTCTATGATTCTATGATTCTATTCTATGATTCTATGACTGAATATGGATTATGAGGGAGTTGTTGCAGTAACTTGTAAAGAATTGTAATGTCAGTGTACTTGACCAAAGTTAATTAGAGAAGGTATTATCTGCAGCACTTTAACAATTTGAGGCCTGTGTTTTATAATTATAAGAATTGTAAGGGAGGTTGAACCCTTTTTTGACAATGGAAAGCCGACTCTCACTGGTCCCTTCCATATAGTCATTTAACGCAGAATATCAAGGCAGAAAATCCCATAATATCTACTTTGAACTGGGCTATCTGAGTCCACACTGCCATATATTCCAGTTTAAAGCAGACAATGTGGGATTTTATTCAGCGGCGTGGAAGGGGTCCCTGAAGGACAATATATGGAAATACCTCTAGAGACCATAACAGTTCTCAAACACAGCAGGGATATTGTAAGAAAATGAGCATATTTTTAGCATATGCAGGAGAATTTTCAGGAGCCATTCCAAAACTTGGGAGCTTCAAGTTGGGGATGGATTAATTCACTTGGGAGTGAATTAATCCATCCCCTGTGGCAAGGATAAGTGTAAATTACTACATTAATGATGATAAATGAAATGCTCAAGTATAAAGTAGATGACACCTGGCTTAACAACAATATGTTTGAAAAATATCTAGTTTTTTAAGAACAAAATACAAACATTAGTCATCAATAGTGTTACACGGTTGCCAAAAAAAAGCCAGTGCAATTTTAGGCTGCATGAACAGGAGCACAGTGTCCAGACTGAAGAAGCAATACGCCCACTCTGTTCTGTTTTGATTGGAGAACCCCAGTTCAAGAAGAATATTGATTAACTGAAATGCACCCATAGGAAGACAACCTACTTAGTAAAAGATACAGAAATTATATGAGAAGCAGGTTAGGGAAATGGTATGCTTAGTTGTGAGAAGAAAATACTGAAAAGTGATATGAGAACCATCTCTAAAATAACAGAAGGGATATTAGATAAAAGACAGAGCAAGCCTGTTTTCTGCTGCTCCAGATGATAATAGAATACAATAGAATAACTTTATTTGTCCTTGTGCTATTGCACTACAAAATTATATGCCTCCCCCCACAAACACCACAAAACAACACACCCTTCATTCCACACCACCACCACCACCCAGCCCCCAATACCACATCAATGCAAAACTACAGAGTTCAACATAGCCACAGCTCTAGGATAAAAACTACCTTTCGGTTGATTTTTCCTTGTCTTTGTCACCCTGTACCATCTGCCAGATGGCAATAATAATAATAATAATAATAATAATAATAATAATAATAATAATAATAATAATAATGAATATGCCAGGTGAGATGGATCCCCAGGAATGCTCTGAGATTTCTTAAGGCAGCAGAAATTATAACGTTCTTCCAATGAGGAGAGAGGACAGCCAATGATTTGCTTTGGAAGAGTGGTGACCCTTTGGAACGCCTTATTGTCTGCCATTGCATGGCTACCAAACCATGCACAGATGCAGTAGCCTAGGACACTCTCTATATAACAGCTGTAGAAAATCACCAACAGTTTTTCATTCAGTTGGTGGTTCCTTAAGTGTCTCAGGTTGTACAGGGACAGATTTATTGAAATTAGAAGAAAAGAGTTTCCTTTTTAAAAATCCTGATGGTAAGAGCTGTTTGACAGTGGGATAGACTATTCTGGAGACTGAGCTGTCCTTTGCAGACTTTTAAATGGAGCATTTTAACTCTATACTCCTGTATGGCAAAAAGTTGGACTAGATAGTCTTTTAGACCTCTTTCATCTCTTTGATTCTACCATTCTGTGTTAACACTACAAAGAACGGTGAGTATAGCACTATATATAGGATTTACCTACCACATAAAAATTCTGTGACCACCCAGCAAGTGACATTTTACAAGGTCAGCAAACAGCATAAGCACTACGAGCTGCTTACACAGATAAAGAACTGTCTTGAAGAATGAAGACAAATGGTATCTGAGAGACAAAACACTACAAGATGGATAGAAGTGACAAGTACAATTCTGTAAGCCTCAGTATTAGTCTAGATTGTTTTTATTTTGTATATCAGTAACTTGAAAGAAGGAACATCTATACTAGCAGATACAAAGATAACAGAATATAACTAAGGTCAAGTGCAGAACAGTCTCATGTGCAGGAAAAAGTCAGGATTCCCCCACCCCAGATCGGAGCAGAATAATTCACTCCACATCAAGAGAGCACTCTGAACTCCACCGATGAGGATCAGGACCAAACCTGGCACACAAACCCCCCATGAGCAAGAGTACCATACATACTGGAGGGGGTTGGAGAGAGTAATCTGGCAGTATGGAAGTTGTAGTCAGCACACAGCCAGGAATACTTTGAACCCCACTGATGATAGATCTGAACAACATGTGGCACACAGAATTTCTATGACTAACTGAACATACTGGAGTGGTTTGGGGGAACTGATCAAACAGGATAAGAGTTGTAGTTCACCCTGCATCCATAGAGCATTCTGAATCACACCGATGATGGATCTGGACCAAGCTTGACACACAGAACCTCCATAGCAACAGAACATACTGAAGGGGGTTAGGAGATCTGATCTGGCATGATGGAAATTATACTGTGAAGCCCACCAATGACAGATCTGAACAAAATGTGGCACACAGAATTCCTATGACCTACTGAACATACTGGAGTGGTTTGGAAGGATTGACCCACTAGGATGGGAGTTGTAGTTTACCATTCATCTGAGCACTCTGAACCCCACTGATGACGGATCTGGACAAAATGTGGTACACATACCCAACATGACAATTTTTAAGTACTGATGGTTCTTGATGGGACTAACCTGGCATGACGTGAGTTGTAGTCCACCCACATGCTTATGCATTTTCTTATTGTACCGTTTTCGTACCATTTTTGTACCGTTTTTACCTGTTGTATGTTATATATGCACTCTGGAGTGCTTTGTAAGCCGCCCCGAGTCCCTTTAGGGAGATGGTGGTGGGATATAAATTATCTATCTATCTATCTATCTATCTATCTATCTATCTATCTATCTATTGATTGTGTGAACAATATTGTTTTGGTGTCCTGGATTTTACGGATTCAAGGATTTGGCTGCCAAATGCACAAAAAGAGCCTAGCCAGGAGGGGGAAGGGAGGCTTAGCCAATATGGATCACAGCAGCTATCTTTTTGGATAATGAGGGCTAATGGGGCTGAGTGGCACTCTACCTGAGGCAGTGCCTCCAAATAAGGTGAGCAGCAGCTCCTCCTCCTCTTTCTTTCCTGGCATCCCTTCCATCCCTTTTCAAAGCCCCCCTCCCCCCCCCCCCCGGTGCCTGCTTGAGGGAAATGGAAAATCGCTTTCCCAGCATCACTTTGTGCAGCATGAGCATTAAAGGAGCCATTGTGCTCCCTCTTGGGGCATGATGGGAGTTGAGATTTTTCTCTGTGTGTGTTTATCACTTTCTTTCTCAGCCAATCAAAGCCTGGTTGATTGTGTCTTCTCCTCCCCTCTATTGGCATGCTCTTGGGACTTCAATTCCTCCTCTAGCGTTTCTTTTTAAATGTTATGGTAAAAACTTAATAATTTTCCCAAAAATCAGTGGATTGGTGAAACATCCCAAAACTTGGCAGGCTTGCCGTAGTTAATGTGGCCTACAATTGACGCATGTTTCATGCTCACAGGCCTTAAAATGACAGAGGAATGAGTCTTTAAAGTTTCCCATTGGCATCAATTGACCAATTCTTACTGGCTCGAAAATGAAAACCCCCTCCCAAATCCTGGAAGTTCCTAAAAAAAATGGAGGGGAGGCAGCCAAAAATCAGATACTGAAATGGTATGGGATTTTTCTGAATTACACACCCCTAATGTGTGTGTGTGTGTGAGAGAGAGAGACAAAGAGAGAGAAGGGAAAGAGTGTACACACACACACACACACACACACATTATTTTCTGTTTACCATCTGTTAATTTCTCAAAGTAACCCTCAGAGATCTGGATCTCTTAATTATTATACTTTTTTTTTTAATACGGTTTAAAAATGATAAAGCAGAACACCAGTTTGTGAAGCAGTATCCATGATAGGAGTGCATTATTTGTGCAATAAAGTATGCTCAGTATTATTATTTTATAGAGGTGACATATATTTTAAATAATTCCAAAATTCTTAAACAACATATGCTAATACTCACAGCTATCAGCATATGCTAAGATGTTTCTATACAACAGTGTTGAAGAAGCCACATTGTACAGTCTCTGAAGCATCAGCCATTATTATTATTTATTTATTTCCATCATTTCTATCCCGCCCTTCATACCCGAAGGGACTCAGGGCAGCTTACAAAACTGGCAGAATTCGATGCCAATATACAACAATACAAAAGAATAAAACATAAGCAATTAAAAACAGATTTAAAATAATACAAAATACTTGAGCCATTCATCCACAAAACCTTGTACATAAACCTTAGTCCAGACCGAGTCGAAGCCAATGAAACTTATTCTTTGAACGCTTGCTCGCATAGCCAGGTCTTCACTTTCTTTCTAAAACTCAAAAGGGATGGAGCCTGCCAGATGTCACTAGGGAGGGAGTTCAACAGCCAAGGAGCCACCACTGAGAAAGCCCATTAGAAAAAAAAGGGGACAAAATGCTTATCAAGAGTTTAAAGCTGCCATCAAACACAGAGTTTTTACAGACACAAATCCCCAAGGTCCCCACCATACATAAACCCCACTGGAACCCAAAAGCTAAATGACTGAAAATAACACCAGAAGCAACATTATTTCACTTCCAGTCATGTGAGAAGGCCCAGTGGAACCCTCAAATGAGATATATGAGTGAAAATGGCTCCATTTGCAATTCCTCACCTGCAATTTCCCATGACTGACTATGTGACAGAGGTGATCTTATTTATCTCAGAAGCAAAAACATTTCCACTTATGTAATAAAAAAACAATATTTAGATAAAAGGTTCCCATTACTTTTCCCTGAGTTTGAGAGAGAGTGGTTCTCCCAGGGTCACCAAACAGTCTTCAATCACTGAGCAGAAATGTACACCCAAGTCTTCCAAAAGCATAGGCTATCACTACAGTAGAGTCTCACTTATCCAACACTCACTTATCCAACGTTCTGGATTATCCAACACATTTTTGTAGTCAATGTTTTCAATACATTGTGATATTTTGGTGTTAAATTCATAAATACAGTAATTACTACATAGCATTACTGCGTATTGAACTACTTTTTCTGTCAAATTTGTTGTCTAACACGATGTTTTGGTGCTTAATTTGTAAAATCATAACCTATTTTGATGTTTAATAGGCTTTTCCTTAATCCTTCCTTATTATCCAACATATTCACTTATCCAACATTCTGCCGGCCCGTTTATGTTGGGTAAGTGAGACTCTACTGTATTTATTATTATTATTTATTTATTACAATATTTATATCCTGCCCTTCTCACCCAACAGGGGACTCAGGGCGGCTTACAATAAAACGCATATATCAAAATTGTACAATACACTATAAATCAGTTAAAAAATTAACTTACATTGGACATTCATAAAACACATTATAAAATACAGATAGGTGTGTTCAAGTTTAAAAGACCGGGTCTGTCAATTGAGTTCCAGTGTATATAAGAGTAATTAACACTGCTAATTGTTATTCGAAAGCCTGGCCCCAAAACCAAGTTTTAACCTTCCTACGGAAGGATAGGAGGGAAGGAGCCTGCCTGACTTCACTGGAGAGGGCGTTCCATAGGTGGGGAGCCACTACTGAAAAGGCCCTGTCTCTCGTCCCTGCTAGCCACACCTGTGAGGCTGACGGGACCGCGAGCAGGGCCTCATCTGATGATCTTAAGCTTTGAGGTGGGTCATTCTGGGAGACACATTCGGACAAATAAGCTGGGCCGGAACCGTTTCAAGCTTTATAGGCTAAAGCCAGCACCTTGAATTGTGCTCGGTAGCTAATCGGCAGCCAGTGGAGCTGGCGTAACAGAGGAGTGGTACGCTCCCTGTATGCCGCTCCAGTTATTAACCTGGCAGCCTCCCGTTGGACTAATTGAAGCTTCCGAGCAGTCTTCAAAGGCAGCCCCACGTAGAGTGCATTGCAGTAGTCTAAACGGGATGTAACAAGAGCTTGGACCACTGTGGCCAAGTCCAGCTTCCCAAGATACGGTCGCAGCTGGTGCACAAGTTTTAACTGTGCGAAGGCTCCCCTAGCCACCGCTGAGACCTGGGGCTCCAGGCTCAACGATGAGTCTAGGATCACACCCAGACTGCGAACCTGCGCCTTCAGAGGGAGTGTGATCCCATCCAGCACAGGCTGTAACCCTATACCCTGTTCGGCCTTCCGACTGACTAGGAGGACCTCTGTCTTGTCTGGATTCAATTTCACTGTGTTGGCCCTCATCCAGTTTAGGACCTGAATAGCCTCCTTAGTGACAGGTGGAAAGGAGTGACAGAGCTGGACATCGTCTGCATACAGATGACACCGCACCCTGAAACTCCGGATGATCTCTCCCAGTGGCTTCATGTAGATGTTAAACAACATGGGAGACAATACAGAGCCCTGCGGGACCCCACAAATCAATGGTTGTGGGGCCGAGCAGGCATCCCCCAATGACACCATCTGGGACCAACCCTCCAGGAATGAGTGGAGCCACTGTAGAACAGTACCTCCAAGTCCCATTCCCGCGAGGCGTCCCAGAAAGATACCGTGATCGACGGTATCGAAGGCTGCTGAGAGGTCCAGCAGAACCAGGAGGGACACACTCCCCCTGTCCAGTTCCCGGTGAAGATAATCGACTAAGGTGACCAAGGCTGTCTCGGTACCATGCCCTGGCCTAAAGCCAGACTGTGCTGGATCCAGAAAATCAGTATCAACCAAGAATCCCTGGAGATGTGAGGCAACCACATGTTCCAAGACCTTGCCCAAATAGGGGAGATTGGAGATAGGCTGAAACTTTCCAAATTGAGTGGGATCCAGTGATGGCTTTTTCAACAGCGGCTTGATCACAGCCATTTTTAGGCTTGCTGGAAACTTACTCTCCAGAGGGAGCATTCACCACCACCTTCACCCACTTGGCCAAACCCCCTCTGGCTTCTCTCACCAGCCAGTATGGGCAGGGGTCCAGGATGCATGTAGTCGGTCTTGCCTCTCCAAGGATCTTGTCCACATCCTTGAGCTCAACCAATTGAAAAGAATCCAACAAAACTGGACAAGCAGGTGCACTCGATACATCCTCAGAGACTGCCGTTAATATGGTGTCAAAGTCGGAACGGATCAGAGCGACTTTGTCCGCAAAGAACCGAGCAAATGCTTCATAGTGGGCTGCTGAGTAATCAGGGCTCCCACCTTGATTGGTGGGAGTTAACAACCCTCTGATGACACGGAACAGCACCGCCGGACGGTTCTGTGCGGACGCAATATTGGCCACAAGGTGGACTCTCCTTGCAGCTTTGATTGCCGTGGCATATGCCCTAAGATAGGAGCCTAGCCGTGTTCGGTCTGACTCATTATACTCTGATCGCCACACGCACTCTAGTTCCGTCTTCTTTTGCTTCATTGTTGCCAGCTCCTCAGTAAACCAAGCAGCTGGTTTAGCTCGGTTACTTGAGAGGGGACGCTCCGGAGCGATCATGTCTTTTGCCCTAGTCATCTCTCCATTCCAGAGAGAGACCAGAGCATCAACAGTATCACCTGCCAAGGAGGCGGGAAATTCCCCAAGAGCTATCGGGAATCCTTCTGGATCCATAAGCCTCCTGGGGCAGACCATTTTAATAGGTCCTCCACCCCTGCAGAGGTTGGGGGGTGCAATAAGTCTAAACCTGATCAGGTGATGGTTGGTCCATGGCAAAGGAGCGATGATGAGCTCCTCCACACCGCCACCTTCCTCCCATCCCTGACAGAAGACCAAGTCTAGTGTGTTTCCCACACTGTGGGTAGGGCCTGTTACTAATTGGGACAGCCCCGTAGTTGCCATGGTGGCCATGAAGTCCTGAGCCGCACCTGAGAGGTTGGTCTCGGCATGGACATTGAAGTCCCCCAGCACTATGAGCCACTAAAACCACTACACCATGCTGGACATTAATGGTCACTCAAACCAGTTTGCCAATCTGGCTCTAACTTAAGAAAGCTCCTTTTCCCCTATAAAGAAGAATGCTACTTGTAACAGATGCCTGGCTGAGCCAGAATGGACTTGCTCTCCACATGGCTTTTTTGAACAAGCAATAACAAAAAGATGTGGTGGAGAGAACAATTTGCATAGATACATTTCTTAGGACAAAACACTGATGTAATCATTCATTTCTCTTGGTTTTGCAATGTTGCGAGCACTACAAAAATTAGAAAAGGCCCTCTGCTGGATAATTAGGGCATAATGCACTCTAGAAAACCTATAAAATCATTGAATTTTTGTCAGCAGCTTATTCTGATCAAACTTCTTAACAAATTTCAAAATAGACAAAAGTTGTTTGTTCATTTCATTTCAGAAAAATATGTTTACCTTTGATATTAATGCCTTCAGCATTATATTATATATTTGATATATAATGATATTTTATATATAATTTTAACATATTTCTCCCACTGTTTGGTCATGTTATCAGCCAGGAGATGCAGAGAGGAAGCCACATTGGAACCACCACCACCACCCCACTCCCATGTTGACAGATTAAAGTTTTAAGAAGAAATTGTAACATATGTAGTATTATTACAATGCAAACAAATCATTGTATTATTGGTTGATGTCTGACATAAAGCCAAAAGACATAGACCCTCCTCTCGGTCACACCCCCATCTCAAGTGTGGCTAGTGGGAAGGAGAAAGAGGGCCTTCTCTGTGATCACTCCCCATCTCTGGAACTCCCCGCCCCCTAAATAATTTAAAATGGTCTCCTTTCTCCTCTTCTTTAAAAAGCTATTGAAAACACATTTGCAATTTATTTTATGAAGTGGAGGAGGAGTAAGTGCATTGACATGTACCCTCACTAGCTACTAACGCCTGTTAATCCACTGTTAACCATCTCCCTCCCAACTATTTTAGACTAATTTTAGATTTTTAATGGCATTTTAAGGATTTAAAATGTTTATAATTATGTTCTTTGTGCTATGTATTGTCTTGCTTGTTTATGTTGTCTTTATAATGTATTGATTTGCTTTTGACCTGTTATATGTACTGCTTTCGGCATTGAATATTGGCCATTGTTTATTATTTTGCAAGCCGCCCTGAGTCCCATCGGGGAGATAGGGCGGGCTATAAATAAGGTTTTCATTAATTCATTCAAAAGAGAAATAAAATACTGCCAAGTTCTAGGGCATTTTCAAAAATGAATTCATCAATTGTTTGTCTGACACAATCAGTATGCGTGGAACTTCGGAGACTCCTGACTGCAAACATGATTATTCTCCCAAATTGAGGAGTTTTGCAGAAACACAAAGAAAGTTATTCTGTCTGAGTCACAATCTGTCAATATCGGAAGATAAACAAATACATCAGTTTTCCCATGTCGGAAGCAAATTTGAAAAAAATATAATGGACACAAAGCCGTATATTGACAACCTATCACATAGGAAGATTGCCTTGCTATCAGATTAGAAAGAGCTGGGTGTTTTCATTTTCTACATTATAATTTAATAAAATCCTTACATCGTTTGTAAACATCTGATGCCAATAGTCCCAATTTCAGAATGCACTGAATTATCTCTTAGAAATATCAAAGCATGTCTACACTTCTTCACTCTAGGACTAGGTTAATCCAAAACACCAAGAGCTTTGCTAAAAAAGAGGAATGATGACTCATGTAAAAATCATGTGCCTCTGAACTTAATGTATTATTTGATGAATCACAACTGTATTAAAAATTACAATGTCTTTTCCAGATTGAATTATTATTAACACCTTCTGTTATGAATCTGGTATGTGTGTGTGTGTGTGGGATGTCTTTTTATATCATTGGAAGTATCTTCAATCTTCAGTATGTCTAATTTACATGGCAATAAATTTTCCAGTCCATGTTGAGGTAATGTCTTTGTTAGGTCACCTAACAATCCAGGAAAAACATCAAGTAACCAATGTTTCTTCATCATGCAGAGATGTTTAACATACATGATGTGAGAAAGTGATGGTTTTAGAGAAAAAAAAATTAAAAATGAGTTACTTGTAGCTTCTGGAACGTTAAAAATTAATCCTAACATTTTAAATCTAGATTAAGACCATTATATGTTTTATCTTCACTATCTTCTGCAATTCCCATAAAAGTATCGTGTTCAGACATGCACATTATGATATAGAAGAAACCCTATTAATGCCAACAAGAGCCTTACGACCTCATCACATGAGATGAAATTGAGATCCTAGCACACTGCCATGATTCTTCCTTCTTGGAGCCCTCCAGGTGAAGTCATGCTAACCCTCTATTCTGCCTTGGTCAGGCCACACCTGGAATACTGTGTCCAATTCTTGGCACCACAGTTGAAGGGAGATGTTGACAAGCTGGAAAGCATCCAGAGGAGGGCGATTAAAATGACCAAGGGTCTGGAGAAGAAACCCTATGAGGAGCGGCTTAAAGAGCTGGTTATGTTTAGCCTGCAGAAGAGAAGGCTGAGAGGAGACATGATAGCCATATACAAATATGTGAGGGGAAGTCATAGGGAGGAGGGAGCAAGCTTGTTTACTGCTGCCCTGGAGACTAGGACGCAGAACAATGGCTTCAAACTACAGGAAAGGAGATTCCACCTGAACATCAGGAAGAACTTCCTCACTGTGAAAGCTGTTCAGCAGTGGAACTCTCTGCCTCGGAGTGTGGTGGAGGCTCCTTCTTTGGAGGCTTTTAAGCAGAGGCTGGATGGCCATCTGTCGGGAGATTTTCCTGCTTCTTCTTCCAACTCTATGATTCTATGATTCTATGATTATCCCAAGCTCCAGAACAAAGGGCAAGAGTTATGCCTCCCTCTATATCTATTGCATTCCTAATCCAGGTAGACATGCCTTGCTCTTAACTTTAAAACAGCAGCAGCAGCAGCAGCAGCAGCAGCAGCAGCAACAACAACAACAGCAACAACAACAACAACAACAACAGCCTGTATCAGTATGTTTAGCATCATATGTAGATGATTCTTGTATGATGTTTTTCAGTAGTGATTGCCAAGGATCTGACAAACTAAAAGTGGACAAAAAACAGGTAGAGTATAAAATGGTGACAGGATACATATACAATTGCTAAATTTCAACAAAGGGTGAGTCTGGATTGGGGATTTGAAGACTGTGGAGTGTGTGGACTGGAACACGCTGGCTGAAATCTTTCAGGGAACAGAAGATGATCTAGGGCCCCTTCTACACTGCCATATAAAATCCAGATTATCTGACAGCATATTCTCATATAATCCAATTCAAAGCAGATAATATGGATTATCTGATTTGATGATCTGAATTATATGGCAGTGGAGATCCAGCCTCCGAAGCACCAAACAATATTTCCCATGTTGCTCAGAGCTATTCCTCAGCCATCTGGACCAGATATGGACTATGCATGTGGGTACATGTAATGCCTTCATTTTACAAAGAGCTTAATTTCATCAGACTAGTTTAAATATAATTTATTTTAATCATGCTTAATATCTCTTTTATGATAATGATAATTTATTGACCTTTTCAGGATTAGAAAGTTGGCAAAATTTTACCTTTCACTGTTCAAAACCTGAGATTTGTATATAAAAATTATATAGTTGAGACTTATACTAATGAAAATATTGCTCAATGATTGAACAAAAGGTATGAAGATAGATTTCACTTAAGTAATTGGCTTCCTTTCTATTGCTTCTGGTCCATTAAATTTGTCAGCAAAATACATGAGCACATAAGGTCAATGCTGAAAGAATGTTTACAGGTGTAATCAGTTTAAAATTGGGTAATTAGCCACATTATTACAGTTAACTGAATTGGTGAAATTAGAAATGGAGAAAAGGCTTTTAGGTCACTTTGTCAATCTTACAAACCAAGCAGATGTGTTTTCTACATTTGCTTCACAAGAGAAGCATTTAAAAGATAGTGTTCTTGCAATATATCCTAGAAGATTGTGTTATGTGATGGTTTTTAGCCTTGCCCAAAGATTTTAAAGATGAAAGGAAAGCACAGATTTTAAGGATAAAATAAGTAATGTAGAAAACGATTTAAAAAAAAAGGTAAAGGTTTCCCCTGATGTTAAGTCCAATCGTGACCGACTCTGGGGGTTGGTGCTCATCTCCATTTCTAAGCTGAAGAGCCGGCATTGTCCATAGACACCTCCAAGGTCATGTGGCTGTCATGACTGCATGGAGCGCCGTTACCTTCCCGCCGAAGCGGTACCTATTGATCTACTCACATTTGCATGTTTTTGAACTGCTAAGTTGGCAGGATCTGGGCCTAACAGTGGGTGCTCATTCCACTCCCGGGATTTGAACCTGGGATCTTTTGGTCCACAAGTTCAGCAGCTCAGAGCTTTAACACACTGTGCCATTAGGGGTCCATAGAAAACAATAGGTGGCTCTATTTTCTTTGTTGCAAACTGATTATGTGTGCATTATTGAAGCATTCAGAAAAGTGCTATTGACGTTTGTGGCTAAATTGGATTTAATAATTCTGTTCATGCATTCACTTGAATATGATTGCAATAAACTGACAAGAGGGATCCAAATGTGCCCCAAACAACCTATCTCCAATGTCCTTGTCTACTCAGACTTTTGTGTTGAATGTTAAGGTATCAAAAGGGCTCTGTGCTCATGTTTCTCTGGAAACTTACAAAGTTTCTGTGAGCAAGAAGCCTAAAAAATTGGTAGTCTTGGTCGGTGTTCAAAGGAGCTTTGTAACTATGGTATGTTTCACCAAATGAAGGTATAGAACCCTCTTCAAATCTTACCCATACCCCAAGCAGTTCCGGCTCCTCGAAAATCTCATTAAATGGGCTGCTGTGAGTTTTCCCGGCTGTATGGCCATGTTCCAGAAGCATTCTCTCCTAACATTTTACCTGCATCTGTGGCCGGCATTTTCAGAGGTTCTTTTGGCAGTGAAGCAAGTGGAGTGTGTGTGTACACACACACACACACACACACACACACACACACACACACACACATATCTATCATCTATCTATCTATCTATCTATCTATCTATCTATCTATCTATCTATCTATCTATCTATCTATTTATCTATCTATCTGTGGAATGTCCAGGTGGGAGAAAGAAGCCTGCCTATTTAAAGCAAGTGTGAATGTTACAAGCTTGAATTAGCATTTGAGTAGCCATGAAGTTTGCAAAGTCAATCAATGAGTGTATCTGCATAGAGATAGGCTTTTGTTGTCTGAAGGCATCCTCTGTTTGGGAGGTGTTCACTGTTCCTTGGTTGTTTGTTGTGTGGAGTTCTCCTGCTTCTGAGTTGTGTACTTTATTTACTGTCTTGATTCTGGTGTTTTTTGAATACTGGTAACTAGATTTTGTTCATTTTCATAGCTCCCTCCTTTCTGTTAAAATTGTTCACATGCTTGTGGATTTCAATGGCTTCTCTGCATAGTCTGACATAATAGTTGCCAGAGTAGTCCACAATTTCTGTGTATCCAGGTTGGTTTATCATGTGGTCTCCTATAGCTGACTTCTCTGGTTGAATTAGTCTTTAGTGATGTTCATGTCCTTTGATTTGTGTCTAGGCACTGCATTTAGTGGTCCTTATGTAGACTTGTCCATAGCTGCACGGTATACAATAGACTCCTGCAGAGATCAGAAGATTCCTCTTATCTTTTGCTGACCATAGTATTTGTTGAATTTTCTTGGTGGGTCTGTAGAATGTTTGTAGATTGTGTTTCTTCATCAGCTTCCCTATGTAGTCAGAGGTTCCCTTGACGTATGGTAAGAATACTTTTCCTCTAGGTGGATCTTTGTCTTTATTCTCATGGCTTGTTCTTGGTCTTACAGCTCTTCTGATGGCTGTTATAAAATACCCATTACCTCTAGAGCCCAGTTTAGGTGGTTCAGTTCATCATGAAGGAGGTGGGGTTCACAGATTCCATTTGCATGGTCTACCTGGGCTTTAACTGTACTTATTTTTTTTTTACCTGGATAATGGTTGGAATTTTTATGTAGGTATCTATCAGTGTGCATAGGTTTTCTATAAACTTTGTGGCCCAATTGTTGATTTGGTTTGGAGATGACTAGGACATCTAGAAATTGTAGTTTTTCTTTTGTTTTCTTTTTCCATGGTATGTTGGATGTTTGGGTGGATGCTATTGATGTGGTCCAGGAACTTATTTAGTTTTTCTTCTCTGTGGCTCCAAATGGTGAACGTATCATCCACACATAGGAACCATATAGTGGGCTTTTTGGTGCTGATTCCAGCAGTGTAGACTCATGCTGGATCTAAACTGCCCTATATCCCAGGATCAGATCCCAGATTATCTTCTTATCTCAGATTATCTGACAGTGTAGACTCAGGGCCTACATAGACCCTAAAATTCAGGAAAAAAATGGGATAAAATCGGGGTGGCTAAATGCCATTTGCCAAACATGCATGCTTGATCACATTAATGACCGAAAAACACATGTTTAAAAGGTGCACTTAAAATCTGATTTCAGCCAGAAAATGTGCATATTGGCATCACTGTATATCCCTGCACTCAATGAAAACTTGTGACTTCATTCCTATATGCTGGTGTGGACTGTTCCACACAGGTCCACATTTTTAAATGACATAACAGCTGATGGGGGCTGCAAAGAAATGGAGCCATGGACACACAGATGGCTAAACGTAAGCACAATTGGAAAGCAATTCCTATGAGAACGCTCTGCAACTATTCCTTTGTTCTGATGTTTATGAAATTAGTCAGAGCTTGAATTTACACAGTGGACACCAGCATGGCAGCCAAGTGACCCCAAAAGGAAACAGGGTTCAGGGGGGGGGAAGTAAAATAAACAGTAGGGTGAGAAGAGATAATGACAAGAAATCTGCTTGTGTGCACATTCAGATCCACATCACTGCTTATAAAGTCCAGTGCTTCTCATATAATCAATTTTTTAAAGTAAACTTCTGAGGAATGTCCCTAGTCCATCTTGCAGATTTCTAAAATCCACTACAAATGAACATATCATGATGCATGGGGAGCATTTGGGGCAGACATCTCCGTATTTGGGTTTACTGTCAGGAACCATGATTTTTTGCCCCACTTATTTGTCCTGGATTATGAGGCTGCTTGGAAGCACTCTCAGGCCCATTCTACACTGCTATATAAAATCCAGATAATCTGATTTAAACTGGATTATATGGCTGTGCAGACACATATAATCCAATTCAAAGCAGATAATGTGGATTATCTGCTTTGATAATCTGGATTACATGGCAGTATTGGGGGGGGGGGGCTCAGGCTGGATCTACACTATATCCAGGATCAGATCCCAGATTTGAACTGGATTATATGAATCTACTCTGCTAGATAATCTGAGATAAACAGATAATCTGAGATCAGATCCTGGGATAAAGGGGAAGTGTAGATTCAGCCTAAAACTCCTTCTATACTGCCATATAATCTAGATTATATCAGATAATCCACATTATCTGCTTTGAACTGGATTGTAGGTGTCTATACTGCCATATAATCCAGTTCAAAGCAGATAATCTGAAATTGATATGGCAGTGTATAAAGGGGTCTAAGGTAGCTAGTGTTGCTTGGAATTGTATTCCAATAATATATTGAAAGATCCATGGTTCTCATCCCTGTCACATCTATCTGTCGGGGTGCTTTGAATGTGGTTTTCCTGCTTCTTGGCAGTGGGTTGAACTGGATGGCCCACAAAGTCTCTTCCAACTCTATGATTATGAAAGTTGATTTAAATATGACCTAAGGTGTCCAGAACCTTAGATGCCTTACTTTGACATCAACCGTTGTTTGTCATTTATGACTAATAAATCAGGCCATTTGTTGTAAAAAAAGCCATCTTTTCAAGCATTTTATTTTCCTGTTAATTAATGAACTAAAGAGTCTTGAGAGACTACATCTTATCAAACCGTCCTGTCCTTGGTTCAATTAGTTATTGCTTGAGGCTGTTTTCCCCCACCTTTTTCATGTGCCTGTATAGACTCATTAAAGCTCTTAACAGACAACCCAGCATTTTCAAAGGAGAGTCTTATTCCATTCTACTCATAGCAAAGTTTAAGGCAAGACTAGGGTGTAATATAATAGACTTTTCTTTAAAGGAGTAGAACTGGCACTTGATAATGGGACATAATACAGTAGAGTCTCACTTATCCAACACTCGCTTATCCAACGTTCTGGATTATCCAACGCATTTTTGTAGTCAATGTTTTCAATATATCATGATATTTTGGTGCTAAATTCATAAATACAGTAATTACTACATAGCATTACTGTGTAATGAACTACTTTTTCTGCCAAATTTGTTGTCTAACATGATGTTTTGGTCCTTAATTTGTAAAATCATAACCTAATTTGATCTTTAATAGGCTTTTCCTTAATGCCTCCTTATTATCCAACATATTCGCTTATCCAACATTCTGCCGGCCCGTTTATGTTGGATAAGTGAGACTCTACTGTATTAGTAGCACAAATCCCAATGTGAATCACAACAAAGCTGAAGTAATTATGAGCTGAAGTTGCTCATGTAGGCTCTGTAAAAAGCTGATCATTTCAAACAGAAGGAGCAAAGAATCACAAGGAATGTACCTTCCCAGACTGCCAGGACCTTAGGGACTTCTTTTTGGGCATTTCATGTGAACAGCACCAACCAATATAAAAAGAAAGTGTCTTAAATACAAGAACTCATACAAACCAAGCTGTATTATCACTGTAGAATTATGGCAGTTTGAAATCACATTAACTGCCATGACTCAATATATGAAATTCTGAGATTTATAGTTTTGTGACATGATAACCCTTCTATTTAAGAGAGCTCTATTTAACAAACTACAAGTCCCATGATTTCACAGGACAGAGCCATGGCAGTTAAAATAGTGTCAAACTGCTATACATTGTGCAGTGTATATAATGCTCCAAAACCATAACTGATTTTATAAAATTGAAGCAATTAATTAAAACAATATATGGTATAAATGAACTATGTATGAAAATGTAATACCCTTGTGTAATAACTTCAACAACAACCATATTACCCAAATTACACTATAACCATTCAACAAAACAATTTGACAAATAAATAATTGGCAACAATAGTTACAGGTAGGTAAAATTCCATGTAAACCTCCTTTTCTGTGATTTTTGGAAATTATGTATCTATATATAGTATAGATATAATGTGATTTGGTTAATGTGGTAGTTGTGTATATTATACAAATGTTACTCAATGTAAAGTTGTTGCATTAGTTTATGGTTTGTACATATAGTTAGTATAATAAACTATATTGTTTTATTTCGTTCTTTCAGTTTTTCCTTCTATCATATCAGGGATTTTAAAATATGAATATTATGTTTGATCCCTACAGGCTTTCATTACTTTCCCTCTGAAACACACACAGGAGGAGAGAGGATTCCAAGAGCATCAGGCCTCACAAAATTGTGTTCTCCCGCAAAGTGTCCATTGCTTTCAAGTTAAGAAACACATTCACAGGCTAGTCTGGAATGGTCTTTTACACTTTCAGTGTTTTTAAACAGAAGACTTCTTTCTAACACTATTAATCTGTGATTTCTCGAAAGTCCTTTGGAATACTTTTCCCTTCTTCTTCCCCTCAAATATGTTTCCCCTGCTGAATTAAATAAACTTCTACTGGAGCCTAAGGTATTTGGAAGGATTTTAACAACAGACTCTGCAGGGAGAGAAATGCTGTAGATCAGCCTTCAAGGTCAAAACAGAGGATTTCAGCACTTTTATCCATTCTAATCATAGTTATCTTGATCATGCAGTCTATATCCCCACTGGCCAACCAGTGCACATTGGGATTGTGCCTACAAGGGAAACAGACTGGCTCTTACCCCTGCAGCCGTGTTTTGAATAGCTGTATTTTTATCATACAAAATGTTCTAAGATTTTGTTTTGTTGTTTTGGTTTTTGCAAAAAAAAATCTAAACAAAAATAATTAGAAATGTTATTGAAACATTGAGACATTCAAGATGGCTGCCACCAACTCTGGAATTTCATTCCCACCTCAACTTTTTAAAAATAAAATAATGGGCTGAGATTCTGTTCTGTTTCAAACGGAATTGTTTTAAATAATTGTTATATTTTAAAGTGTAGATTTACATGATTTTGATAGCTTAATGTTAGTCTAATGCTCAGTTTTGTGTATGTTTCTATTGTCTTTTTGTGTGTGTGTGTGTGTGTGTATGTATGTGTGTGTGTGTGTGTGTGTGTGTGTGTGTGTGTATATATATATATATATATATATATATATATATATATATATATATATGCATGCCAGCTTGAGTCCCAGTTTTGTGATAAAGGCATCGGGTCATTGCTAATGTGATGTAGTGGTTTGATGTTGGATGACTACAATTCTGGAGACCAGGGTTTGAATCCCTGCTTAGCCACAAAACCTACTGGGTGACCTTGGATAAGTCACAGTCCCTCAGCCTTAGAGAAGGGCAAACCCTCTCTGAACAAATCTGCTTAAGAAAACTCTGTGATAGGTTCACCTTACTGTTGCCATAAATGAGTAATGATCTGAAGTCACACAATGATGCCTTGGTAAACACCAACAACCATATATGAAATTGAATCTTCTGAAAAGGGTTGAGTAAAAGGCAACCAATGGTATCAAGGGACTGTTGCACCTCAAGGCTGCATGGGCACCTTGAAAACCACACTGGAGCCCAGAATATAAGCAATCAAGCTGTTTACTGTAGAATATAAGCAAGCACAAGCAAATAAAGTTCAAAGTCAATAGAGTGGATGAACAATCAAGAAATATACTTATCTGTCCTTAACAGAAGTCAAAAAAAGTCTCTCAAGGTTATAATCCAAACTGGAACTGTACTTAGTCCCACAAAAATATCAGTTGTAGTCCACACAGAGTTCACTTTCCAAGCAGGAAACAGCAGGAAACCACAAGGAACAAGTACCAAACTCAAAGTAATCCAAGGAACTGTAATCCACACAGCAAGGAATCAGCAAGGTTCAACAAGGCAAGAGATACTTGGAATCTTGGCTTGGAAATCATGGAAGCAAGAGCACGAAGACAGAGATGAATAGCAAAGTTGACACCTCTGTGGTACAGAGAAAGCAAGGAATATTTAAGGAGATTTCAAGGCTGTTATTTCTAATGAGAGCTAGGGAGAGCTGTCCTTCTCATGGGAAAGCTCCTCATTAGTGCATCTCTGAACCAAACGTTGACTCCATCTCAGAAACTCCCTTTTGCTTCGTCCTTGCGTAAACATCTCCCTTCTGTCAAAGTCATCAGCCTCCTCTGGGCTAACAAGCCCATCCGGCTGAACTGGCCTTGACTGTCCACTGGAATGCTCATCCCTGGTGTCAGAATCCTCTGTAGAAACCAATTCAGGCACCTGTAGTTGGATTGCAGGCCTATAATCAAAGTCTTGAATAGGTCCAAAGTCTGATTCTGACTCCAGTTCAGGCTGACTACAACAGGGACTGGACTGGAGCCCTGTAAACAAACATTATGACTTCTGGGGTGGTTTAGATAAGGGAAAAGAGTAAGGAAGGGGAAATTTGATTGAAATATATACAATTATGTATGGTGTTTAAAAATAGATTAAAAGAACCTTTTTTCTCTCTCCCAATATAGTAGAATTATGTAAATGATTAGGGCCCAATTCAAGGTGCAGGTTATTTCCTACAAAGCTATCTCCACAATTGCCTCCTCCCCTATGAACCTGCGTGGGCCCAAGATCTTCCAGGGAGGCCCTTCTCTCTCTCCCACCTCTGTCCCAAGCGGGACTGGTGGGGACAAGGGAGAGGGCCTTCTTTGTGGTGGCCCCCCAGCTCTGGAACTCTCTCCCCAGGGAGATTAGGTTGGCTCCTTCATTGCTCATCTTCCGCCGGGAATTGAAAACGTGGATGTTCCGGTGTGCGTTTGAGTGAATAAGCCCATCAGACATGCAATCTGTTTACAAATATGTATGGCACTTTATCACTGTTCCTCACTCTATATGTTTAGCACTTTAATGGAACTGTTCCCTTGTTCTTTCCCTATTTGCCCTGATTTTACCTTTGGATATTTTAGAGCTCTTGCACTAGTCACCCTCTGCTGTATGTAGCAATTGACGCTCAGGCTTTTAAAGTAACTGTTATGTTATGTTGTTTATACCTTTGTTATATTGTTTTAAATTACTGTTTTAATTACTGTTGTATGTAATGCTATATTGTTGTTTTTGGGCTAGTCCTTGTGTAAGCTGCCTCGAGTTCCTTCAGGGAGATGGAGGCAGGATACAAGAATAAAAGAATAAAGACTACATTCATTGTTTCTTTTGTTCTGAAAGACATACACACACCGCCACTGCCCATCTCTCTCTTTCTCTCTCTATCTGGACACCAAACATCTGGAGCTGTCTTAAGGCCCTTCCACACAAGCCCAAAATCCGTGAAGGTTGTAGGTTAAATTGAGGGGACTTCCAGACATACATTAAACTTGTTCCAAAGCAGGTTTAAGTCCCCACAACCTGGGGGAAAAACAAGTTTTCCTGTCAGTTGTCCCCACTGCATTGCGGTAATTATTGCGCTGCAATGGGGCTACCCCAACCCCCCCTCTAAAAGTCTTTAAAATAAAACCTTACTGGGTCACATTAGGCTTCTCAGGAGCCTCCTGGAATGTGCCACTGATGCTCAAGGAGGCAGGGGTCTCAAGAGTAATCCCCCTCGCTTCCAGGTGCTTCATTGGTACATTCCAGTAAGCCCCAGAGATGTCTAATGGTGACCTGGTAAGGTTTTCTTTATTTTTAAGGATTATTGGGGGGGGGGCATCTTGCATCTTTGGGTTCCAGGAGCCCAAAAGGTGCTAGATGGATGTGAGCACCATAGGGTCCATAGCCCATTAGAACCAGACCTTTCAGGAAGGCCCAGATCTAATGGGCTATCTTATTAATTCAGGATAAAGCAGAGTTTTCCTGATTTGTCTTTAATTAATTTGCTTTTACCAGAGGTGTTGTTTGGATGCCTCCAGTAAAAGCTCAAGACAGCTCGCACATTTTAGGCCCTGTCTGAATGGACCCTGAGGCATCCGAACAACTTATTCTGGATTTAAAAAATACCTGGAAAAAATTCAGAGCTTACTGCAAAGTCCAAATTTTTTCAGGTGTTGAACCTGTGGGACCACGTTCTGTGATCCCGGCTTTCAATCCCCACAGCCATCCTAATTCTTTGGTGTCCTGGAGCCCAAATCAGTGGGAGGGTGCCCCCACCCCACCCCTTTGGTTGACCTGAGCTGGTATCTGGTAACTCCCTGAGGGAAAGCCCAGGGTTGCGGGAGGGGGTGGGGACTGAAATCCAGGAGGAAGGGGGTTATTTTAACCTTCTCCCTCCTGGGTTCTAGCTAAGGCCCCTTCTACACTGCCATATAATAAAACGTCCTATGAGATCTGGTGAAGGAATTGCACCTCTAACATTTTTCAGATTATTTATCACTTTTAAAAAAAGATAACAGATTTCAAACCAGAATCATCTGCATACAAGGCATGAATTAACACTGTACTATGATCTCTAATCGGAGATAAGCAATTTCAGGTCTGAAGCAATTATTTGAATTTGAAGGCTTCTAAACATCCAAGGTTTCATTAATATAATAAAATGCCTTTTGTACTTTAGATTGGTATCTTTTAGGATTCCTTTAGGGCAGGGGTCCCCAAACTAAGGCCCGGGGGCCGGATGCGGCCCATCGAAGCTATTTATCCGGCCCCCACGGCACAAGGGCAGAAGCGGGTTGGGCTAACTGACCCAAGGGGTCTCTTCTTCTCTTCCAACCATTATTATTATTATTATTATTATTATTATTATTATTATTATTATTATTATTAACATTGAGGCTGGGTGGCCATCTGTCAGGGATGCTTTGCTTGTGCTTTTGGTGCCCAGAGGCAGAAGGGGGTTGGACTAAATGGCCCAAGGGGTCTCTTCCAACCCTCTTTGATATTGTTGTTGTTGTTGTTGCTGTTATTATTATTAATTATTATTAATTATTATTAATTATTATTAATTATTATTGCTTGGTGGCCAACTATAGTCCAGCCCGCCAATGGTCTGAAGGATCGTGAACTGGCCCCCTGTTTTAAAAGTTTGGGGACCCCTGCTTTAGGGGGAGAATTACTTATATAACTCTCTCTGCTTTCTGCTTCGAAAATAATATTATGTTACTCATTTTTCACTTGCAACCAAAATTACTATGAGTAAGGAATAAAATTGCAAAATAAATAAATAAGGGCAGTTCTACACAGACACTATAATAGTAATTGAAATGTCTTCAAAGTGACACAAAGTTGATGCTGGTCATCTAGCCTTTGAACTAACTCAGACAATTATTTCTGCATGTAAACTAGTTATGCCAGCAATTTAGCAGCATATTACTTGCTGGATTTGAGTACAGAACCTGGGAAAAAATCAAAGCAAATTTAGTTTGCCTGTATCATTACAAATCTTCCTAAATTGTATACTATTATAGTTCAACCTTTTAAAAAACCCTACTTTTTATCATTTTCAATAGTATTCTCTTCCGACAGGACTACCCAGATAGTTTTAATGAATTTTAAACTTCCACTCTATTTTTAACTTTTGTTCTGTGTATTTAAATATGTATTTTATGGAAATATGTTTTAATATGTGCATTCTACAGACTTTTCTAAAATGATTATGTGTTTTGATTATGTGTTTTAGCAGTGTTGTAGTCCATCTTGAATCATGAGGAGAGGCAGGCAAGAAATAAAATTGTTGTTGTTGTTGTTGTTGTTATTATTATTCTAATTCAAATGTTAATATTTAACTATATTGTATTTATTTCAAGTTGGAAACCACCTGAAGAAAAGTCAGGGATAAATAATGAAAAAAAAATGATTTCAATTATTCAGTTATTTAAACGTGACAGATAATTTATTTATTTATTTTATTTACAGTATTTATATTCCGCCCTTCTCACCCTGAAGGGGACTCAGGGCGTATCACATTATGTACATATAGGGCAAATATTCAATGCCCATAAACAGATCGAACCGAGACAGAGACAACAGACAGACTCAGAGGCAGTTTAACCTTCTCCTGAGGGGATGTTCAATTCTGGCCACAGAGGGGAGCAGCTGCTTCATCATCCACTCTGATGGCACTTCCTCACTTCCTCATTCCAATGTTGTAAATTAGTTAAAATTGCCTCCCCACTTTTATAAGTGGTACCTTATTTCCTACTTGATAGATGCAACTATCTTTCGGGTTGCTAGGTCAGCAACAAGCAGGGGCTATATTTTATTTTTAATTGACGGGTGTTCACCCCGCCACAGGCTGGCCTCGAACTCATGACCTCATGGTCAGAGTGATTTATTGCAGCAGCTGTTTACCAGCCTGTGCCACAGCCTGGCCCCATTGAATATAATTGATTCAACTACTACAAAGAGAGGATTATTGAGGAGTTGAGGGCATTGAAGTTGCTATGTTGTAGAAGAAGAGGTATTTTGCAGCCAACAGTGCTTATATTGGGGTACTAAGAATCAAGTTCAAGGTTTAGCTGGGCCTTGCTGTTGGTTTTGGCTTGGAATAAATAAAAGGTCATTCAGCACTGCCATTCACAAGAAACACTGGTTGTTTGGTGTCATTTTTATCTCAGTTCTCTGTAAAAGAAAATAGCACTCCAGGTGGCTAGCAGATATAACCCAGAACAGATGAAACAATAAAAGCACTAAAAATTATCGCAATACTGAATAATGAGGTCAGTTTGACAGGTCAGATTGGAAAGATCTCCCTAAAGGCAGTAAGTGTGGGAAGGAATGGCTCACGACTGCGAGAGGAGTGCATTTCACAGAGTTATGTTCTTTTTACAAAGATAGAAGGACTCTGGGGCTGAAAATCAGTTCCCTTTCCTACTTATGAGAAAGCATGTTCATCTGTTTTAACTTTCTCTCTCATAGCAGTTTCTATCCACATCAATTGAATTGGAAACTGGACATCCATCATTTGCTTTCAGTTGTCTTTCTTCAAGAGTCTGGGATGTAGAGCTTAAATAGTATTATCATCTGTATTTCACATGCCTACAGTCTTTATTAATCAAGAATATGCTATGCAAAATCTCAATGTCCCTTTTTGTTATTCTGCATGTTTAGTTCCTGGCAGTTTCCAGAACATCTGTTCTGTGCTGTGAAGATAGAGCCAAGCACCCTGTCATTTTGGGTGATACCAGAGGGTAACCCTCCTTTTTGCCATCTGTTAAAATGTTTTGTTGCTTTCAGAAATGACTTTGCTAAAAGAAGCTAGCACAAGCAAAGCAAAAGCCAATAGGTCGGCCTAACCATTCCACACATTAAACACACAAGCTTTAAAACATCTTGACACCACATGCCAGTGCTATATTTATAGATTTCTCCCAAGAAATACATAAATACTTCTCAGCCAAAACATAAAAGGAAAAGTGCATAGGTTTTGGCAATGGAATCAGAAAAGGAACTCTTTAGTAATTTTTTGTATATGGTTAATGGTGAATGCAATATCTAGATATGAAGAATGTGTGGTCCTCCAGATTTTGCTGAACTGAAGCTTCCAACAACTCTCATTATTGATAATACTAGACCAGAGTACATTTCCCATCCCTGACCTAGGGCCCATTTACACAGGCACCTGAATCTGGAGTTAATCTGAAGCATTGCTCCTTTGGACCAGCACCAGATTCTTCAAAGGTATATTCACCTTTTCCAAATTAAAACTGAATCAGCTGTTCTCACCAACCCTGAAGTGCAGGACTGCTTTGAAGTTTCAGGGAAACTTCAGAGCATTCTCCAACTTCTGTTACTATTAGATAAAACTGGGTTAAACTAGGTTAGAGAAAACTGGGTTAACTTGTTTTATCCTGCATTAGGGGCCCAGGACTGTGTAGATAGGTTCCTAGAGCATATCACAATGCCGGCAAATCTCTACAGAGAACAATATCGCTCTTATTTTTAAAAAGTGGATAGACAAGTAAAGCAAAAACAAAAGCCTGATAATTTTTCCAGTTGTATAAAGCAGAACAGAGCTGCAGATACAAACATAGCCGGTTCTGATTATTGGAATGACATTTCGTTACTCTGCTAAAATAGTTCTGCTATACCATCATGCTTTCTAAGATAGATATTGACACAATTACATATCTGTTTTAGAGGGTAAGAACGAAATGCTGTCCCCTTTTCTGACCAAACTATTTATTTATTTATTTATTTATTTATTTATTTATTTAATTCATTCATTTATATGCTGCAACCCTCCCAGAGTCAATCAATCAAAAATTCACAATAAAATTGAAAAATTATTAAAATAACCATATAACGGAGCTAAAATAATTTTAAAAATAATAATAATAATAATAATAATAATAATAATAATAATAATAATAATAATAATACTTTATTTTTGTATCCCATCACCATCTCCCCGAAGGGACTCGGGGTGGCTAACATGGGGCCAAACCCAGAAAACACAAAGTCTAAGCATGTTAAAATATAAAACCAAGCAATAAAATAACAAGCAGAATAAAATCAAAAATGAAATTCAAGCACAATTATACACAAATATATAAAACAAGACAAGAAGTTTTAAAACCATATCAATTTCAATTTCACCACCAAAAGGGGGTCAAAGTAAAGTGCGTAGTAACTGGGTTATTCCATAAAGTGCCTGACCAAGTATTCCAAAAAATTTCCAAGATGATGTTAGAGGTGGGTCCAGAGATAAAGTACAGGATGGCAGCATGGTTGTCAAGGGCTCTATAGTTTCTTGTTTAATCGAAAGCACACTGAAAGAACCAAGTCTTAAGTTGTGTAATAAAAGTAGACAGGGTTGGAGCCAGCCTAATCTCCCTGGGGAGGGAGTTCCAGAGCCAAGGGTACACCACAGAGAAGGCTCTCTCCCTCGTCCCCAGCAACCGAACATGAAAAGCAGTCACGAAGGTAGGTGGGTCCTGAACTGTGTAGGGCTTTGTAGGTGATTACCTGCACCTTGAATTGGGACCGGAAGGTGAACGGCAGCCAATGGAGCTCCTCAAATAAGGGAGTGGACCTCTCCCTGTAAGTTGCTCCCATGGGGCTGCCGATCGTTGGACTAGTTGTAATTTCCGGGCTGTCTTCCTGTCAGACCCCTGGCAGCAGAGCACCAAGAACCATACACGGAGGCCAATCTCTATCTAATATCTTTATTAAGGAAGTATATAAAAGCAATAAAAACAAGTGAAGAATATAGTTCAGAAGCAGACCTTTCAAATGAGGTCAAATATAGTCCAAAAATGTATTGTCCAATAAATGATATTAGAGTTCAAAGTTCTTTATCCAATACCGAAACACACACTATTGCCAAGCAATAGTGTGGGGAAATGTCTGAGTCTCAGGAGTCCTAGGTAGCTTGACAACAAGGCTGGAAACAAGGCTGGATACAAGGCAAACAATGATTCTTGGAACAAGGTCCGTGGTTAAAAGCAAGCGAGGCAAGTCTTGATTATTTAATCCGGGAAACAAGGAACTGGGGTTACGAAGTCCACACACGATCTTACTCCTGAAGCTGCTCTGTTGACTCCGCAAAGATTCTCCCGCATCAAGCACCTATATTGGGGTCTCGTTTTCCCGCCAACAATCTCTTTCCCTAGAGAACGAGAAGCGAAACCCAACTCTATCCAGATGCAAGACTCCTTAGAATTTCCCAAGGGAAGCAGGCCTAATCAGCCTGTTGTTTGGCAGCAATCCGTAAACTCCTGCGATTTTGTTCTCTGACTCCTCTGTCTTTAGAGTAAGATTCCCTTCTGGGAAACGGAGGCGAGGAATGCCCAAGGTCTGTTTTATTGAATTCTTGGGGACAAACATCAACATCCGGCAGGTGAAAGGACTCCGGCTCTTGTAGAACCGGCGAAAACCCCATGTTTTCGTCTTCATCTGCCACGATGGCACTAGGAGCAGGACTACAAGGCCCATGAGGCATCACACTTCCAGGGCAGCCCCACGTAGAGTGCATTGCAATAGTCCATTCTGGAGGTAACTAAGGCGTGGACCACCATGGCCATGTCAGGCTTCAGGTGGCGCACAAGTTTTAATTGTACAAAGGCCCTCCTGGCCACTGCCGACACCTGAGCATCAAGTGTCAGCCTTGAGTCCAGAAGAACCCCCAAACTGTGAACCTGCACCTTCAAGGGGAGTGCAATCCTGTTGAGCACAGGTTGCCACCCTATGCCCCGATTGGCCGAACGACTGACCTGGAGGACCTCTGTCTTGTCAGGATTAAGCTTCAGCTTGTTCGTCCTCATCCAGCCCAACACAGCAGCCAGGCACTGGTCCAGAATCTGAGAGGCTTCCTTGGAGTTCGGTGGAAAGGAGTAGTAGAGTTGAGTGTCATCTGCATAGAGATGGCACCGAACTCCAAAACTCTGGATGACCTCACCCAGCAGTTTTATGTAGATATTAAGGTTGTCCAAAATTCCGTAATGATTCTTAATTCGGATTTATTTCGGATTGTTCTCGCTTTTTGAACCGATTACTGAGACGTTGTCCCTGGGTACAACTGGCAATGTAATTTGAACCATCATTGACCCATTCTGTAATTGTGTCTTAATGTTTTGTTAATTCCCCCCCCCCAAAAAAAAATGTTTTTTATATTTTTAAAAAATATTTTTTTAAATGTTTTTTGTTTCTGCAACCTAACTTGAATGGGAGCCTAGCGCAGCCTAAAATGGCTGCCGCTCCCTGGCCAATCAGAGACTTCCACGATGGCTGGAAAAGGTGGGAGCTAGCGTCCTCTACGTCCACTTGGAAGATCTCCATAAAACCCCCCTCCCTAACCCTGGCAAGCCATTTGGGGCTGGGTTACCGAGCGGAGAGGGTGGATTTGCAGAGCTAGGAATCAAGCAGCCTGCATTGAGGGGAGAGAGGGTGAAGTGTTCTGGCTGTAGAGAGACACTGAGACAGGGGGTCGGGTCTGGTAAGGGCTGGCTTTTGTTGCTGGTTCGATATTGTGTGTATTTTTGGGGGGGCTTGTGGGATCTGGCAAAGAGTCCTTGCTGAGGCTTTAGGCAATTTTTATTTTTCAGAGGACGTGGGCGCCAAGGCATTGCTTTCCTGATGCTCCATTTCTAAAGATCTCTGCCTTTTTTTTATTTTAGCAATCACTAGATCAGCCATTGTTTTCAATCCTAAAAGGGTACATTCGCTGGAAGTAATAGTTTCCAGAGGACGTGTGCATTCGTGCCAGGGCATTGCTTGGCGTCCTCTCCTTTTCTACTCCAAAGACCTCTGCCTTTTTTTTGATTTCAGCAATCACTAGATCAGCCATCCTTTTCAATCCTAAAAGGGTACACTCACTGGAAGTAATAGTTTCCAAAGGACGTGTGCATTCGTGCCAGGGCATTGCTTGGCGTCCTCTCCTTTTCTACTCTAAAGACCACTGCCTTTTTTTTGATTTCAGCAATCACTAGATCAGCCATTGTTTTAAATCCCAAAAGGGTACACAGGAAGTAATAGTTTCCAAAGGAAGTGTGCATTCGTGCCAAGGCATTGCTTCCCTCACGCTCCGTTTGTAATCCCAAGCCCCCGAGCTGAGTGTTATTGCATCAATCACATAGACACACATTGTTTTCAAACCTAAAAGGGTACATTGGAAGAAATAGTTTCCAAAGGACGTGTGCATTCATGCCAAGGCATTGCTTCCCTCACGCCCCGTTTGTAATGCAAGGCAAGGCATTGGCTTTCAGTCTTAGGGGATCACATTAGACACAGACAGAGAGTCCATTGATCTCAAAAGCCCCTGTCAAAATTACAAAGGGTCTGTCGGTTCCAATAAACAATTTTAACATACAGAACCGTTTCAGGGAGTTCATCAGCGAGAGCACAGTAATGAAGCGTTCGTGGGGAATAGGTGGTTCCCGCAAGAGTTCTGGGAGAGCCTTTGCCTTGGGAAGAGGAACGAGGGGTGGCACTGGAAGGAAACAAAGGGGTGCTCCTGAGGGCAGTGCCGTGCAAACAGAAATGGTGGAAGGGCGTGGTCCCAGTGGGTCGACATCGGAAAAGTGTTCCCTCCATGAGAAAACAACACCATCAACCGTATCTGAGGCTGCCACTGATGTCTCTGAACTGGGTCATGTCGTTGTCCTCACGCCGGACATACAAATAAAGAAAGAAATTGATAGGCTTCCCCTAACACTGACATCATCAGATGATGATGAGGAAGATGGCAATCCCACTCATGCCCTTCCCACAGAGGACGTCATGTTGCAACCCACTCCTTCCTCCCCCTGTCCTGTGAGCACCCCACAAAGGCCGCCGGGGGCCCCGCCATTGGGAAGGCCAAAGTCTTTCCTCTGGGACCACTTCACGGTCCATTCCCAACAGTCTTCTTTGGCTGTGTGCAGGCACTGCGGGACAAACATTAACAGGGGTAAAGACCTGAGGCATTTGTTTACCACTGGCTTACGGGTCCACATGAAGAGACATCATCCTTCAATTCCCTTGGGAGGGCGATCCCTTAGCCCCGCAAGCAGCACCCTGAGCTCTCCTACTTCTCCGTTAGGGTCTGCAGGTAGAGGGTCTCAATTAACCTTGGACAATTGGGGCTATTCCACTGAAGGAAGAGAACAAGGGGAACGGCACCCACCGTTGAGCAGATCACTCAGCATCTGGGAGAGATGCTGGCTCTCAACCACCATCCCTTCAGAATGGTAGAGCAAGAAGGCTTTGTGCTGTTGGTGGAACTGCTGTGTCCACAATACAAAATCCCATCACGACAAACCTTTTCAAGGACAGTGATACCAGGGCTGTACGAAGCCTGCAAGGTACGTGTAGAGGCAATGTTGCGGAGCGCCCTTGGAGGGCACATCCATTACACGTCTGAAATTTGGAGAAGTATTGGGGGTGGCCATTCCTACCTTTCGTTGACAGCACATTGGTGGGATAAAGGTGACAGCGTGGAGACCAGACAGCGCTGGGCCCTCCTCGCCATGGAGGGTGTTGATAGGGACCACAAGGCAGAAACAATCTGCAAGATCCTCGACGACATGATGGCGGCCTGGACACCAAGGCATCCGGAGACAATGAGGACGGGGTTCATGGTCACTGACACGGGGAAAAACATGATAAGGGCAGTTGAAAGTGCCGGCTTCACCAACGTTACATGTATGGCACACTTGCTGCACAACACAGTCAAGGATGCTTTCAAGAGCGCGGAGGAGCAGCAGCAGGCCTCCAGCGGTGGCACACACCTCACACAGCTAATTGAATGCTGCCGCAAGATCGCCGGGTTCTTCCATCGCAGCATTAAAGCTGCCCGAGAGCTAAGGGACAGGCAGAAATTGGAGGGGCTACCGCAGCACAAGCTACTACAAGATGTATCCATCCGGTGGAACTCCACCTACAAGATGCTAGCAAGAATGATGGAGCAGCAGAAGGCGGTCCATGGAATCTCCCTTTCCTTGGTTGCATCTATTGGCAAGCTGGTTCCGAGCAAGCAAGAGTGGGACACCATCTCCCAGCTCGTGGAAGTTCTGAGACCATTCAAGGAAGCAACCGAGACCCTTTCGGCACAGGGGGCCCTTCTCAGCTAGGGAGTGCCTCTGGTCTTGGCCCTAAAGAGGCATCTCGATATGCTGGGAGGAGGTCGAACACTCGACTCCCTGGCCAGCAATCTAACACCGCAGGTCCTGGAGGTCGTGAGAAAGCTGACCCTCGCTGTCCGTAAACCTCTGGAGCCGCTGCTAAGCAGCGATGTCCATATGATCACAGCCATTTGTGATCCGAGGTTGAAGGACACCGTCTGCTCCAAAGACTATCCAGAGTGGAAGGCACGTCTCGTAAACCTTGTGCGCGA
Organism: Anolis carolinensis; assembly: GCF_035594765.1. NCBI lineage: Eukaryota > Metazoa > Chordata > Lepidosauria > Squamata > Anolidae > Anolis > Anolis carolinensis. Next base: position 69,125,172 of record NC_085843.1, on the reverse strand, counting down.
GGAGGAGTGCGTTGCCGCGGGGGGGGGGGCACAGAGCAGCACATGGGCCCCCTGGCACGGATGCCTGCCACCTCTAGCACTAGCGGCAGTGGCGAGTCCGACAGCCTGGAAGTGCCGTGCGATAGGATTCCGACCTCTAGAGAGCAGCTTCGGCAGCAGCAAGGGCAGCAGCAAGGGCAGCAGGAGCAGCAGCGGGGGGAAGATTTAATTGGAAAAATGGTCGCCATACTGGCACAATCGGGGGCGTCTCATCCATCCAAGCTACGGAAGCTGGATTCTGCTGAGTGTTGTGTGAACTGTTACTTTGAGGAACCACCGGAGAATATATCCTGTGCTCCGTTGGCCTACTGGTCTTCTCGAGAACACGTGTGGCCACATCTTGCCAATGTCGCCGGCAAGTTCCTCAGCTGCCCTCCAACCAGCGAGAGGGTCTTCAGCATGGCCGGCGATGTTGTGACCCCTCCCCGCAGCTTGCTGGATCCGCTTTCTGTAGAGAAATTGGTCTTCCTCAAGGCCAACCACTCTGTTTTGAAATTTCCAGAGCTTCCTCTGAAGTGAGGCACCCTCTCCGAAGTCCAGAGGTTTTATCATCATAACGCCTAGTCTTTCCCCGCTTCTATGATGGACCTTTTCTCGGTACATTGTTTGTTTTCTCAACTTCTCACTGACGATGGGCAGGCACACTGAACTCCTCTATCCTGGTGTCCTTCTAGAGGGATGCCCTTTCTCCACCGATAGCTGTTTTGAGAAGAGACATACTTTGGCTGCCGTTTCATGAGCACCGCATAAAGCAATCCCAGAAGGATTGCAATAGTATTTGAAATGCAAAGTTTGCAAGCACAACAATTTCTGTGTTTTGAGTTGTCTTATACGATGGCATGTATTTCATAAAAGTAAAAGTTAAAACTTCTTTGTTCTATCAAATGTCTGTTGTCTCATTCTGGTCTTAATGCATTGTCCGTGATGTCGAAATTTACAAATGAGGTTACATTACTTACGGCAATACTTGACCAGGTATCCCTGGGGCTAATTGGTTGTCCAACCAGGGCTGACAGGGGTTGGGGGTTTGGGTCTTGTGCTCTCTCTGCGGATTTACACTGTTTTTACAACTCTTGTGGGTTATGAGTGTTTTGATGCCAGCCAGCCTCTTCCAGTCAAGTTAGGTGCCCGCTTTACAGACGAAGCTATACTCTCCATTCACGCAGTCGAGGTCGTGGGATACGGTCAAGAGTTTAAAGAGCCTTTCCAGTACCCATTCTGGTCCCCGTCAATGCCCGTCAGGGAGTGTGCCTTATTGGTGGCTAGAGACATGTGGGCGCAGGTCCTCTTGTTGCGGAAGTGCTTCTTGCCGTTTTCAAAGGAGGATGAGGGAAGACGGTGGAATCACACGGGAGTAAGTATTCGGGCATGTAATCTATAAGCGAAGGTGTGCTCGTCAACGGGTACACACCAGTCTTCCCTGTCGTCCGTCGACGGCCACATTTCCTTCAAGTTCATGCCAGACACTTGCGAGATACCATCGTCCTTCCATCTCGTCCTTGGTCACCCTTTCTTACTTGTGCCTTCTATTTTCCCAAGCGTCTTTAACTTTTCAAAGCTTTACCGTCACCTTGAGAGGGTGGTCAATGCTCTGCCCGCGGGCCGGCCGCCTGATGGTCCCCGTGCCCTGTTGCCGTGCACGGGGACGGTGCCGTTTGCTGCCAGGGAGTGTGCCTTTGTGGCAGCTAGAGACATGTGGGTGCAGGTCCTCTTATTACGGAAGTGCTTCTTGCTGGTTTGACAGGAGGACAATAGAAGACGGTGGAATCACATGGCAGTAAGTATTCGGGCATGTAGTCTTCTATAAGCGAAGGTGTGCTCGTCAACGGGTACACACCAGACTTCCCCGTCGGCCGTCGACGGCCACATTTCCTTCAAGTTCATGCCAGACACTTGCGAGATACCATCGTCCTTCCATCTCGTCCTTGGTCGCCCCTTCTTACTTTTGCCTTCTATTTTCCCAATCATCTTTAACTTTTCAAAGCTTTACCGTCACCTTGAGAGGGTGGTCAACGCTCTGCCCGCGGGCTGGCCGCCTGATGGTCCCCGCGCCTTGTTGCCACGCACAGGGACGGTGCCGTTTGCCCGTCAGGGAGTGTGCCTTTGTGGCAGCTAGAGACATGTGGGCGCAGGTCCTCTTTATCCGGAAGTGCTTCTTGCTGGTTTGACAGGAGGACGAGGGAAGACGGTGGAATCACACGGGAGAAAGTCTTTCCCGCAGTGCTCTGACTTTTAGTCTTCTCTGAGCCATGGTGAACTCGTGGACGGGTTCACACCAGACTTCCCTGTCGAACGTCTACGCCCACATTTCCTTCAAGTTCATGCCAGTCTGTTGCTTTGCCTCTAATATCCTTCCCTCCTTGGAGAGGCCAGACATTATTACATGGAGGATGGGCTGGTTGGATCTTCTTTCCATCCTAGGCACTCTCATGTTTTTCCTATATCAACTCAGTTCAAAAGTGTCTTTCTTCCTTCTCTCTGCCTTCCTTACGGTCAAGCTCTCACATCCACAGGTTACTATGGGGAATTGCATTGCTATGACAATGCGAGTATGTGGACCTCCTATGGTTGCGCGAAGTCTCTGCTCTTACTTTGTCAAGTTTGGACATAGCTCTCCGAAACGTCTACTGATTTCTTGGCTACAGTCTCCATCTGCAGTGATATTTCACAACAAGAAATAAAACGTCTTTCATCGCCTCCACATCCTATCCCAGAATTTGCCAGTTATAAATCAGTGTGGTTCCCTTAAGCATTGTTTTCTTGATGTTTAACTACAACTCAGCTTTGGCCCTTTCTTCTTTCACTTTTGACATAAGGCTCCTCAGCCCCTACTCCCTTTCAGCCATCAGACTGTTATCTCATACCAAAGGTTGTTAATGTTTCTTCCAGAAATTTTAAATCCGGCCTAGAATTCCTCAAGCCCCGCATGTCACATGATATGTTCTGCGAACAGGTTGAATAGAGAGGCTGAAAGTATGTGGCCCTGCTACACCCCATTCCCAATCTGGAACCAGTCTGTTGGTCCGTGATCTGTTCCTACTATGGCAACTTACTCTTTATACAGATTTCTCAGGGGACAGACAAGGTGACTTGGAATCCCTAAAAAACCCAGAACATGCCATTTATTATGATTCACGCAGTTCAAGGCTTTAGAGAGGGTCTTCAGCATGGCCGGCGATGGTGTGACCCCTTGCTGCAGCTTGCTGGATCCCCTTTCTGTTGAGAAAATGGTCTTCCTCAAGGCCAACCTCCCGGTCTTAGAATATCCAGAAATCCCTTTGAAGTGAGGTGAACTCTCCGAGTGATAAAAATATGAACAATAAAGAAGGAATAAAAATTTATCTATAACCCGCCAACATCTCCCTGCGTGGACTCAGTGCAGCTTACTTGGGGCAGCGGCCCAAACAACATGAGGAAAATATAAAAGCTACAAAATACAAATCTCGACTTAGAAAAGGAAAAACAGGAATTAAATTTCTCAATGTAAACACAGGATTAAAATATGTTGTTTTAACTTCGTAATTGCTTCCAATGTGTCCCTCTGGACTTTACGCCCTTGTTGTCTGCGATGTTGGTCTGAGGGTCGCATCTTTGGCTCATGTGTTAACAGCGGGATGTCAGCAATCCCTCTGCTTCCATGCTCTTTGGACGGCCATGCGGCTCGATTTGGCCAAACCAACATGTTTCTGCTTTCCCACCAGGTTTCAAACACCTCTTGCTTAAGATGAGAAGGGGTTACTTTAATTTGACCCAGCTTTTTTTTTTTAATAATTAAATTTTTTTTCCCCAGAATCTTGGTTACTTTTCTTATGCCAATGCTCCCCCTGGCTGGCAAGGGGTATTCATGGTGTCAAAAGCCAGCAGGAGAGAGACTGGGTTTTAAATGAATTCAAACATGGGAAAGGCCCCTATCCTGATTGCTACAGATGTTGCCTCCAGAGGTCTAGATGTGGCAGTTGTCAAATTTGCCATCAATTATGACTACCCTAACTCCTCTGAGGACTATATCCACCAAATTGGATGAACTGCCCACAGTACCAAAACAGGCACAGCATATACATTCTTTACACCTAACAATATAAAGCAAGTAAGCGACCTCATCTCTGTACTTCGTGAAGCTAATCAGGCGATCAACCCAAAATTGCTCCAGTTGGTTGAAGACAGAGGTTCCGGTCGTCCCATAGGTGACTGACGTGACAGATACTCTGCGGGCAAAAGAGGTGGATTTGGATTTAGAGAGAGGGAAAACTTTGAAAGAACCTATGGTGCAGTGGCCAAGAGAGACTTTGGTGCAAAAACTCAGAATGGTGGCTATGGTGCTCTAGGTTTCGGTAATGGAACTGGCTTTTGGAAGCAACTTTTGAGCAAGTGGCATGCAGAGTGGATTTAGGGCTGGCACCACAGCTTTCCAAAATGGCTATGACCAGCTGTATGGAAATAACATGGCAAACATGCACGGTGCAATGAACCAACAGCAGTATACATACCCTGCAACTGGCGGTACACCAATGATAGGTTATCCAATGCCAGCAAACTACCCAATAACTTAGTCAATTTTAGTGTCTTGTTTTTTTTTTCATATTTGCTATTTATATTTTGTGTTGACAACATAAAATCTTATGGAACATGCAGAAACGTCTGCAGTGCAACAGTACCAGGTGCACTTTTCCGCTATTTAAGTTGAATATACATTCCTGAACAATTTATAGTTTTTTGTACTAGAAAATGTAGACTGTGTTTTCACGAAGTAAATGTACAGTGATTTGAAATACAACTACTGGGGGCAATGCATGGCCTTACAATATAGAAAGATACCACTGCCACCATTAAATGTGGGACACCCTGCCCAAAGCCTCTTTTTGTTTAGGATAAGGGAATCTTTTTCTTAATATCCCACTCCTTTCCCACGCCTTTTGAATATGGGATCACTGAAATCCCACTATGACAGGGGTCAAACCTTCTTTCTGGATCCCTGTCACTGCCAGCTATAATACTTTAGTCTATGCGTGTGTATGAGAGGATGTGACACTGAGGGAAAGTATGTGAGCCAAATCTTCTGCTGACTCTAAGTAGAGAAATTCACCACTCAGGAACACTGTCTTTATTAAAAACAAAAAAATAGTTCTTTATGGTTTCTTTAGTCCAAAAAGCGTAACTTGTTGCAAAGTTTTATTTCTTCGGTTTCAATTCTACACAATAAAGACAATATCTTTCATTCTTTAACATCTACAACTTGACTGAAACTTTGTCCCTACAGTATTCCTTTTCCTCTGCTCTTTCTCACTGGAAACCTAAACCTAATTTGCTTCAGACACCTTCTTTCTAGCTCATCAGCTTGAGAACTTTAATAACTGAACCCCAGACACACACAAGTCTTTCCTCTAGTTTTACTCCATAGAAACATGAACCTTAAATCAGAGCCTTAAATCCTGCCTCTTCCGAAAAGCCTTCAAGCCTCACAACCTCTGAGGATGCCTGCCATAGATGTGGGCGAAACGTCAGGAGAGAATGCTTCTGGAACATGGCCACACAGCCCGAAAGACATACAACAACCCTTCAAGGATTAATTATTGTAGGGTAGATCTATCTGCCTATTGAAAAATAGGTTGCCAGGCCATGAGTATTTCGCACTTTGTTGATTATTAACTGTGAAACTACCTCTTCTTTGTTGAAGTATTCTGCCCTCGGCCCAGAGCCGTGTTTTTAGCCCTCTGTTTTTTAACCATTTTATGCTGTATGCCGACTTTTACTGTTTATTGATTTTATGTTTTATTGATGCGACAATTGTTTTATTGTAGATATTTGTTTTATTGTTTTATTGCTGCCATTGTATTGTTGATGGGCATGCCCCATGTAAGCCGCCCCAAGTCCCTCCAGGGAGATGGGGCGGGGTATACAAATAAAGTTCTTACTATTACTATTATTATTATTATTGATGTGATGGTGGCCATGGCCACCCTGCGGACTGCCAGCTTGCTTGTGTCCATCCGGTGGGGCTGCGGCCAGGGCCAGCCACAGTTTGCTGTCAGGGAGTGTGCCTTTGTGGCAGCTAGAGACATTGGGGCACAGGTCTGGTTGATACAGAAGTGTCTGTTTGTAGAAGAGGGAACATGGTGGAATGGGGCCCACCCTGGGGATCTCTACAAATTTTTTTCATGCGAGGGTGGTGCCCGGCCACCTTGAAGATTGGCATCTTGTTTGTGCTTGGCCAGGGTGATTCGGCCAGGCCCAGCCATTGTTGCCCGGCAAGGAACAGGCCTTTGTGGGTGCAACAAACACAGTGGTATGAGAGAGACACTCAAGAAGGAAATTCCTGCTTCTTGGCAGAAATGGGCAGTGCTGGGTGACGTCCAACATAGGCCGGCCCCCCTAGGCAGTGGGACTTGGGCCCCCATGTCTCTAACTGTCAAAAAGGCTACACCCCCTTCCCCCATAGGTGCAGGGGTTGTGGCGTGGGGCTGGCCAATGGTGGCCGGCCCCCCTGGGCAGTGGGACTTGGGCCCCTCATGTCTCTAGCTGCCAAAAAGGCTACACCCCCTTCCCCCATAGGTGCAGGGGTTGTGGCGTGGGGCTGGCCAACGGTGGCCGGCCTCCCAAGGGAGTGGGACACAAGGCCCCTGTTTATCTTGCTGCCCCCAAAGAGCCACCCCCCCAGCTTATTAGATGGGGTGGGGTGGTGGCGTTGGGGCCGGCCAACGGTGGCTGGCCCCCCTGGGCAGTGGGACTTGGGCCCCCATGTCTCTAGCTGTCAATAAGGCTGCACCCCCTTCCCCCACTTATTATTAAATAGGTGCAGGGGTTGTGGTGTGGGGCCGGCCAAGGATGGCCAGCCCCCCTGGGCAGTGAGACCAGAGCTACCCCTTTTCCTTGTTGCCCAAAAAAAACACCCCCGGCCATCGCTTTTTATTAGATAGGGGCAGGGTGTGTGGTGTGGGGCTCATGTCCCAAGGGAGTGGGACACGAGCTCCCATGTCTTAGGAAGCTGAAATATCACCGCCTCACCCTGCTTATTTTTAGATAGGAGCGGGGGGGGGGGGGGGGGTTCCAGTTTCTGCAAATGTCCACCATTTTCGCTGATTTCCGGCCACAGAAACAAAGATACACAAGTAGAAAAGAGGGACTTTCACAGTGATAAGAACCCAATTGAACAGGAAATAAGACTTTCAAAACAGGAACAGGTTTCTTAAAATATTAAAAGTATATTATAAAAAGTTTTGAAAATTCGCCAGAAATCATAGGAGATAGGAAACTTTCTGCAATTTGTTGAGCAAAGAGTGTTGAATGTGTTCTCCCACTGTACCAAATTTGATGAGAATAGCTCAAGAAATGAGGGCGGGAGAGCCCCGGAAAAGTCCCCCCCATTTCCTTTTTTTTGACGATTGCGCATGCGCGTCCGCCATTTTAGAAACATTAAGAATCATTACAAATTTTTGGAAATATCCAAAATTTTTGGTGAAAAATTCGGAAATAGTTTCTATATCGAAGCGCCGGCACCCCCTACTTTAGAAACGAGAATTGAAACATTTTTTCCATCGATCGGACAAGCCTAGTAGATATTAAATAGCATGGGGGAGATAATGGAACCTTGCGGGACACCAAAGAACAATGGCCAGGGGTCTGAGCAGGTGTCCCCCAGCTTCACCATCTGGGAACAACCCTCCAGGAAGGACTGGAGCCACTGCAAAGCAGTACCCCCAAGGCCCATCCCAGAGAGCCGTCCCAGAAGGATACCATGGTCGATGGTATCAAAAACCGCTGAGATGTCCAAGAGAACCAGTATGGTCATACTCTCCCTGTCCTGTTCCCTACAGAGGTCATCCACCAGGGCGACCAAAGCTGTCTTGGTACTGTGCCCAGGTCTGAAGCCAGACTGCGACTTGTCCAGAAAATCGGTGTCATCTAGGAACCCCTGGAGCTGCAAGGCGACCACCCACTTTAGCACCTTGCCCAAAAATGGAAGGTTAGAGATTGGCCTGTAGTTGTTTAAGACAGAAGAATCAAGGGAGGTCTTTTTCAATGTAGGTTTTACTATAGCTTGCTTAAGGCAAGTTGGAAATTTCCCTTGGACCAGCAAGATGTTTGCAAGTTTAAAAAATTAAATAAAAATGTGATTAAAAGCCCCCTTTGTTTAATGAGGCTTTTAATGCATAATTAGGTGAACTTTTTATTATAATGTTTTATTTATCTTTTAAACTTTTTGTTTACACCTTTTAAACTTGCTAATCAGATGGGCAGGAAGAAGAAAGAATTACTATCTGCATGCTACATATGTTGTGAACATCATCCCCATTGAAACAGATAGAAAAATGCCATAAAAATTTCACAGAAAAGGCTACTGTAACAATCATGCATACTGAAGTTGATTGTTACATTTTTAATCAATGTTCCACTGAAGAGCTCAGGTGCCCCTTCCTAGATTTGGAAGACTGTAACATGGTAGTGGTAACCTCAAGGTTGGACTTCTGCAATGTGCTTTATATTGGGCTATCTTTGTACCAAGTTTGGAAACTTGAGTTGGTTCAAAATATACCAACTAGATTGGTTACAGGAAGATCCAGGAGTGAACATATTACACCTATCCTAAAGTCACTCCACTGGCTGCCAATTAGTTTCTGGGCAAAGTCCAAAGTGTTGGTTTTGACCTTTAAAGCCCTACATGGTTTGGGTCCAAATTACCTTCTGGATCTCCTTCTCCCATACAATCTGCCCTGAACACTTAGGTCCTCTGGGGGGCATCTGCTCCAGCATTCCAGAACCTGACTGGCAATCATCACCCAGTAGACCTTTTCATCAGCCACCCCAAGACTGTGGAACGATCTGCTGGAAGAGCTCTGACAGCTAGATCAGCTGTCGCAATTCAAGACACACGTGAAAACCTATCTCTTCTGGCAGGCCTATCCAGACAATTTTAATGACTCATTTTAAATTTGCATCTTATGTTTAATCTTTGTTTTGTGTATTTTAATATGCACTTTGTGGAAATATGTTTTAATATGTATATTTTAAAGAATTTTTTAGATGAATGTTTGTTTTAGTAACCCGCCTTGAGCTGTGAGGAGAGGCAGGTAAGAAATAAAATTATTATTATTATTATTATTATTATTATTATTATTATTATTATTATTATTATTATTATTTCAAAAGCTCTCATGGATCTCTTAAGGGTAAGCAGAATCCAGATTATCCAACACAATAATCTTTATGACTCAAACTGGCATTTATTTAATTATAGTACATCCGCTCGATAGACAGCAAAACAGAGACATTTGCATCAAACTATTATTTTTCCCGAACCTATACAAGATCACCACATTACCTTTGTAGTTGGGTGATTTGTATCTTAATCATAGAGTTAAAAGTAGGATACTGTACAAATATTTATTTATTTATTTATTTACAGCATTTTTTACCCCGTCTTTCTCACCCGAGAGGACTCAAGATGGCAAATACATATAATCAATGTACATAATCTCTAGTCTGAGAAAAGCCTAAATGTTTCCATGGAGAGACACAGAGATCCAGATTTTTCAGTGACCTCGATTTTCTGATATTGAGTAATTAAATGACTTTGAGGAGGTCCACCATCTCACTGTAAGAGTGTAAACATTGTACATATAAGTATTAAGGTCTAACTGTTGACATTTCAGGTGAATGGAATGGCAGATGTCAGAGCTAGAAAAGACTTCTGCCTGAATCTCTGGACATTTGCTGTTATTACAGAGAAAAAACTAGACAGGTTGTATAAAGGAGCTCTTTATACATTCCCTTAAAATAGATATTGTAAGACATATGATAGTGTCTTGATCTGTTAAATTAGGACTGTGGGTACTCTAAGTACACTTCAACACAAGAGCTGCTCATATCCTGAACGTATCCTCTGTTTGTGAAGGATATCATTGCGTAATCAAAAAAAAAATCTCTAAATTTTACAGCAAGGAGAAAGAGGAATAAGAGAAGGAGAAAAGAAAAAAAAGATGAAGGAGGGGGAAGTCTCAGATTCTTGGCTAACAACAAAACACAATAATTCATTTATACATTAAAATTCTGACAAAGAATACTGTCATGCAGAAATGAAATGCTACCACACCAACACAATATCCTTTACTTATGTAAATCCTAGTTATAGATTTTATGTAACAACCAGTCCATCAGTTAAGTTTACATTTACATAAGGAGCCTTGTTATTGGAACCTAGAGCACAATCGATTAAAAAAAAGAACAATGCTAATTTACATTCAGAATTGCAAGTACTTTAATACCACATTGTTGTTTCAAAGTTAGCCTTAAAAGTTTATCATGATTTGGAAGTCAGCTGAGGCAGAACATATAAATGGAGAATGATATGTCTAGGACATATGTTGGCTAGCTGGGATGAATTCAATCTCCTGCTGGACTGCAGCACTCATCATCTTGCATCACTGGTTATGGTGGATAGTGCAGAAAAGTGTTTTAGTCAATCAATTTATTGAAGACTCCCAGTTGGCCAATTTCCTCAAATCCTCAAAAAATGTAATGGCAAAATCCACAAGTGAGGACCTGGGACAGAAGGTCTGTCTGCATTATGGACAGGCTCAAATAATTGCTCAAACAATTACTCAGTTCTTTTAAAAATCAGAAGGAGCTCACAGGGTAAGTTGGATTCAGATGGAAATGAATGAACTGACTCTAAATGAGGTAGCATATGTGATGCAAACATGTAGCTAAATAACAGTACATTACTTATTTAGATATGATGTTCTTGCATTTGAAATTAGGTGCCTTCACTAAACAGAAAATAGTTTGTTGAAAACAGTGTTTGGAAAGAAATACAGTTCTTTTATAGATAGGATTTCAGCCTCTCTTTCAGCTGGTCAGATTTGGATATGGCAGCAAATAGACAAGGAATGTTGGGATTGACTGGTCCTTCAAGTCGCTGATCTTGCTGCCTTCAATGTGCAGCACACTATCCTAATTGAAGTTGTGCTGCTTTAGCTCCACAAACAAAAAAGGTCACAAATTCTCAGTGCTTCCCAAATTGTTCTGGTCACAGAGAGGATATTCATGTAAGACATATTGACAAGTTGTGCTATAGTGCTGAAAAGAACTGCAACATGCTTTGTACTGAAACTATAGCCTAAAATGAGATATGTTAAAATTTGTCCATTTTTCTTCCTACTCTTGATTCTTGAATGTGAGATTATCAATCTCACATTCTAAGATTGATAATCTCAGAATGTGAGATTGTTTCGTTTCCACACTGAAATTTGATTTTTTAATACCTTGTAATTGTGTGGTTCCTTTGCACGATTTACCTAATTTATGAAGCATTCACCATGTTTTTAAAAAAATTATGCATAGTTTGCCATCTACATTGCACTTATAATAAATCTGTGCAATTATTAAAAATGTTAAAGGTGAGGTGTAGAATCTCTCACAAGAGGTCTCAAGAGATGTGAAAATGGTCCTTTGGTCAAATCCAATCACATTTATTCCCATACGTACTACAAAAAAAAAAAAAAAACACACAGCATAGCATCAGCAGGGGGATAAAAATTCAGGAAGAGGGAGTTACAAAAAGGAAAGTGAGAAGGAAAATAATAGCAATCAAGCTCTGGCCAGCCAACAGCATTGCAGAGATACAGCTATTGATTAGAGAGGCTAGCTGTATTCGTAATCTGAATAAATTGATCTCATTTGATTTAAAGGTGTTATTTTTAACAAGAAACTCCTAGTATTTTACACAACTACACAGTAGGCATGTCCGATCAATGAAAAAAAGTTTCAATTCTCGTTTCTAAAGTAGGGGGCACTGGCGCTTCGATATAGAAAGTATTTCCGATTTTTTCACCCAAAAATTTCAGATATTTCTGAAAATTTGTAATGATTCTAAATGTTTCTAAAATGGCGGACGCACATGCGCAATCGCCAGAAAAAAAGGAACCCGAGGGGGGGGGATTTTTACAGGGCTCTCCCGCCCTCATTTCTTGAGTTATCCTCATCAAATTTGCAATGCTTGCTATATTTGTAAGCAAGAAGGACACTGGAAAACAATGGTGTCTCTGGCTATGTAATCCCACAATCCTCAACCCAATGCCTTCAATTAGAAATGGACCAGTGACCACCACGCCAAGCAATGCCCTGACAAGGAGTGTAAAGATACTTTGAAAACTAGAAATTCCCTTGCTAAGAGAAAGAACCAGCAACAAAACCCTAACCCTTTCTCCAAACCCCTCTGTGGGAACAGCCAGACTGGGCTCCTTCACCCTCTCTCTCCCTCAAGAGGCTTGCTTGCTCTCCGTTTGCAGACCACCACCCTCTCCGCACAAAGCCCAGTGCAGAATGGCTCGCCCGGGCTACACAATGGGCGCAAAGGACCCTAGCCCCCACCTTTGCGTCCATTGTGGAAGCTTCTGATTGGCCGGGGAGTGGCAGCCAGTTAGGCTGCACTAAGCTCCCATTCAAGGTAGGTTGCAGAAACAAAAAAATTTAAAAAAATATTTTAAAAAGTATATTTTAAAAAAGGATTTGGGGGGAAAAATTAACGAAACATTAAGAGACAATTAGAGAATGGGCCAACAATGGTTTGAATTACATTGCTGGTTGCACTATGAGGCAATGTCTCGGAATGCGTATCAAAAAGCGAGAATAATCTGAAATAAATCCGATATACAATTCAAAACATGTCTACTACACAGTGCATTTTAATCTCCTTCTTTTTAATAGTGCTCTACTTTCTTTGTGTAGTTTTACTAGATCTCAATCTGATTATGAATAAATTGTATTACAAAAGTCCCTAAACATCCTAGAGTAAGTACTGCTATCTCAGCAAATAAATACTGGAGACAGGAAGGCATATACAGGTTGCTATGTCAGCATAGTGTCTCAGATCATGATGTTATGCTGGCCTTGCAAGGATGTTACTCCTGTACCCTAAGAAGATTTTCAAGTGCAAATATTTAGCATCAGAGTTGCCAAGAACCAGTGATTAAATCCGTATATATCTGAAGTAATTAATACTTGACATCTTCTTTCTAGCTTCTGATATCCAGTCTCTATCTCCCAAAAAGTCCCTTCCTCTGAATTAGTTGGATTGCTTCCACCTGTCTGAAGACTTGGGTGCTTTAATCTTTCATCCTCTATATTGATAATCAGTACTTTGTGAAGCAGAAGTGTGTAACTATATCCTGATTCAGCATGTAGTTAACTGAAGCTTTTGGGACTTGCAGAGTGCAACCTATCTGAAGACTCCCTCTTTTGCTGTGGAAGTAAATTGAAAGGGGTAAGTTAATAGACTCATCAGTATGCATCACCTATGTGACAACCATCATAGTATCTTGATTTGAATTGATGTTGATATCAACTCCAATACTGAGCAAAAGAAAAAAAGACTAGATCTTGGTCTGGCTTGAGCATGCATTATGCAAGAATAGCAGAATTAAATAATAAATTAAAGCTAAAATGCTCCCACTTTAACTTGTTTTTGATTATCTTTGACTGCACTGAAAGGTTTTGTTGAAAAAATCTGTGGCATTTTTATATGGTTTATCAATATGTCTGTCTTCCGTATAAAATAACCAGTACAATAAACTCATAAACCTTCTAAAACCAGTGGTTCCTAATCCTTTGCTCTCCAGATGTTTTAGATTTCAACTCACAGCATTCCTGATTGTTAGCCAAATTGGCTAGGGTGTCAGAATTTTTTGGAACTATGGTTCAAAACAATAAATTGCTAGGAAACAGGTTCACTTATTTTATCAATAAGACTCAACCGTAATTCAAAATGCACAATTAATAATAGTACTGTTAAATATAAACCCCTGAAAGCAATATAGAACTGTTTTAAATAGACTATTTGTATTCAATCCCCATTTAAAAGACCTCACCTTTTTCTACAAAGTGAGGTGGACACAGGGGAAAATGTTATAAGATTTTCAGTCACAGTTTCAGCTTTCTTTTGTTACAGAATACATGATATCACTGACAACTCACCTTTCTTGAAAGGAGCTGCTGCCCTGCCTATGATAAACCACATCAAGAAATAAGTACGTATTATACACTATAGCTTCAACAGTTTTAAATTAACCTGTACTTTATTCTTCAAATCATTCTTTTCCCCAGAAAACCAAAAAGCTAAGGATACTTAGAGAATAACTCGTAGTGAACTTAATGTGTTTTACTTCTGCATAAATAAGCTAAAATTTTCACTGCATTTATGAGCACTAGAAAAGGGCTATAGGTCAATTATAAGACATAACTGTACATTTTACGTATCACCAATCCTTCATAGCTCTGGCTAAATAGGGTTTATGTTATCTGGGGGGTTTTTGGGAGGAGGTGAATTGAAAATGCAAGTAAGTAGCCCGGGAACCTAAAATATGCTAGGGAAAAAGGAGCTCTAAAACACAAACCTACTGCTTTGAACCCATAACTCTGTCTCATGTAAGATTATGTTTCAGGGTTGTCCTTTGTTTCACTCAGTAAGTGAAACATACGATTGAATTCCAGGGTTATTTTTACCAAAATATTAAAGGAATATCTAGCTTTCCATTTTATTTTGCATAGTGCTTGCTTGAGCATAGCCTTGCTGAAAAACTCATCCATTTCCAAAACAAGGCATTGGGTTTTTGCCTTCTGAGAGGGCATAGCAAGAAATTCCATTGAGTTCCAGGGTCCTTTTTACCAAACTATTACAAAAGGAAAATCTAGTTTCCAAAGTTACTTTGCATACTGCTTGGCTTGCTTGAGCATAGCCTTGCTGAAACCCTTGTCCATTTCCAAAAAAAGGCATTGGGTTTTGGCCTTCTTGGAGGGGATAGCAAAAATGCACTCGTCCTTTGGAAACTATTGATTTCCTTGGACCCTTTTAGGATTGAAAACAATGGCTGATCTTGCGACCTCATCACATTGCCTTTCTCCCCTGTCCTAGAATTGTTTACCAATGTAGCCAGAACGGAGCCGTTTCTAGTCCAAAGACCTCTGCCTCTGTTTGATTTCAGCAATCCCACTTGATCCCATAACATGATGCACAGCTACATCATCTGGCAGGGCTCTGTGTTGACTGCATCTGCTAACTGTTCTATAACGGGAAATTCTGAACTCGATATTACCCGCATTCAGGTTGAAAATGCTGGGGACAGTGTGGGAGCAAGCTGGAATAGTATGCTTTCTGGTATGTGATTGGCAATCATGTGATATGGGTAGCTGTCTAATGATTTACCCCACTGCCCTATGGATTCCTTGCTGTCCCATGATTTTCCGCACTGCCCCATGATTTACCCCACTGCCCTGCAGATTACTCACTGACACTTGCATCAAGGACCTTCATGTGATGAGGTCCTTGGAGAAATCACTGTCATCAAGAGCTACACATTGCTGGCAATCTGCCTCTTCATCTCCAACATAATTTCCTTGAGTGGGGAGCTATGAGAAGGATCTCAACTAATCCCCTTTCTTTTTCAAACACTCTCTCAGAGGAAAAGTTGAGTTTACCTTTGTCAATCATGATTTTATAAATCACTCATCACTTCCAATACGTTGGATACAAAGTGTAGATCTGTGATTCTACCATCATCACCCTACTTCTCCTGTTTGATTTTAATATATTTTGACTCACAAAAGAAACCAGAGGAGCTTTGAAAGCTTAAAGGATGTATTTTGTCCATTTCAGTTGGCCAATAAAAAATATCGTTCTTTTGTAATTTTTGGATTTCTAGCATATGCCTCTCTTTTCTCCTGATTCCAAGGAATAAGGAAATAGAGCAGAAGGAGAGGCAGCACAGAAATTGATATTCACACAAGTTTATTTGAATGGGAGAAAGACTGTGAGCAGAACCAAATTCAAAAAAGTGGGGGGAAAGGAAAGAGGATACAAGACATGCAATAAGCAGAAAGGACAAGTGGTAGAGAGACAAAGAAATTTATGTAGGATTCATGCCAGTTGAGATAACTGGAGGAAAGCAGAAATAGCAATGAGAAATAAAATGTATCCCGGTAAAAGAATCTTACTACCCAAAAGTGATGTAAATTCCACAAAGTGATGCAAGTGGCTGAGAGTTTTGAAGACCAAGATGAATGAAATAATTGCCCTTAGGCCTAGTTCAGAATAACTGTCAGGGTTAGCACATAGTCCAGAGAATAAAATGTGAGTATAAAATAGGCAAACTAAAATGGTACCTAATGAAAAGGTATTTCAAAAAGAATAAAAAATATTGTCGATGCCAGGACTATGCTTTGTGCAAAGAGACTGACAGACGCTATAGAAAAAGTACAAGGGAAGTCTACAAAAGCAAGCTGTGTATGAACATGGTCATATGAATGTCATAATACTGTTTTTTCTTACCTTAGGGCAGCAGTTCCAAATCTAGATATTGTTGGACGTCAACTCCAAGAAATTTCATTCAGTGTAGCCAGGACCATAGCCAGAAAAAAAATTCGGGGGGGGGGGAGGTGGGTTGAAAATTGTAAGGGGGTTGTTGAACCCCTACCCCGCCCCCTCCCGGCTACAAACCTGTCAATATCTGCTTGAGATCGTGCCTGGAGGGGCTCTTAATTTTTTGCGTCTCATAGACTTAGCATGGGGATTTGGTTAACCAGTTAAAATTCATGAGTAAACCAGGTTTTTTTTAACCCCCCCCCCCCCCCGGGCTACAGGCCTGAGTGTAGCTAATCATCATGGCTTGTGGAAGTTGATCCCTTACTCCAGCTGAGCTTGTAAACCATAGATTTTGGAAGTGGAGAACACTGGTTTTTGTATATCCAGTTTAATTTAATTTGCAATATCTGGATATGAGGAACAAATGTGCACAGGTAGCTTTGAATGTTTGAAACCAGTTAATGGTAGGAAAGGACAAAAAGAGGGGGAGTAGTTTATACTTCCTCTTACCTCATTTTTAAAAAAGTTTTTAAACCTTAGCCATGGTAGCAAATATGAGTGCTACTCCCAATTGTGGATCACAGAGCTCGCTATAATGTCATTGTGTTTCTATGTACATGCCTGAGTGCACAATTTTTAGAACAAGATAAATGACACTTTATTTGTCTTTTTAGACATCTAAAGCTGCTCAGTATTTCAGTGCTAATACTACTTTTTATATTTCAAAAGTTGTATTGGCACTTGGTTGATTCAAAATACCAACAACCTAAGCACGGGCATACCTTTAAAAGAAATGTTTTATTGCTTCTCTTACTTGGCTCACCCATTTCATTGCTAGCGTTGCCTGCAAATGAAACCCAGCATGTGTTCAGTGTGGCAAAAAATCTGTCAATAGATTGCAGCAGAATCTGTTCAAAAACAGACTATGTTTCAAAACCACAGACTATTATTTATGTGGAAAAATGTAATAGCCTCAATGTTGGTAGTCACTCAGATATATATCTATACCCAAAACCGGGGGGGGGGGGGGGGGGTCAAGGCAGAACCGAAGCATATCACCATTGATAAAGGAGCCATTAGATGGCTGACACTGCCTCTGTTATGTTCTATAAGATTAAATATCCAAACGAAGATGTGCTGATGGCCCTCCATGGGTTTTCCTGAGAGGCATTGTATTATAGAAAGCTTATGTGCCAAGTCTTGTTTCCTTTTCCTTTTTTACACTTAGAAAAAAAAATCAGTCTGAGAATGCAAGGCTAAAATAAATTTAAACTTGAAACATTCCATATTTGCACAAAAAAACCCCAAATATTTCATGACAGATATTTATTTTTTATTATTTTTTATTTAATTAATTAATGTATATATCGCTCTTCTCCCACTCTTCTCTCCTATTTAGTCAACTAGCTATGCCCGGCCATGCGTTGCTGTGGCGAAGTATGGTGGTATGGGAAATAAAGTATTGAGGAACTGGTGGTAGTTAAGGTAAAGGGTAAAGGTTTTCCCCTGACATTAAGTCCAGTTGTGTCTTACTCTGGGGGTTGGTGCTCATCTCCATTTCTAAGCCGAAGAGCCAGCGTTGTCTGTAGACTCCTCCAAGGTCAAGTGGGATGACTGCATGGAGTGCCGTTACTTTCCCGTCAGAGCAGTACCTATTCATCTACTCTCATTTGCATGTTTTTGAACTGTAAGGTTGGCAGAAGCTGGGGCTAACAGTGGGGGCTCTCTCCGCTCCCCCAATTCAAACCTGCAATCTTTCAGTCTAGAAGTTCATCAGCTCAGCGCTTTAACACACTGCACCATCAGGGGATATTATTTCCTAAAGGTTGTGAATATACAATATGTGTGATTTTTTTCTCTGTGTTAGCTGGCCCTGATTGTTTCCTTTGTGGAATTTCCAAATTCCCTGCTTTCAGAGTGTTGCTCTTTATTTACTGTCCTGGTTTTGAGATTATATTGTTCTGTATTATTCTATCACAGTAATTATTTCATATTAAAGTAGAATCTCACTTATCCAACATTCGTTTATCTAGTGTTCTGGATTATCCAATGCAGCCTGCCTTTTAGTAATCAATGTTTTTGTAGTCAGTGTTTTAAATTCATTGTGATATTTTGGTGGTGAATTTGTAAATACAGTAATTACTACATAGCATTACTGCGCATAGAACTACTTTTTCTGTCAAATTTGTTGTATAACATGATGTTTTGGTGCTTAATTTGTATAATGATTACCTAATTTGATGTTTAATTGGCTTTTCCTGAATCCCTTATTATTATCCAACATATTCACTTATCCAACGTTATGCCGGCCTGTTTATGTTGGATAAGTGAGACTGTACTGTATATTTATAATCTTATATTATCTACTTAGAACTGGATTATATGAGGCCCCTTCTTCATATCTGTATAAAATGCACACTGAAGTGGATTATAATGGCAGTGTGGAGTCAAGATATCCAGTGCAAAGCAGATAATATAAGATTATAAATGGGTTATATAGCTGTGTGGAAGAGCCTTGAGTCTACACTGCCATATAATGCAGTGCAAATTAGATAATCTGTGGAAGAGGCCAAAGTGAGGCCTAACTCTGCCTGTCCCCTGGGCTGAGTGGGTTGCTAGGAGACTAAGTGGGCGGAGTTTAGCCTTCTAACTGGCAGCAATTGGATAAAAACAATTATTCCTCTCCCTCTAATTAGGACTTTATTTTTCTTTTCTTTTTGTTGTATCAACCTAGAGGCGTGGATGGGCTGTGTTGTCAAATTTCGAGGTTGGGGGCCTGTAGTTTTGTTGTTTTGTCGGTCTCCAGGATTCCATCACTCTTTTATATATATAGATAGAAGCCAAAACATACCAGACTTTGAACCCTGGAAAATTCTGATTGATTTTTTTATTATTTGTCTGGCTAAAAATCTTGCTACATGGACAATCTATACCTTTATATTGTACAAGATACATAAAGCTGTGAGAGTTATTTGGAAACAGAAATGAGTGCAAGAAATATGGGTATGAATTATTAAAATTTAATAAAACTGTACCTGCAAATTATAATTATAATTTACAGAATATGTGCACACGCACAAACTCACATTCAATATTGGAAACAAATATTTCACCCCTTAATAGAGGAATTCTATATATTCATTGCATGTATTTATTAAAAAATAAATTTAGATTCGTATTTAAATTCATGTTAAGCTCTTTTTATGGGTAAAATCTTCACAGTAAGGAAAAGCTCCATACATGTTCCCATTGCCACTAACATGATGAACTTTCTTCAACAGCCTGTCACCACACCTGAAAGCATTGGGCACCTGGAGATTACCCACTATTGTTTTTTTTCCATGTATGAATAGGCAAAAAAATAAATAGGAAGTCTTTTTTGTGTTCTACGTCCAAGTTGAGAAATGTTTTCAAAAGTACTAGTGAGCAGAGAACCAATTTATTAAATGAATACTTGCACTAAAACCTCCAAAGATCTAGTCCAGTTATAATTATGTTGTATAAAATATTACAGGAATTTAATGCGAAGATTATCAGAGCTTGGATTACTGAAGAATAAACAGAATTTTCATTGATTTAGATCTGTCACTTCTTTTTGACTACCTTTTGACATCTGAATTCAAAAATGATCCTAGTTTTTTTCTGTCACGTCAACTTTTTAAGGCACAGGATGCCCTCACTTTTCCCCAAAAATCATACAAAATGTACATGCAAAGGGAAATAAATAAAAAAATACCTGAATATATTATTTTTATAATTATTTTATTCACACAATTGCTATATATTGTTACTGTAAGTCAAATTATGTACAAGTAGTAAAGTTCTTCTACCAAACATACATATTAAGGTAAAAATTATGCTTATAGCTTTTCCCAAGTTTTTCTCTTACAGTCTTGATACTAGGAGTTCTGAAGCTTTTTGGGATAGTGCCAAATCTCATGCCAAATCACTCACCTCATGCTGATCAAATCCTTTATGAAATGAGTCATCTTTCAAAATATTCATTGTTGCTATCAATTAGTTCTTCACCATACTCCTGTTTTTCAAAAGATGGTAGTTCAATGAAAACTGGCACTAGGATTTCAGCTGGGCATATAGCTGAGGGCAGACTAGGATACTCTATTTTACATTTTTTTTCTTGTTATATCATGATGTTTTCACTATACAAAGGGACAGTCACTTGGATGATCTGTGGGCTCTTGGCAAACCATATGTATACCAAATGGTACTTTATCATGTGTTTCATTTTTCACATGTGTAAACTCTTGACACACTGCTTGCATAAAACTTATCCTGATCACCACATTTTAATGTGTTGTCGAAGGCTTTCATGGCCAGGATTACAGGGTTGTTGTATATTTTCCGGACTGTATGGCCATGTTCCAGAAGTATTCTCTCCTGACATTTCACCCACATCTATGGCAGGCATCCTCAGAGGTTGTGAGGTATGGAGAAACTAAGCTTTGATGTGGTGTCCCTATTTACTAAGATCCCCGTAGATGACACCATCACACTAATCAAACAAAACTTCCCAGAAGACATCACAGCCCTGTTTCACCATTGTCTCACCACTAGCTACTTTCAGTGGGACAATGGATTCTATGAACTGAAAGATGGAGTGGCCATGGGAGCCCTCTCAGCCCAGTAGTAGCAAATTTCTATATGGAACACTTTGAAAAACAAGCCCTAGAAACAGAACCAAAAAAGCCATCTGTATGGTTCAGATATGTTGATGATACCTTCACCATTTGGAG
The DNA here is from genome assembly GCF_035594765.1 of Anolis carolinensis. Lineage (NCBI taxonomy): Eukaryota > Metazoa > Chordata > Lepidosauria > Squamata > Anolidae > Anolis > Anolis carolinensis. Next base: position 69,104,028 of record NC_085843.1, on the reverse strand, counting down.
CCATGGGGAAGAGGAACTCAGCAAGTTCCTGGACCACCTCAACAGCATCCACCCAAACTTCCAATTCACCATGGAAAAAGAAAAGGAAGGAAAACTGCCATTTCTAGATGTTCTGGTCATCCACAAACCCAATCAACAATTGGGCCACACAGTTTACAGAAAACCTACACACACAGATAGATAACTTCATAAAAACTTCAACCATCACCCCAAGTCAAAAAAGAAGCACAATCAAAGCCCTGACAGACCGTGCACAAAGAATCTGTGAACCTCACCTCCTCCAAGGTGAACTAAACCACCTAAACTGGGCTCTACAGGCCAATGGATACTCCACCATGGACATCAAAAGAGCTGTAAATCCAAAAGCAAGCCAGGAGAGTAAAGACAAAGATCCACCCAGAGGAAAGGTGTTCTTACCATACATCAAGGGAACCACTGACCGCAAAGGCAAACTGATGAAGAAACACAATCTACAAACTATCTACAGATCCACAAAGAAAATCCAACAAATGCTATGGTCAGCAAAAGACAAGAGGGATCCTCTCACCTATGCAGGAGTCTGTCATATACCATGCAGCTGTGGACAAGTCTACATAGGGACCCAAACCTGAGTCAAAGAAATGAAAGGTACTGCAGACTAACTCAACCAGAGAGGTCAGCCATAGCAGAGCACTTGATGAACCAGCCTGGACACAGTATATTATTTGAAACACAGAAATGCTTGACCACTCCAACAACTATCATGTCAGACTACACAAAGAAGCCATTGAAATTCATAAGCATGTGGACAACTTCAACAGAAAGGAGGAAACCATGAAAATGAACAAAATCAGTATTTAAAAACTCCAAAATCAGAACAGTAAATAAGAAGCAACACTCTGAAAACAGAAGAGTTCCAGACATGAATCAACCAGGGGCAGCTAATGACTCTAAACAAAGGATGCCCCATGCAGGAAGAAGCCAGGAGATGAAGCTATTCAATGCTAATTAAGGTGATTAACTACAACATTCACACTGGCCTCCAACTGACAAGAGTACTTCTCTCACCCTGGGCTTTCCACAGATATATATAAACCTTCCTTGCTTAGTTTCTCCATACCTCACAACCTCTGAGGATGCCTGCCATAGATGTGGGTGAAATGTCAGGAGAGAATACTTCTGGAACATGGCCATACAGCCCGGAAAACATACAACGCTACCAAATTTTACTTTAAAATATGCCCTGATGTTTGTCCTTTGACTGGGAGTGGTGAAAACGCCACAGATATGACAACATGGATCAGGGTTTTTTAGGCATGATGAGAAATCGCAAAGGCAGATGTGATCTGAATGAAAGGAAATAAGTTCATATGTAATTTTAAAAAAATATTTCTGCCCAGTCCTTGTACACAGACAAGAACTTGGACCACACTTCAGAACATTATTAACTATATAGAGAGGCACACACCCTCTCACCACACTGTCTCATGTGTAACTGACTAGCCTAAACAAGTATGAACCTTTCACTAATCTCTAAGGTCATTCCCATCCCTCCTCACTTGAGGGAGGTTTGTTCTCAGCCAATTTCTTTTTCTGTATTTGCAGTTGAGAAACTGCAAATCGCTTTTGGTATGAGAGAATTGGCCCTCTGCAAGAATGTTGCCCAGGGGACGCCCGGATGTTTGATGTTTTAGCCTCCTGTGGGAAGCTTCTTTCATGTCTCCGCATGGGGAACTAGAGCTGACAGATGGGAGCTCACCCTGCTCCCCCAATTCAAAATGCCAGTCTTTTGGTCAGCAGTCCTACTGGCACAAGGGTTTGCCCATTGCACCACTGGGGATTCTTTCTCAGCCAATAAGAAAGCAATAGTGCTTCCATCGATCCAGCCTAGAGTGATCGCATTAAGATAAGCTGTAGCGAAAAAACTTAACGTGATAGAAGAAATCAGCATGCCTATTTAAGTCTGAAAAATCTGAACAGCTGAAAAATCAAACTCAGCAGGAATTATGTTAAAATGTGTTCCCCATTATGTAGGCATTACGTTAAATGGCACCTAAGAAATTCAATTCAAGAAATTCAAGTCAACCAATGGACCAGACAATTTAGCTTGCATTTTTGCACTAGGAAGTTGGATAGTAATTTGTTTGGTATCCTTCTTCTGTTGTAACTGAGTAGCTTTCCTTATTATGATTATTCATTGATGTTACCATTTGTGCACCATCCATATGGATGCTCTGATTAAAGAATTTGAGATAAACCACAAAGTTTTCAAATGAGCAAAACAAGTTGCACTGATATGATAGATCTGGAGATGGTTTGGATTTGTCAGACACCTGGCTGATTGCTGTTCCCAAGACATATTGTAAATTTTCTGTTTTCCTACTGGCACTGACAGTTATGAAACTTCCTTTTATCTTTCAGATATTACATATAAGATGAATTTAAGAGATACAGCCCATACCTAGAAAGGCAGTGATTTAAAACTAGGCACACATATTCTAAGGCTTTTGGCCGCATTAACTGGTGTTTTGGCTATAAAGTAAGAAGTTTGGACATAGAGTAGAGAAATTATCCAGGCCTGAAGATCTGAAGAGTAAAATGAATCAAGCCCATTGGCACTGGATCCATATAAATCCGGGAATTCTTTGAAACAGCTGCTAGTGGTAAATATGAGCCAGAATTCATATTTTGCACAATAATGTCAGGCAAGACTGTTTTCCATGATATGGCACCAATCAAATACATGAGCTGACTTAGTTGTAGAAATTGAAAGGTTACTTGAAAATATTCAAAAGTGTTTTAAAAAAACAAAATAAGTTGCTCAATTGTCAGGAAACCATGGCAAGATGAACTTTGGACAAACAAGAACCTTCACCAGTTGGGACTTTTTCTGGGGCACAATTACATGTTTTTTTCTGTGTAAATAAATTCTGAACTGCAAATAGTTTTGAAAAATTGTACAAATTTCTAAGACATTATTGCAGGAGAAATACAATTTCCCATTACTTTTGTCAAGTACAAATATAGCAAATCATTCCATCCCTATTCGTTTGTCCAACGTGCTTCAGCTGTACTGCGTAAAGCAGAAAATCGCCCTGTTTAGCAAGGCTTGAAATGCTCAGATGTTATCAGTAAATATTTGGTTTTTATACCTATTTTATATACCGATATACCAAGGGTTACATAAAAATTTCTTAGGTTTAAAGGGGTCATGAGTGGAACATGTTAAATAGCTCTGCTCTAAATTACAGTTATTAATTTAATTTGGTTATAATCTACATTTCCATAATCCCAAAGAATCAGCACCATTTATTATTATTATTATTATTATTATTATTATTATTATTATTATTACCCTGCTTTTTCTCCCCAAAGGGGACTCAAAGTGGCTTTACATAAATGTCAAACTGCCTTGTCATTGGGTGTAGGTTTTTTGTTTTTTTCATTCCCTTTCCTACTAACCCTGCAATAGCCGGAGGTGAAATGTGGGAGTGTGTTGGGTAATCCTGTCCTAATACATCCTGGAATATTGCACCACTGGTATATAACATTGCTAGTGGGAAATATACGAGGGCAAAGTTTTCCAAAGGCATAATGCAGGAGCCTCGAGCAGTACAGATATTTCACTGGCAGACTTCTATTACTATCAGTACATGAGGACTTAGGCAATTTTCAGTGGCCTCTCAAACTGTTTTTCAAAAATGTAAGATTCTTCCCTTTAAAGTTCTATCATCCCAAATTTCAATACAGATTAATTAATCTGGATATTATATTCTGTATCTCCGCATTTGTCTCTGATTTAGTTTTTCCAGAGCACAGAGGCCCAAGAAAGAAGGAAGGCAAAAGGAAACAGTGAAATGGGGAGATATGCCCAACTAAATGCACAATTCCAGAGGTTAGCCAAAAGAGACAAGGAACTATTTTTAAACAAGCAACGCATGGAAGTGGAAGAAGTCAATAGAATAGGAAGAACAAGAGACCTCTTCCAGAAAATCAGAAACATCATAGGTAAATTTTAGGCAAAAATGGGCAAGGACCTAACAGAAGTTGAAGAGATCAAGAAAAGGGGGCAAGAATATACAGAAGATGTGTATGCTGCTGCTCAGTCGCATAGTCGTTTCTGACTCTTTGTGACCTCATGGACCAGTCCACGCCAGAGCTCCCTGTTGGCCGTTGCCACCCCCAGTTCCTTCAAGGTCAAGCCAGTCACTTCAAGGATACCATCCATCCATCTCACCCTTGGTCAGCCTCTCTTCCTTTTTCCTTCCATTTTCCCCAGCATTGTGATCTTTTCCAAGCTTTCCTGTCTTCTCATGATGTGGCCAAAATATTTCAACTTTGCCTCTAATATCCTTCCCTCCAGTGAGCAGCCGGTCATAATTTCCTGGATGATGGACTGGTTGGATCTTCTTGTGGCCCAAGGCACTCTCAGGATTTTCCTCCAGCACCAGAGTTCAAAAGCATCTATCTTCCTTTGCTCAGCCTTCCTTATTGATCAGCTCTCACAACCATAGGTATAGATCTGTATAGGAAGGATAATAATATAGAGGACAGCTTTGATGGTGTGGTGAATGAATTAGTACCAGACATCCTGAGGGGAGAGGTTGAATGGGCCTTAAGAAGCATTGCTAATAACAAGACAGCAGGAGACGACGGGATCCCAGCTGAGTTGTTTAAAATCTTGAAAGATGATGCTGTCAAGGTGATGCATGTCATATGCCAGCAAATATGGAAAAGAATGGCCATCAGTCTGGAAAAAATCAATTTATATCCCCATATCAAAAAAGGGAAACGTCAAAGAATGCCCAAAATTTCATACAGTGGCACTTATTTCCCATGCCAGCAAAGTAATGCTCAAGATCCTGCAAGGCAGACTCCAGCAATAAATGGAGCAAGACTTGCCAGATGTACAGGCTGGGTTTAGAAAAGGCAGAGGAACAAGGGACCAAATTGTCAATATCCGCTGGATAATGGAGGAAGCCAGAGAGTTTCAGAAAAAATCTATTTCTGCTTTATTGACTATTCTAAAGCATTCAACTGCGTGGATTATAATAAACTGTGGCATGTGCTTGGTGGTATGGGGATACCAAGTCACCTTGTCTGTCTCCTGAGAAATCTGTATAAAGACCAAGTAGCCACAGTAAGAACAGACCACAGAACAACAGACTGGTACAAGATTGGGAAAGGAGTATGGTAGGGCTGCATACTTTCACTCTACCTATTTAACTTGTACACAGAACACATCATGCGATGTGCAGGGCTTGACGAATCCAAGGCTGAAGTTAAAATTGCTGGAAGAAACATTAACAACCTTAGGTATACAGATGATACCACTCTGATGGCTGAAAGTGAGGAGGAGCTGAGGAGCCTTATCACCAAGGTGAAAGAAGAAAGTGCAAAAGCGGGCTGCAGTTAAACATCAAGAAAACCAATATTGTGGCAACCAGACTGAATGATAACTGGCAAATAGAGGGAGAAAACGTGGAGGCAGTGACAGACTTTATATTTCTAGGCGCGAAGATCACTGTAGATGCAGACTGCAGCCAGGAAATCAGAAGACGACTACTTCTTGGGAGGAGAGCAATGGCCAACCTCGATAAAATAGTGAAAAGCAGAGACATCACACTGGCAACGACGGTCCACATAGTTAAAGCAATGGTATTCCCCATAGTAACCTATGGATGTGAGAACTAGACCATAAGGAAGGCTGAGCGAAGGAAGATAGATGCTTTTGAACTTTGGTGCTGGAGGAAAATCCTGAAAGTGCCTTGGGCCACAAGAAGATCCATCTTCCAGGAAAAAATGCCCGGCTGCTCACTGGAGGGAAGCATATTGGAGGCAAAGATTAAGTATTTTGGCCACATCATGAGAAGACAGGAAAGCTTGGAAAAGATCATGATGCTGGGGAAAATGGAAGGAAAAAGGAAGAGAGGCCAACCAAGGTCAAGATGGATGGATGGTATCCTTGAAGTGACTGGAATGACCTTGAAGGAACTGGGGGCGGCAACGGCCGACAGGGAGCTTTGGCGTGGGCTGGTTCATGAGGTCACAAAGAGTCGGAAACGACTGAGTGAATGAAGAAGAAGAGAGCATAGAGGACACAATGGGAACTTCCATTATAAGCCTCAAACCTTTTTGATCAAGGGCTTTTCATATGAGACAGTAAAAAAATAAGCATCATGCTCAATGTAAGTGGAAAGATTTGGAACTTAGAACTTCTGTGCATGTATTTCAGAGGGGTCATATAAATACCAGGAAAATGAAATGGCTGACAAATACATTTCTGTTTTAGCAGAACACATATAGTTTTGACAGGTATATGTTCAAATGGCCTAATCTATTTATTACGAATATCAGTTATGTCAGGCAAAACCTGAATTACAAAATTTAATACACATTATAGTATTATATGCAGATGACAATTCAAGGGTTTATTATTATTCTCTGAAGGTCACTAGACAAGGTTTCTATTAGGGCTTCCAAAGGAAACAAATATCCAAAGCTCTCTCTCAGTGGAATATTCAAACCTAGGTACAGACCAGCTCTTCAGGCTGTGTGACATACTGTGGGGGAAAATTGATCAAGGTATGGAAAAGTCAGTATTCAAATTTGGGTGTATTGGGTATTTGTGACAAATTTGGTCTAGTGAATGAAAATACATCCTATATATGAGAAATTTACATTATGCTTGCAAAAATACAGTTATGAAGTAGCAATGAAAATAATTTTATGGTTGGAGGTCACCACAGCATGAGGAACTATATTAAGGGGCTGCAGCATTAGAAAGATTGAGAACCACTGAGGTAAGGAGTTGTCAAGAATGGGGAGAGAATTGAAAGTTGGAGCAAACGTTGGAATGTTGAAAAGATTTTCATAAGGCTGGTGAATGACAATGAGGATGAAAATTTGGAGTTTAGTTCGGGAGTTCAGTTTGTCTGGGGTTTGAGAGCTGTGCAGTTAGAAAAAAGTCTGAGTCTGACTCAGGTTGGAAAGGGAAAAAGGAATGTTAGTTGAGTGCTTGGTAAGGGTCTGAGCTAGCGTGAGAGGAATGAGAATGTGGTGTTTTAAATATAAAAAATTAGTAATCTTCTATATTATGTTTCATTTCTGTAAATAAAGTTTTATTTTTACTTGTATAAATATTTGGCCTCTGAAAATGCTATCTATCTGAATTTGGATTGAGACAAGATGTCTGTGGTGGAAGCTGTCACATCTCAGGTTAGCTTCACCTTGCTAGAGACACCAGGCTGCACACAGAACGTAGTCTTTTGTAGTTTATTGGAAAATAAGGAAAAGAAAGATCATAAAAGGTAAAAGTTCAGTTCCAGTAAATAGTTACAAAAACAAGGCTGAAAGAAACAAATCCATGGAAACATTAGGCATGAAACAAAGTCCTTAAAATGAAGGCGAAGTCCCAGAAACGTGGATACATCCAGACTCTAAAGTAATACAGGAAAGCAGACTTGGTTCTTGATTCAAGCAAGGAAATTGCTTTGACGAATTTCTCCCTCTCAACAGACTGTTTTAATAGCATAACATAAAGGCATTTCTTTGCCTTTTGAACTACTTCTTACTTGCTATTCGGAGACTTCTAAGCAACCCCCGAAATTCCAGATGACTAGCCCAATCTAAAGACATAGCCTCATCGCTTTCGCTTTCAAGGCCACTGGGCTTGATAGCGTTATTAAACAGAGGCTGGGAGCTGCTCTCCCTCTCTGCTTCTTGCACCTGAAAACCATCATCATTAACAACCACATTCTTTCTCATGGGAAAGCCTCCCTCCTCATCATCTCCCACAGCAGGAAAACTCTGCACCTGAATCCCATAATTCCCATCAGAATCATCTTGGACCTGAATCCCATCATCTTGAAACTGCATCCCAGAATCCTCAAATTGCACCCCAGAATCCTCATCAGAGTCACACAAATGCTGAGTCGCAACAGAAGCATTGAATACAAATGGGTGGTGTTCATTCAGGATAGAAGTTGAGCAAATCCTCATATATCTTCAGAACATTAAGGACCCTTCCATACTGGCCCTATATCCCAGGATCCGATCCCAGATTATCTGTTTATCTCAGGTTATCTGGCAGTGGGGACTCAAATATTCCAGTTTAAATCAGATAATCTGGGATCAGATCCTGGGATAAAAGGCAGTGTGGAATGGCCTTTGGACAGTCCCAAAAGAGGCATCAAAAAGATTGATCAAGAGAAAATCTTGCATTGCAGGATAATTCGGAATTAAAGAAAGAGCTCTCTCTTAGTAAATGCAATAGGCTCAATGGAAATCTTCATATCTGGGGGGTTAATTTAGGAAAGCCTCGTATATGGCCTCAGTGGGTGTCTTTGCACAAGTGGAATTCTTAGTTGTGGCAATGTGGTGGAATAAAAGGTGAAATACCCATGCAGCTATGCTAGTAGGAGCATATTATAAAGATCTAAGTAGCATCACTGTTCTTTCACCAGTCTGGAGACCCTAGGAAATATTAGATTAAGTCTACAATGATCTGGCAAGACTAAGCCATGCTTCATTGCTAAAAGTAATGATAAGGGAACATTAGTGGTCTCTAGTGCATGACAAAGGGACATTAGTGTCATGATGATTTTATCCAGGGACCATCACACATTTCCTTTATCTTACTTCTGAAGCAAACTAAATGCTTTGCATCCAAAATTCACTCTGGAAATACTTCCACCAGAAAAGGAACCATCACAAGCCTTGGTTCAGAACTTGACTGAAGAATGTAAATGTTTGGTTTCTTTTCACCAGCTCTAAAAAAAAAAAAACACACTTTTGTTTAAGCGAACTTTTGAATATATAATCATTCTTATCAGTATGTGCACTTTATTTATTGACATTTGCATGCTTTTAAATTAATTGTGTACTGATTTAAATCTGATAATTTTAATTGCTTTAAAATTGTATAGCCAAATTTTAACTGATTTTTTCTGTGAGCTAGAGTAAAGGTGGAAAATAAATACATTTATATAGAATGTGCACATTATTTGGGACATTTATGTTTCCCTATATTAAAAGATAGATTTTTTCCCTTGTACGTATGTGGTCTCCTTATTTTTTCTCTCCTAAGGAATAGGTAGCTGGAAAGGGTATAGAGAACTCAGATCAGATCTTGTAGGAAGTAATCTTGGTTAACTGAGACACTGAAAACTTATAAAAAGGACAGCCAAAATGATTAATGGATTGGAGCAACTGTCCTACAAGATAAATTTATATTAGCTGAGGAAGAAGTTAAGAAATGACAGAGGGTTAATTAAATAATGTAATGTCTGGGGAAAGTGTGTAAGGAGTAGGCATGTGCGATTCATTAAAAAAGATTCAATACTCGCTTCTAAAGTAGGGGGCGCTGGTGTTTCATTTCTGAAACTACTTCTGAATTTTGACCCCAAAATTTTTGAAACTTAACGAATATTCAGAATATTTGTAATTAATTTGTTAATGTTGGACACGCATGCGCAGTGGCCAAAAACAGCACCAGGGGGAAATTTACAGGACTCTCCCACCCTCATTTTTGACATATCCTCTTCAAACTTGGTACAGTGCTAGAATACATTTAGAACTGCTAGCTTACCAAAACTCTGAACATTTCCCTTATCCTCTGATTTTTGGCGAATTTTCATAGCTTATATAAAAATATTTTTTTAATAATTGCAGAAATCTGTTCCTGGTGTGAAAGTGTTATTTCCTGTTTCATTGGGTTGTCTTTACTTTGAAAGTCATTGTTCTACTTCAGAAACATTGTTTTTGTGGCAGAAACTCAGTGAAATTGGTGGACACAGTGTCCCAGGAAACCATATTGTGCTATCATAGCACCAAGTCTCTTGCGCAAAGACAAAGTACAGGCAGTGTAATAAAGTTTAGCCATGTTTCTATGACAGAACCAATTAGGAAATGACATTTATCACCCAGGAACAGAAATCATAGTACACCATCAAATCACTCCTGACAGAGGGCCATCGGCCTCTGAATAAGGAAATCTGTTCCTGGTTTGAAAGTGCTATTTCCTGTTTCATTGGCATTTCTGGGGCTGACAGTGTGTGACTTGCCCAAGTGGGTTTCCATGGCTGAGTGAGGAATGAAGCCACAATCATAGTCCAACCCTCAAACCTCTCCCTTCCTCCCTCTCTCCCTCCCTCTCCCCCCTCTCTCTAAACTTCTCATACCTTCCAAGAATTCACATATGAAAGTTTGGTCAAGATGGTCAGGTGAGGACAAAAGGGGGTGGGGAATGTTAAGAGGAGAGAGGGCCTGGGACATCTGGAATTGTAGTTTTAAAGCGGGCATAGTACTATTGGGGAAACATCTGCTTCAGCCCAATGCTTTTTGGGAAATGTAGTTTTGTCCAGGCATATGGCTTTTTGCTTCCCCTTAAATAAATGGGGAAAATTCAGAGGCTCTGTTCTCCTCCATTTTTAAAGCTATTGGGATGAAATTTGCCAGAATCGCAGAAAATATTTACCACTCTTTGCCTATCAAGTTTGATAATTTTTGACCAGTCCACTGATATTTTAGGAATTTTCAAAGTTTTTTAAAACAACATTTTTTTAAAGGCTACAAGAACGATGGCCCCACCTCTCCCTCTTTCTCCCTTCAGCCCTGATTGGCTTAGCCCAAGGCTTCTGGGAAATGTAGTTTAGTGCCAGCGTGGCGTCTCCACGCTTCCCCTTAAATAAGTTAGGAAAATTCAAAGGTTCTGTTCTCCTCCATTTTTAAAGCTATTGGGATGAAATTTGCCAGATAATAATAATAATAACTTTATTTTTATACCCCACCCCATCTCCCCGGAGGGACTCGGAGAGGCTTACATGGGGCCATGCCCGACATAAAATACAGCAACAACGATAAAAGAGTAAAAACAATTTTTCACATCAATAAGACATCAACATCAATAAAACAGTCATAAAAATCAATGTACTACATAAAATATTAAAAACGGGAGGCTAAAAACAGATCTGGGCCAGAATCACAGAAAATATTTACCACTCTTGGCCTATTCCTGGAGGGCCGTTCCCAGATGGTGAAGCTGGGGGATACTTGCTCGGACCCCTGGCCATTGACCTGTGGGGTCCCACAAGGGTCTATCCTATCCCCCATGCTATTCAACATCTACATGAAACCGCTGGGAGAGGTCATCCGGAGTTTTGGAGGGTGTTGCCATCTCTACGCAGATGACACACAAATCCACTACTCATTTCCATCTAACTCCAAGGAAGCCCCCCGGATGCTGAACCAGTGCCTGGCCGCTGTGGCGGACTGGATGAGGAGGAACAAGCTGAGGATCAATCCTGACAAGACAGAGGCCCTCCTGGTCAGTCGCTCGTCAGATCGGGGTATTGGGTGGCAACCTGTGCTGGACGAGGTTGCACTCCCCCTGAAATCACAGGTCCGCAGTTTGGGGGTCCTCCTGGATTCAGCGTTGACGCTTGAGGCTCAGGTGTCGGCGGTGGCCGGGAGGGCTTTCGCACAACTCAAACTTGTGCGCCAACTGCGACCATACCTCGTGAAGTCTGACTTGACCACGGTGGTCCATGCCCTAGTTACCTCTAGACTGGACTACTGTAATGCGCTCTACGTGGGGCTTCCCTTGAAGACGGCTCAGAAATTACAACTGGTCCAACGCTCGGCTGCCAGATTAATAACGGGGGCGAGTTACAGGGAGAGATCTACTCCCCTGTTTATGGAGCTCCACTGGCTGCCGTTCATTTTCCGATCCCAATTCAAGGTGTATATAAAGCCCTGAACGGTTTGGGACCCACCTACCTTCGTGACCGTATCTCCTACCATAAACCTGCCCGATCTCTTCGATCGTCAGGGGAGGCCCTCCTGTCGCCACTGCCTATATCCCAGACCCACCTTGTGGGAACAAGGGAGAGGGCCTTTTCTGCTGTGGCCCCCCGTTTGTGGAACTCACTGCCCATTGAAATCAGGCAAGCCCCCACTCTTTAGGAAAGATTTAAAAACATGGCTCTTCCGGTGTGCTTTCGGAGAGTAACTGTTACACACTTTTTTTGTTACTCCCCCCATCATCTATCCTCTAGACTGTTTTTCTATCTTATGTCTCTGTTCCCCGTGGTTTTATTCTTATCTTTTTCTCACCCCAAGTTTTAACTGAGTGTTTATGCGGCCTGCCCTGTTATATTGCTTTTTTTATTTTGTGTTGTACTGTACATGATTATTTATTGTATTGTTTAATTGTATTATGATATGTTGTTTTTATATTTTGCTATATTGTATTGTCCTGGGCATGGCCCCATGTAAGCCGCCCCGAGTCCCCGTTGGGGAGATGGTGGTGGGGTATAAATAAAGTATTATTATTATTATTATTATTATTATTATTATTATTATTATTATTAAGTTTGATAATGTTTGACCGATCCATTGATATTTTAGGAATTTTCAAAGTTTTTAAAAACATTTTTTAAAGGCTACAAGAACGATGGCCCCGCCTCTCCCTCCCTCTTCTGTCAGCCCTGATTGGCTGAGAGGCATGCCAACATATTTGGCTTCACCTCTCAGCAGGGCTTGGTCACAGCTACATCCGAAGACATCTGAGACTGACAAAAAAAAAAGGTGCCTTTTGATTCAAATTCTTAATATTAGGATGGCAGTGAGCAGGTGCGTCGAAACACGCTTCAAAAGTGCTTTAGATACGAATTTGATACAAATTTAACGGGCATACGAAAAATTTGCCCAGCCCTAGTAGGGGGACTCCCCCCCCCCACCATACACAATATTAAAGGGGGATTCAATGCAGATATAATGATGCTTGCCATAATACAATGCATATTTGATAAACACCATGTTGTATGTGCTAGGTCGTTGGTATAATCCAGCATGTCTCTCCATGTGTTCTTATGCATGATAGTAGACAGTACTGAGCTAGATAGATAAAGTATCTCACTTAGGAAAAGTTATCCTCTTATCTACAACCTTCAAAGGCTGCCATCACATACACACTTATCTGAGGGAAAGCTCAATTGAATTCAATGGAACTTGCTTCTACTTATAAATGAATAAGATGATGAAGTATGTTTCCAAAATATCTCAAAACAGTTTGTACTGCACATTGAATTTTTTTAAGAATATTGTGAAAGTTCAGGTTTATTTGGAAAAATTGTGAGATTCATTATTCCTTTAATTTCACATGTGATTTTATTCCCTCAGATTCAAACAGCGGAAGCCATTTATAAACAACTTTCCTATGTATTCAGCTTTCTTCTTCTGAGCATTGGACAATTTCCCTTGTTTACTCTTGCCTCAAGCACTGTCCCATCTGCTCTAATGGTAAAAAGAACTTAGTGCGATCAGAGAAATAGCAATGAGTATCAAATAGCATTCTGAATCTACTACAGGGAGGAAAATGAAATTATGGTTATCCTATAAAACCAAAATGGATGTGTAGACTTATCAAGATTGATCTGGCAAAGGAAAAATGGAAAGTGAAGATTAAAATATTTTGCAAAATGCAAAATAATAAGAAGGACTTGGATTACTAAATTTAAGATTATGCTCTGCTGTATGTTGTTTAGTATGGTTAAGGGAATGGATAAAATTGAGAAATAAAAGACTGCTAGAAAATCTTCTAGAGAAATTTGTTATGAATAATTCTATGTGAATATTATATAATGAAATAACCAGAGACCCTTTCACATTACAAAGTGACAGTAGTTATAATCCACTTTATCTGCATCTTATAGAATCCTAAAGTAAGTGACGTAGCACTAGAGCTTGCTGGTAGAAAATTCTCAGTGCACCTCCCTAAATTTCAAATCCCATAATTTCATGGGATAGAACCATAGTAATTAAATTGGAATGCTGTGATTGTATAGCTTGAAGGGACCTTAGATCAAGGTTGCTGTAAGTGTTATTTATTGCTTATTTGATTGTATAGTCTTATCTGTTTTAATAATATGTTTATTATACTGTTATGTAATGCACTTGTTGTTCTTATTATTGGAAACCACACTGAGTCCCTTCTGGGAGACAGGGCGGTATATAAATAATTTATTATTATCAACACAACGACGTTGTATGGCACAGCAAACAAGATAGATATGCTGGATTTCGTTTCGCAAAACCACAAGTCAAACACTTCCCAAGTGTCTAGGACTGTGTGATGTATTTTCTGATGATGTGTGCAGATCCCAGTAGGGTGGCCTTTTGCAGTTGGCAGATGGTGATTTTGTCAATGTCTATTGTTTCCAAATGCCGGCTGAGATCTTTTGGCACAGCACCCAGTGTGCCCATCACCACCGGGACCACCTGTACTGGTTTCTGCCAGAGTCTTTGAAGTTCAATCTTGAGGTCCTGATAGCGGCTGAGTTTTTCCTGTTGTTTTTCATCTATGCGACTGTCACCTGGGATGGCAACATCAATGATCCAAACCTTGTTCTTTTCCACAACTGTGATGTCTGGTGTGTTGTGTTCCAGAACTTTGTCAGTCTGGATTCGGAAGTCCCACAGTATCTTTGCATGTTCATTTTCCAATACTTTTGCAGGTTTGTGATCCCATCAGTTCTTTGCTGCTGGGAGGTGGTACTTGAGGCATAAGTTCCAATGAATCATTTGGGCCACATAGTTGTGCCTCTGTTTGTAGTCTGTCTGTGCGATTTTCTTACAGCAGCTGAGGATATGATCAATGGTTTCGTCGGTTTCCTTGCACAGTCTGCATTTTGGGTCATCAGCTGATTTTTCAATCTTGGCCTTAATTGCATTTGTTCTGATGGCTTGCTCCTGGGCTGCAAGGATCAGGCCTTCTGTCTCCTTCTTCAGGGTCCCATTCGTGAGCCAGAGCCAGGTCTTCTCCTTATCAGCTTTTCCTTCAATTTTGTCAAGGAACTTTCCATGCAGTGTTTTGTTGTTCCAGCTGTCAGCTCTAGTTTGTAGTGCGGTTTTCTTGTACTGGTTTTTTGTCTGCTGTGTTTTGAGGAGTTTCTGATTTTTGACTTCAATCAAAGCAGGTTCTTCACTTTGCTTGACATATTCTGCCAGGGCATGTTCTTCTTCTTTGACTGCTTGCTTTACTTGTAAGAGTCCTCTGCCCCCTGATCTTCTAGGCAGATATAGCCAGTCAACATCACTGCGAGGGTGCAGTGAATGATGAATGGTCATGAGTTTTCTTGTTTTTCTGTCCAAATTGTCCAGTTCCACCTGTGTCCAATTTATAATGCCAGCAGTATATCTTATGACAGGTATGGCCCAGGTGTTTATGGCCTTGATGGTGTTGCCTCCATTGAGCTTGCTTTTGAGAATTTTTCTGACCCTTTGTGTGTATTCTTTGCTGACCACAGTTTTCACATGTTCATGCTTGATGTTGTCCAGCTGTAGTATGCCCAGATATTTGTAGGCCTCTGGCTGGTGACACTTTATTGTTTGGCCATTGGGCATATTTATGCCCTCACTTTCAATGATTTTTCCCTTCTTCAATGCCACTGTCGAACATTTGTCCAAACCAAACTCCATGTTGATATCAGTGCTAAAAATTCGGACAGTGTTGGTCAGAGACTGGATTTCAGTTTCTGTTTTCCCATATAGCTTCAGGTCATCCATGTACATCAAATGTGAAATTTTGTGAAAATTCTTAGATATTTGATAGCCGAGATTTGTTTTTTGTAAGATTGTTGACAGAGGGATCATGGCAATAATGAAAAGCAGAGGGGACAATGAATCTCCCTGGAAAATTCCTCTCCTGATGTTGACAAGTCCATAGCTTTCATTTCCAATCAACAGTTCAGTTTTCCAGTGCTCCATCATGTTTTCAATGAAGGTGCCAACTGTTTTACAAATCCCGATGGCGTCCAGGCACTTGATGATCCAGCTGTGTGGGAGTGAGTCAAAGGCCTTTTTGTAGTCAATCCACGTCATGTGAAGATTAGCTTTTCGGCTCTTACAGTTCTCCAGAATCATTTTGTCAATCAATAAATGGTCTTTTGTGCCCCTGCTTTTCCGTTTGTTGCCTTTCTGTTCATCTGGCAAGATGTTTTTTTCTTCAAGATAGTCTTGAATTCTGTCAGCTATGATGCCAGTCAGTAGTTTAAACATAGTGGGCAGACACGTTATTGGCCTGTAGTTTCCTGGTGCTGCTCCTTTTGCTGGATCCTTTTGTATCAGATATGTTCTTCCAGTTGTTAGCCATTCACTGATACTTCCTTTCTGCAGCATCTCATTGAATTGTTGGGCCATTTTTCCATGTAAACTAATCAGATGTTTGAGCCAAAATCCATGAAGTTGATCACTACCAGGCGATGTCCAGTTCTTGACTTTTTGCACTCGTTTGCTGATCATTTCAGTTGTTATTTCCATCAGTTCCATTTTGTTCTGTGAGAATTTTCCTTCAAACTCCTTTATCCACCTAGCGTTTTTGTTGTAGTTATTATTTTCCCAAAGTTCTTTCCAGAACTTTGTTGTTGCAGTTTTCTCTGGCTTTATGGTTACTGTGTCTGTTGTTTGGTTCAGACTCTGGTAGAACCGTCTTTGGTCTGATTGAAACAGTTGATTTTGTCTGTACTGGATGATTCTGGCTTCATACCTTTCAATTTTTCTGGCTGTTGCTGTAATTTGTTCTTTCACGATTTCCAAAGCTTCTTCAATTTTTCTGGTGTTCAGCCAGTACTTTGGGATCAGGTATTGCTTGATTTTGTCATTCTTCAGTTTCCTCTCTTTCATATTTTTCAGGTTACTTGCATCTGATCTAAGTTTCTTGATTTTCAACTCTAGCCTGACCTTCCACTTTGGTTTTCCAGTCGATTTTCTTTGGGGCTGCCTTGGTTGTAGGAGCCCAAGTTCTTCTGTTACTATCCCTGCTGCACTGTAGGCAAACTGGTTTGTTTGTTCAATTGATGTTATTTGGACAGTGGAGAGTGCTGCATTCACATCTTTCATGAGAGGCGCCAGGTGTCTCTTGGGCACTGTTTTTAGAGTTGGGAGCCGCTGTCTTATTGCATTTGCTGCAGCATGAGCCATGATCTTATCCTTGAGCTCTTGTTGTCTTGCTGTCAAGGTTCCTGGTGGTTCAACAGATGTTTCAAGTGCTGGTTCCTCAAATTCTTGCAAAAGCGCCACACTTTCTTCTGGTTCAATCTGTTCCACCATTCCAAGTGTTGCTGGAGTCTCTGCTGCTGTCTGTGCTGTGGTCTGATGGTAATCTACTTTGCAAATTTTCTGGATTTCTTCGAGTTCAACTTCACTGAACACTTTGTTTCTGATTATGAATCTTCGTTGGTCAGCCTGTCAGGGTTCTGTTATCTGTGAGTCAGGGTACTCTTGTTTCCATAGCTGATGCATCCTTTTTTGGTAGCCACGCCTTTGAGGTTCAGATTTGTAGTAGCATTTCATAATTGTGCGGTTTTCTGGCATTGTATATTTTTGCCGCTTCTGTGACTGTTCATTTGGGTTTTGATGATTCCGTAGCCCACTTGTCGATGGATGTCCAGAATCAGCAGCATCCACCACGGTCCTTTTTATCCTGGGCGACGACCGAGCCAGTATAGACTTCGTTTGGGTTTGATTCTCCATAATGCTAATGGGTTAGGTGCTCTTGGTTGTGCTCCTCAGCTGAGGCCTCTCTCGCTTGGTTGGACCTGCCGGTAGTTACACTACCGCCAGCACAGCCCTCAGTCATCATTGGAGCAGCTAAGCCCCCCCACCACGTCAAGGTGGCACCTGCGGGGGGGATTTATTATTATTATTATTATTATTATTATTATTATTATTATTATCTCTAAATTTCTTGCCTCTCATAAAAGTATAGAGAAGTGTGTGCATTAAAAATTCAAAGTGCTTGTTTTATACATACACTCATATACAGTGTGATTTCCTGCTATTTTTAATTTATTTTTTAGTGTTCCAGTAGCTCCACTGTATTTTGCCGGCTTTTTGAAAAGTGGTTGGCATGAAATAAAAGTATGAATTGGATTTTTTCTTTTTAGTTTCTGTGTGGGCACACTAAACATATTTCTGACAGCCGTGCTATAGGTAGATCACCACCCTCAACATAAACCTTTCATTTTAAAGCTTTACAATTCAGTAAAATGAGTAAGCACTATATCCCTCCTATGATTCCAAAAGAAACCTAAGCTTGCATAAAAATTCTGCAATGACTATGCAAAATGTATAAATAATATAGGAACAAGTTAGGATAGAAAGTAACTGCTTCCTCATCCATATTTCTCCCACCACTTTAAAATTATATTGAATTATGTATAAAGCTTTAAAAATAGAGAGACGGTATGATTTGCAAGAATTTAGCCTGGCATGTAGTGCCATTGGCAACATTTCTGAATATAACTTTTTAAATGACAATTTACACATCCTCTTGGCTTGTGAGAGTTATGGTTAGATTGACAGCTGGATAATACTTGGATGAAGGTACAAGTTCTACATTTTTTTCAGAAGAAAAGAGACTATATGGTCTATTTTAGAGTCTACATCTGACCCACAGAGGACTTCCATTAATGCCCTGTCATTTTAGGGCTCTTGTCCTTCTTTTACTGTTTTAGTGAATGAATGAATCTGTAAACAGAATTAAACATTTAAACTATTAAAAATATACAGGTACTTACTTACTTACTTAGGCGATCCCTCGTAGCTCGAGGACGATTGTCTTCCATCCTTGGTGTCTTGGGGGTGGGTTCTTAAGTGGCTGAAGAAACCTATTCTTGACCTGCATATTCTCCCGCAGTGAGGACATCGGTTTCCAGGTGGAAGGCGGTCCCGGTCGGGGTTAGCTTGACGCTCCTTCCTCTTGGCACGTTTCTCCCTTAAGCCCTCCATTTGTGCCTCTTCGAACTCCACAGCACTGCTGGTCACAGCTGACCTCCAATTAGAGCGCTCAAGGGCCAGGGCTTCCCAGTTCTCAGTGTCTATGCCACAGTTTTTAAGGTTGGCTTTGAGCCCATCTTTAAATCTCTTTTCCTGCCCACCAACATTACGTTTCCCATTCTTGAGTTCGGAGTAGAGTAGCTGCTTTGGGAGACGATCGGGCATTCGGACAATGTGGCCAGTCCAGCGGAGTTGATGGCGTAGGAGCATCGCTTCAATGCTGGTGGTCTTTGCTTCTTCCAGCACGCTGACATTTGTCCACCTGTCTTCCCAAGAGATTTGCAGGATTTTCCTGAGGCAACGCTGATGGAAACGCTCCAGGAGTTCGGTGTGACGTCTGTAGACAGTCCACGTTTCGCAGGCGTACAGCAGGGTTGGGAGGACAATGGCTTTGTAAACAAGCACCTTGGTATCTCTACGGATGTCCCAGTCATCAAACACTCTCTGCTTCATACGGAAAAATGCTGCACTCGCAGAGCTCAGGCGGTGTTGTATTTCAGTGTCAATGTTGACTTTTGTGGAGAGGTGGCTGCCAAGTTACCCGAGGTGGCCCGAGGCTGTGGTGCAGACGGGAGAGCAAGCCAGTGCGATTAACTGCGATGAATCACTGACCAGGAGGTCATAAGTTCGAGGCCCGCTCGGAGCTATGTTGTTGTTTGTCTTTGTCCTAGGTTAAAAGGCATTGAATGTTTGCCTAATATGTGTAATGTGATCTGCCCTGAGTCCCCTTCGGGGTGAGAAGGGCGGAATATAAATGCTGTAAATAAATAAATAAATAAAGGTAGCGGAAATGGTCAACATTATCTAATGTGACACCGTTAAGCTGTATTCCTGGCATTGCAGAGGGATTAGCTGGTGCCTGTTGGAAGAGCACTTTGGTTTTCTCGATGTTCAGTGAGAGGCCGAGCTTCTTGTATGCTTCTGCGAAGGTGTTTAGGGTGGCTTGTAGGTCTTCTTCTGAATGCGCACAGACTACGTTGTCATCGGCATATTGGAGTTCTATAACAGATGTTGTGGTGACCTTGGTTTTGGCTTTCAGTCTGCTGAAGTTAAATAGCTTGCCATCTGTCCAATAGATGATTTCCACTCTGGTGGGAAGCTTCCCATCAACAAGGTGAAGTATCATAGCGATGAAGATGGAAAATAAGGTAGGGGCAATAACACTTCCCTGCTTGACACCTGATTCCACCTTAAATGGGTCACTTTGGGAGCCGTTGAAGTCCAAGACTGTTGCCATCATGTCATCATGGAGGAGCCGCAGGATGTTCACAAATTTGTCAGGTCACCCGATTTTTTGGAGGATGGTCCAGAGAGCGCTGCGATTCACTGTGTCGAATGCCTTTGCAAGGTCAATGAATGCCATGTACAGAGGTTGGTTTTGTTCCCTGCATTTTTCTTGGAGTTGTCGTGTAGTGAAGATCATGTCCACTGTTCCTCTGGAGGGGCGGAAGCCATTCTGGGATTCTGGGAGGGTGTCTTCTGAGACAGGGAGAAAGCGGTTTGCAAGGATTCTTGCGAGGATTTTCCCGGCGGAGCTTAGAAGGGAGAAACCACGATAGTTCCCGCAGTCTGTTCTGTCCCCTTTCTTGAAAAGGGTGATGATGGTGGCATCCTTGAAGTCTGCTGGGATTTTCTCGGTCATCCACACCTTTTCAATGAGCTGGTGGAGTTGTTGTGTCAGCTCGGGTCCACCCTCTTTGAAGATTTCAGCAGGGATCCCATCAGGTCCCCTGGCTTTGTTGTTTTTTTGTTGGCTGATGGCATTGCTGACTTCTTCCAAACTAGGCAGTGCTGCAAGCTCATCCCTGGTTTGTTGTTGCGGGATTTGTGAGAGGGTCTCTTCGGCCACATTGGAGCTGCGATTCAGCAGGTTCTGGTAGTGCTCTTTCCAACGTAGTCCAATTGATGTTTTGTCCTTCAGAATTTTGGTTCCATCTGATGAGCGTAGGGGCTGTATGCCATGGTTTCTTGGTCCATAAATGATCTTTGTGGCTTTGAAAAATCCCTGAGCGTCATGGGTATCTGCAAGGTGTTGGATTTCTTCAGCCTTCTTTGTCCACCAGATGTTCTTGAGTTCTCTGGTCCTTCTTTGGACCTCAGCTTTTGCACTGGCATAGATATTTTTCTTGGCAGCACAGTTGGTGTCTCTCTGCCATATTTGGAAGGCTTTCCTTTTGTTATCAATTAGCTGTTGGATTTCTTTGTCGTTATCATCAAACCAGTCTTGATGTTTCTTAGTTTGGTATCCAATGGTTTCTTCGCAGGCTGTGATGATGGAGGTCTTCAGTTTGTTCCAATGTTCCTCAACATTTTCGGGGTGTTCTATGGGTAGATGATCCTTGAGTGTTGTTTGGAGAAGGGCTCGTTTGGAAGGCTCCTGAAGGGCTTGGGTGTTCATTTTGCACCTTGTTTTTCTTCCTTGGAGTCTGCGTTTGGGGACGATCTTGATAGCCATCATGGATCGGATTAACCTGTGGTCTGTCCAGCAGTCATCAGCACCTATCATGGTTCTTGTGAGAAGCACATCGCGGCGGTCTCTGGCACGTGTAATAACATAGTCCAAGAGGTGCCAATGCTTTGACCGAGGGTGCTTCCATGATGTCTTGAGCTTGTTTTTCTGGTAGAAGAGCGTGTTGGTGATGACAAGGTTGTGCTCTCCGCATTTGGTGAGAAGCAAGATGCCATTCGAGTTGCTGTTTCCGACCTCGTCTTTTCCTATGATCCCTGGCCATAGGTCGGAGTCCCTTCCGACTCTTGCATTAAAGTCCCCCAGGAGGATGATTTTGTCCTCCTTAGGTATCTCTGATAGGATGGTGTCCAGCTGTCAGTAAAATTTTTCTTTGATGTCTTCGTCAGCATCTAGAGTTGGTGCATAGGCGCATATGATGGTTGCCTGTTGGTAATTTGGAGGGTTGAGAGTCGTTCGTTGATGCCAGTCGTTTCTGATAGCAAAGCCAACTCCGTGTATTCTTCACTCTTCTTCAGGCAGTCCCTTCCAGAAGAAGGTGTAGCCTCCCTTTTCTTCCTTCAGCTGTCCCTCTCCTGCTCTCCGGGTCTCCTGAAGGGCTGCTATGTCGATCTTAAAGCGTCCCAGCTCCCTTGCAATGATAGCAGTCCTGCGTTCGGGGCGTTCGCTGTCAGTGTTATCTAACAATGTCCGTATGTTCCAAAGTTCATTTTTCTTTTTTGGCTGCAGAGTGGTGACCCCTCTGGATGCGGCAGTCCAGTCAGGGTGGGAGAGGCAGACTATGTTTAGGGTGCCTTTTCTAGCACCTTCCCCGTGTGGGGTGAGCAGAGCGGATCCTAAAAAGGGCTGCTCAGTCATGGATACAGCTGCCGGTCTACTCAACTGCCTCAGTCCTTGAGGTAGAATGACTGAGTCCATATCCACTGCCCATGTGCCAGTCTGTGACTAGGGGCTTCCAGATTTCACAGTCCTGCCCCCGTCGCCACTCGCTGATCGCCATGGGACTTTTGTAGGTTTGTTTTTATTTTTGTTGGAAGACGCCTGTGCGTGATTTTTTTTAATGTGTGGAGATCGGTGCACCGCCGGTCAACACACAGTCTTCCAGCAGTGGTGTGGTTAACACAACGAGAGTGGCTTCTCAGTCTGTTGCAGCCTTCTTCCGCCTTCACAGCCGTTGTAACATGTACCATGTTATCCTCCGCCTGCTCCGCCGTTGAGGTCTCTGGGTCTTCGGATTGTGCTTGGTCTGGAACCTCCCCTGCGGCCACTCCTGGGAGTGCATCACTCCAGTGGTTGTGCCCGCAGTTTCATATTTTTTTTTTTTTTTGCGTAAAAATATACAGGTAAAACTCTGAAAACCAATTAAAACCTATTCACATAGCTAAAACATTCCACAGCACCCGGTGGCTCAATCTTAAAAACTTTCTTCTTTAAAAGCCTGCTTCAAAAGAAAAGTTTTAGTTTTCTGCCGGAATGAAAGCTGGGAGAGACCCTTTATGGTGGCTGCTCCCAGATTATGGAACTCCCTTCACCACTAGGTCTGGTTGGCCCCTTTCCTGCTATCTTTCCACCAACATCTAAAGGGTTTTTTATTATTATTATTTATAGAAACCATTGGGTTTTTTATGTTGTGACAGATAAACTTTTGTAGGGGGATACACTGTTTTTTATTGTGTCTTAAAAGTCTTTTAATGCTGTTTTTTTATTTAAAAATATATAGTGATTTTAAAATGTTTTGATCAATATTTGTTTTATCATTGAATTGTAGTTTACAATGATCATGTTCCTGTTGTATCTGGGGAACATAACGAGCCTAAAGAATGTCATGGCAACCAATTCTCTTCAGTTAAGGAGCCTAGGTACCAAATGTTGAATATCAATGTTACTAAATCCAATAAATTCCTCCAAGTACCTGAACTGTTTTTAATAACGTGTTTCTGAAATTTGTACTTCAGTATATGTGAAATCTATACGAGGGGGGAAGAGATAATTCCCCCCAACAAAATTGTCCTTTCTTCTTTCTTCAATGCATTAGCATATTCAATAGAGGAAAACTATAGCCAGGAGCAACATAAAACTTTAAGTCCCAATGGAATCAATGAGAGTTACTTCCAGCAAAAAATGTTCAGTATGAGAGTATGAGGAACAATGTCTATTGAGTTCAGAGAGAAGCAAAATTAAAGATGAATCTGGACAATTTAGATGAGTTCCAGTGTTTCCAGAAAGGATTTCTCTCTGAAACTATGACAATAACTCTATATTCTGCACAAAGCCAGAAACTGGAACGAAGACATCAATATTAATTTAGGCAGGAAAAATGTGGGCAAAGTGACTCTAACTGCATAGCCTCCCCCCCCCCCAAATCATTTTCATTCTCATGATCCCTAAACCCTGATTTTTTAATTTTTTAAAAAACACCTTCACATTCAAAATGGTCCATGTTCTCTAGATATGTGGGTAGGCTTTCCTAAGTTAAATGAAATCAGCCGGTGTACATTTTGTAGATGCCCGCAGGCTGATCTGTCCCCACTCCAACTTAAATGGTCAATGTAGATGGGACCTTAGATACCCCTAGATATAAGGAGTCTGAGAAGCTAGGAAGAAAGAGAGGTCTTTATATATTATAATGAAAATATTTTAATAACTATAATTTACTGTTGAGCTGCTTGTTTTTGTAAAATATTCTTCTGTTTTCTTGAACCAGGATTTCTAACTTACTTTCTACCACTTAATAGGGTGCTCCTGCTCACTGTCAGGCTAAATTCTGCCCACTTGGCAGGTGTGTTGCTTAATAAGGACTTGCTGCTACTCAAAATCAGAAATTATAGAAAAAATGACAAGGTGGGTTGTGTACATTCTGCTGTTTGTTTTACTTTGTTTTATATTTCAAGCACCCAAATTATTTTAATCATACAATATTCCCTCACAGAATGCTAACAAGCCTTCACTCAGTCCCTTCTTAGCAAACCTATTCATTCAAAGGATATCTTGTAAACTTATTCCTGTGTGACTCCCTGCACCATACCTTATATAGTAGGTTTGGTTAGTTTTCTGAAGGGGGATGTTTCTATTTCCTTATAACAAGGAAAATCAGGATCTGTTCTGGCCTTTTGATCCAGAGCCAGCTTGAAGTTGTAGGATCCTGTAAGTACCAGTTTGACCCTGTTAACTCATGGGAATGCTTGCATCTGAATCTCCCTGCTGTAACTAGTGAAGAATGAAATTCAACAAGAGGTAGATAACTGAAGAAACAAGTTGCGTTTAATCTATAATTAAAGAGAACTGCAAGCAAGTGGGAATAGCAGGTATATGTAATGAGCAATAGCTTTAAAATCATCACCTAAATGTTGAAGAAAAATGACATGTATATGCAAGTTCAGAAACTATTTAATCAAAGGTATACTTACAAAGTATCCACCTCCCTCCCCTTTCTCACTTTCTGAATCGTTATCACATTTAACAATAATAATAATAATAATCACCATCATCATCCTACCCTTAAGAGTGGAAATTTCCCAAAAGCTTGTTCAGGATTGGGAAAAAAGCAAGCAAGGTGCTTCAAGGTGCTCTGTTTTCTTTTTAGAAGTCTCTAAGTTTCTTTATCCAATATTTTATCACAATCCCTATGATCCACACACAATAATTTTTTGCTATTGTTATGCATGTATGAAGATACATTAATGAAATCCAAAACTTACATTTTTACATTCCAAATAAAATCACATGTTAGGTCTAATTCTGGATTAATGTAGCTTCAATTTGATGTAATCTAAGCAACAAACAGAAAAAAGAAATACTGTGAGAAGTGTCATTATAATGTAATTATTGCTAGTCTTTCTTACCTTAATTACTTTATCTATCACCCACGAATCACAGTGCTGCACATAAAGCAGAAAGCTGCCAACTAATGTATGGTGACAGAAAGGACCACACATTGTCTTCCGCAGAGCTAAAAAGGTTACTTTTTCATTGAGATCTCCTAGAATGGGTGCATCTACACTATTAAATTATTACAGTTTGACACCATTTTAACTGTGATGGCTCAATGGTATAGAATCATGGACTTTGTAGTTTAATGATGAGATAATAATAATAATAATAATAATAATAATAATAATAATAATAATATCAACTTTATTTCTAACCTGCCCTCTCTCCCCAAAGGGAATCAGTACTGTTTGGCAGAAAAACTTTGCTTAGTGTGGAGCAAGGTCTTAAGGGGAAGAAACTCTGGATACTTACCAAAAGCCACAGTGCACCATGAAGACTGTCAACACTGAATCTGAGTGTACACTTTTCTTGCTTGTTCTCTTTCTACTAGCATAGAATAGGCCATAGTCAAGGAATCAGACATGAAAGGCTAGGATTTCTTCCCATTCAGAACAACCACCAAGTCGAGAATAGCCATTTCACCCAAAGTTTCCAGAGTATTACAACAAGGATTATCCAATGTGTCCTAGTTTAATTCAGGGACAATTGTTTGTTTGTTTATTTATTTATTTATTTATTTATTTTATATATTGCTCTTCTCCCCCAGTGGGATCCAGAGCGGTCTTACATAATGGCATAATTAAACGCCACATATAATACAACATGTAGAAAAACCAAATATAAAACACAAATAAAAGCTGGTATCCAGATCAAATTAAAATAATTAAAACAAAGTGAATGTGCTCTCCAGGAGAGATACAGCCTCTCAGCAGAGCTGATCTCTCAGCAGAGCAGTCCTCTTATCTTGGGTGGCATGACTCCTGCCATCCTAGATTAGTAGTTTGCTAGTCTACCATATGTGTGATTTCAGAAAGACCACGATGGAGAAGAAAAGGTTGCTTACCTGTAACTATCACCCACGAATCACAGTGCTGCACATAAAGCAGAAAGCTGCCAACTAATGTATGGTGACAGAAAGGACCACACATTGTCTTCCGCAGAGCTAAAAAGGTTACTTTTTCATTGAGATCTCCTAGAATGGGTGCATCTACACTATTAAATTATTACAGTTTGAGTCTCTTGTGTTAGTTTGATATTGCTCAGAATATGCCTACTAGTTTTTATCACTGTTATCACTGTATATGTTAAATAATAAACCCAACGTCTGCTGTGATGGAATCCTGTCAATATGTGGGTATACTTTATAGAAAGCATAATTTTAATACAGCATGTGAGCATGCTTTATATTATATTGTTGGAACATCTGCTCTATCAGAGGACAGAATTCAATTTTTTCCTCCCATGGACTTTAATAAATCAGGGCCAGATAGCACACATTAATATCCCAATCATGTCAAGTTTCAGAGGCCTCATAGCATGGCCAATGTATATTTCTGGCAGATGTTACCTCTTTCATGGCAAAAGTCATATTATTCTTAAGGGCACCCACCTTCAATCTGCCTAAATACCATGAGGGCACCAGATCTATCTAATCTTGGAGACTAGGTAGAATAAGCTTTGATTAATATTTGGATACCAGGTGCTGCAAGTATTTCAGATGAAGGAATTGGCAAAATCATTTCTGAGTATCCCTTGTTAAGAAAACCCTGTGAAATGTGGTCATCATAAGTAAATAGGCAAGTTGGATAGACAAAGAGAAAAACAGGTACACACATAGACACATATTCCCACCCCCCTCCACTCAATAGGAGAATGCTCTAGTGATCTAATGGCTTACTTATATGCACTTGATTGTAATTGCCCTCTGCACAGATGCAGCGTACCTTCTTTGAGGGTCACATCCAGACTGAGTCTCCAAAATTAGACTTCCATGATCAGGACTATACTCTAAAAGAAATAAGTGGAATAATATCAGGCCTAAAACATCATTAAGGACGTTCTGATCAGGGTCATGAAGCAAATATATTAAGAGTCCATGCCTCATCCTATGGCAACCTAGGATTTGTAACATGATTAAGTATGTAAGGTGCTCTACTCAACAGCTATGAACCATATCACTACAGTTCCTGGTACAGAATTCTCTTAAAATTACAAACATCAGAATTTAATAGGATGAAGTCACAACAGTTAAGATAATATCAAAATGTATATCAGTTAAAGGGAGAAATGATTTGAGAACAGGTTGTTGGGTGTTGTTTGGATCATGCATATCCATTGCTGACCATGACATCTCCCCAAAGGGAGATGTCTCCTACTGCCAATGGAAGATCAATTGATAGATACCCTTGTCACTAACATTATTTCATATGACCCTTAACTACAAAGGGTTGCTCTCTCCTTTGTCTTGAAAGAAAGCTCCCTGGCCTGTTGCACTCAGAGCTTCACTGAAGTGCGGTGAAGTGATAATCTTCCCCAAAGTGAAGGAATGCACTGTTTATATCCTAGATAAATTCAGATTTATGCTAACTTATAGATTTTCAGTATGATATAAAATCAAGAACAGTGGTAGGTTGGTGGGAAAATAAATAGATTTCAATGTGCAGCTGAAAGTATCTCAGAGTGAGCACCTAATGATGGTATTTAAAAGATATTATCAGTTCTTTTAAAAAGACTAAAACCTTGAGTATCTCTGTGTTAAAATTATGCTGATGAAAATACAAATTGCAGTCTAGGTTAAAATCACTACAAGACTAATGACTTATTTATTTACCTTTTGTTGACTGCAATGTGCCATTGTGCTATTATCACATTTGGAATAATTGGTATCTCAAGTACTGTTACAGAAGTACAACATTCATGGATATTAAAAAAAGCAATTGGAACCTTTAGTAAAAAGGAATGGTTGTGGATAACATTATTCCTAAGGCAACAATTAGATATCAAAGTTGCATAGTCACAGCTGTGTTTTTCAGTAGGCATGTAGGAAATAAAAAAAAATGACTTGTGTTATTTTGTAATGTGCTCAAAGCTGAATGTTTCTAGTAATTTCTTTTCTAAGTGGGTCTCATGCACATAATAGGTGTCAACTCTTCTCTATTTTGTCTTCATAGGAAAATACAATTGGTGTGACCCTAGTGAGATTATATGATAGCTTAATAGAAGATACTGCTATTGTAAAGTCAGAACAAGAAAACAATACAAGAAAATATCTTCTTCTTTTTAAAAGTGACTTTCAATATACCAGGATGACACTACTTTTGTCCCCAAATATAAAAGTAGTAGATTCAGTAGAATAAAAGTAGTAGATTCAGAACCATTTGTTGAAAAACACAGTTTTTTTTCTATTATTTGTAAAAAAAAAAAACTTGAACTGTCAAAGACAGAACGCCACAAGATAAAAGATAACAAAGTTTATTAGAGTTACAGAACCAAAAATGCCCGTAAAAGACAAGGGCTAGGCAAACACTGGCCTTAAAAGTAAAAAGAGACAAGAAAAACGTTCAAAAGATAAACCGGATTAAACCGGAGTTTAATCCGGGTTAAATCAAAACAGCTTGCTTCAGCCTGGGAATAAACAAACAGAAGCTGGTGAACAAAAAGTTCAAAGGAATGCAATTAATTGGCAGCAGATGCTTCTCTGCTGCCAAGAGCTATGTTTGAGTAACTTAGAGGTTACTCCTCCACACAGCAGGCAATTTCCAGATACAAACACAGCAGACGAGGGCAGATGCAGTCAGCGAAGTCCCAATCCGTTCCGAAGGTCGTAAGGCAGATACAGATGTTTGTAGTTCACCAGTTCCAACGATAGACACAGGTAGGAGAATCCGAGGCCGTAGTCAGTCAGTCCGTAAGTCCAGAGTAAGCAGATGGCGTCCGTCAAGAAGACGACGGAAGGTCAAAGCTATTAAGATTAAGCAGAGGTTGCACAACAAAAGCCCACACAATTCCTCCCGCCGTCTGAGCCCAATGTCCAGGATAACTTACGTAGTCAGCAAACGAATCACACCCGTCTTCAGGAAAACTTCCCACACAGATCCCAAGCGTTCGTCCAGATTACCTTGCCCAACGCAATTTGCTATTGCTCCCAAACCCCATTTTATGCCAGTTACAAGTCCTCATCGCTATCAGCTGTTCTCCTCAGTCCGGGCGTTTCCTCATCACTTTCCTCATCAGAACTAAAACACCTTTGACTACACCCCACATCATCCCCAGCTGTGGATCCCGTCCCATCCCTCCAGCTTGTCCACGGGTCTAATCCTGAAGGTCCCCAATCGCCTTCCATACTATCATTGCCAGTGGCACCCAAATCCTCCCTCACACGAGTCCATTCCATGTCATCCTCTTCCGAGCTAACCATCTCTTCCTCCATTCTCTCAGTAAACCCCTCAAAAGAATCCTCGTCAGATGGTTCTGCAAAGATATCTCGCAGCCGCTTCCTTTCTCGCTCCTCGAGAGTATCTGACTCTCGAGGAGTCTTACGCCCACGTCTCCCAGTAGCAGAGCCATGAGGCTCAACCATAACATGAACTAATACTCCATGAATTTGAGTTGGTTCTACAGCAGTGAGGGAACTGAGAAATCAAAATGTTCTCCCTTTTGTAGATATATTTGCACACACGTATGTATATATAAAGGGGAATGGGGCCGCCGTGGTGCAGCAGATTAAACCACTAAGCTGCAGAACTTGCTGATAAGAAAGTTGACAGTTCGAAAACATGGATGGGATGAGCTCCCATTGATAATCCCAGCTTCTGCCAACCTAGCAGTTCGAAAACATGCAAATGAAAGTAGATCAATAGGTACCACTTTGACGGGAAGGTTACAGTGCTCCATTTAGTCATGCCAGCCACATGACGTAGGACGTGTCTATGGACAATGCCAGCTCTTCAGCTTAGAAATTGAGATGAGCACCAACCCCCAGAGTCAGACATGACTAGACTTAATGTCAAGGGGAAACCTTTCCCTGTATATATAAAGGGGAGAAATCTCCAACAAGAATTGACAATAAAAGACATCATAGCAAAAAATGGGGTTTTGGTTGTTGTTTTTTCTTGCATTTCCAAAGATAGAAACAGGAATAATACTTTTTCATCCCTGACTCCAATACTGTTGAAGCCAGAATCATTTTATACCTGAATGCCAAAACATTTTGCCTTTTAAGTTAGTGTACTGGTCGTGGTTTTAAGACTCAGGCCACAAACCGTGGCTTCAATTTTGCTGTCAGCAAATGCTGCAGCAGTTGGGGGATTTGACAGGGCTTGCCAAAGGGACAGTAGACACTAGAGAAGCCACTTCAAGGAAGCTCAAGGGCAAGGGCCTGTCTCACTGCTCAAAACGAGGAGGAGAGTTGTGTAGTCTGCCTTGATCTATATTAAAATTATGAGATGGTTGGTCTCAGGGAACAGCCATCATCGCTGAGCAGAACAGAGAAAGGTAAGTAATAGGGAGATTGTCATAGACAGAACGCCAGCGAGTAAAACAAAACTCAGTTTATTGAGGTTACAGAACTAAAAACGCCCGTAGGAAACAAAGAACAGGGCAAACATTGACTTCAGTGTGATAAGTAACAAAAAACAGCTCAGTTTGAGCTAAAACGGTTCAAAGGGATAAACCGGGTTAAACAGAAGTATAATCCGGATTAAATCAAAAGTGCTTACTTCAGCCTGGCAAACAATGCAAACAAAAGAGGATCAACAGGAGTCAGAATGTAAACAACAGACTGGTAGCAGATTCCTCTCTGCTACTCAGAAACAGCAGGAGAATAAACCAGGCTTGTTTATTCCTTCCTGCAGCGAATGAAAAGCGTGGTCGTAGTCAGGATTCAGTTTAAGGTTCAGCGGCCAACGATATCCAGGTCCAGGCACAGCAGTCAGGGTAACGGCAATCAGCAGGGTCCCAATCCGGTCCAGAGGTCAATAGCCAAGCGTAGTCGTCTAGAAATCCAAAGGTCTCACCGATAGCCAGCAGAAGGGATAATCCGGAATCGAAGTCAGTCAGTCCAGCGTCAATCCAGTGCGAGTAGATATTGCCCGTCAAAAAGACGACGGAGGTCCAAGCTATCGAGATTAAACACAAGTTGCACAGAGAAAAACCCCGCACAGTTCCTCCCGCCGTCGATGCCCAGTGTCCTTGGTAAACTTACGTATCCAGTAACGAATCACACCCATCTTCAGGAAGTTCCCCAACAAAAGCCCAAGCGTCCGTCCAGATTACCTTGCCCAACGCAATTAGACATTGGTCCCAAACCCCAATTTATCCCAGTTCAAGCTCATCATCGCTGTCAGCTGCCATCCCAATTCCAGGTGCCCCAACATCATCATCTTCATCAGAACTTAAGCACCTTTGACTACGCCCCACAGCATCCCCAGCTGTGGATCCCGCTCCATCCCTCCAGCCAGTCCATGGGTCTGATCCTGCAACCCGCCAATCACCTCCCATGCTTTCATTGCCTGTTTCCCCAACACCCAAATCCTCCCTCACACGAGTCCATTCCATGTCGTCCTCCTCCGAGCTGGCCATCTCTTCCTCCAAACCCTCAGAAAAACCCTCAAATGAGTCCTCATCTGTCGGGTCTGTAAACAAATCCCGGAGCCGTTTTCTTTCACGCTCCTCGAAAGAGTCTGACTCTCGAGGAGTCTTATGACCCCTTCTTCTATTACCGGAGCCCGAAGGCTCAACCATAACAGAGATATTACACTTTAATAGAAAAGGAAAAAGCAACAGGACACTAGTTATTTCCTCAATTGTTCCTCAGTCCAGATATCCTGAATAACAAAAAAATCAACTGGTATTAGCTAGGGAAGTAAACGATAAAACTACTGCACTTCAGGACTTGTCTACTTGGCATGTATCTCAAAAATCTGGTGGGATGAGATAGCTTGAACATGGCAGCAAGACCAGTCAGAGATTTATCTGCTCCTGGCACCAATGATTTAAAGTCCCTTCCAGGTACCCTTTTGTCAGAATCTGTAAATTTCTGAGCATTTCTTTAAGTGCTAACATAATCAATGTCTCAGGATTAACCACAGGTGCTGTGACTCCAAACATCTGACCTTATTTTTAACAGATAATTAGCTGAAAGATTATCAGCTAATATATTAGCTAAAAGACAACAAAAAAGATGACATCTAGTGGACTAACAGAGTCAGTCTCATGGTTTCTCAATGTTTGGTAAGATGACTAATTACAAAGCTCAAGAGAGGAAAAGAGAGAGATACAATTAGATACAGTCCATGAGGCTAAATCTTGAAACTCTAAATTGAATCGGTGAACAGAGTTAATAATAGGTTGGACATACTAGATTACATCTCGAATAAGATCCAATCAGTGGACATCAGGTTGCAAAATCTAGTTTATGAAGTTGATCAATTGAAGATGATGCAATGGGATGCTAAGAAGGAATCGAGTGAGGTAGAGATAATGAAAGATGACACACAAGATCAAAATCAAGTAGAAATGGATCAAGTGGAACCACAGCAGAGTGATCCCCAGATAGAAAAAAATACAACACGAAACACATTTTGAGGTATGGAAAAACAAATTAAATTGTAAGGAGAATGAGTTTGAGAATTGGATAAAAGAAATTAGGGAAATTAAATATTTAAGGATTAAGGAAACACAATGTAAAATACTAACAAAATGGTATTGGACCCCATGCCAACTGGCCACATTATAAAAAAACAAACAAAATTTTGTTGGCATAAATGTGGGGTAATTGGAAGGTTTATCCATATGTGGTGAGACTGTGAAAAGCTACAAAATTTCTACAAAAAGGTTAAAGATGAGATGGAAGAATTCTTAGGGACAAGAACTGAACTAAACAAAAAACAATTATTACCCAGCAAATTGAAGGTAATGGGAGGAATAAAGACAGATCAAAATTGCAAAATATATGATAGCAGCAACCCAAGCAACAGTTGCCTTAGGATGGAAAGATGAAAGGAAATGGGAATTTTAAAAATAGCTCGAATATTTTTCAGAGTATATGCTCCAAGACTACATAACTGAAAGGAGAACAAAATATATGAAATGTCATCCAAAGGAAAACTGTGTGTTGAAGTGGAAAGAGCTCATAGCCAGAGCAAAAGGGAAATGAAAATATAATGAACTGAACCAAACAATCTTTATATATATATATATATATATATATATATATATATATATATAAAATTTATATAAATATATATATAATATATATATATAAATTTTATTGAATAAACATGTAACATAAGTGAAAGATGTACATACATACCATTGTGCAAAAAAAGAGGAAAAAACAATGACAGGAAAGAAAAAAAAGAAATAAAAAAGAAAGAAGAAAAAAATTAGGGCCTAAATTATCCCTACAGACACAACATCTATCCACAAACAATACAATCACATTAAAATTGACTTCCTTCTATTGTGTGGTGCTTTGCAAACTTTTCTTTTTAAATATAATACACCTTTATTTCCCTTATTTTCTTACTACCTCTTTATTTACATGGTCTGGGACGGTCCTTTGTTCAGTCGTTCTTCACTGAATCCTCTTCATATTATTTGAACCAAACAATCTTCATGAACAAACAAATAATACAAACCAATGAGTAGAGTCATAACTGATCCTGGAAGGAGGTGGGAGGAAGGAATAGGGAGGGGGAAAGAATAGGTATCAGTAATAGATGTATAGAACTACGAAGGATAAATTTAATCAATAGAATGTGTTATATACGGTAAAAATAATATATCATTGTGTATATGCAACAGACAATGTTACAAATTACTTGCATCTAATAAAATAAAAAGGAAATAAAAAAGGAAATATTTGGAAAATTCTTTAATGCTAGGTTACCACTATATAGCCAAGATGAAAAAATGCAGTCAAATTTTCAGTTAAATATCCTCAAAAACCTGCCCCCTCAACTCCCAAATTTTTCTGCATACAGCCTCCATGTCTTTCAGTCTAAGCCGGCTCTTCTTACCAGGTTCTTTCCCATGCCAGGCTCCAGATGCTTTTGTGTTGTTTTCATTCCTCGACCTTGGCTGTGAACTCATGGAATTGAGGTGTTCTGATGTCTTGAATGCACCAGATACGAGTCCATGACAAAAATGTTTAAAGTGCCTTGAAGGTGTTGTCGAAGGCTTTCATGGCGGAATCACTGGATTGTTGTACATTTCCGGGCTGTATGGCCATGTTCCAGAAGCATTGTCTCCTGACATTTCACCCACATCTATGGCGGGCATGCTCAGAGGTTATGACGTATATTTTTAAAATAAGCAAGGGAGGTTTATATATCTGTGGAAGGTCCAGGGTGGGAGGTCTTCTGAATGAGCACAGACTATATTATCATAAGCAATGCGTATTGGAGTTCTGTAGCAGACGTGTTGTGGACAGTGTCCATATGTTCGATGTTCCAAAAATTCATTTTTCTTTTTTGACCACAAAGTAGTGATTCCTCTGGATGTGGCAGTCCAGTCAGGGGTAGGAGAGGAAGATTATATTTAGGGCACCTTTTCTTGCCCCCTCCCCATTTGGGGTGAGCAGAGTAGATCTTTAAAAAGGCATCATGGATACAGCTGGCAGACTGCTCAAATATCTCAGACTTTGAAATAGAATCCATATCCACTGCCTATGTGCCAGTCCGTGGCTAGGGACTTCTAGATTTCATAGTCCTGTCACCATTGCCACTTGCTGATTGCCATGGGACTTTTGTTGGTTTTCTTTTCTTTCTTTTTTTTGGAAGACGCCTGTGCGTGCGTTTGGTTTATGTATGGAGATGAATGCACAGTCGATCAACACACAGTCTCCATAGAAAGAGGTTCAGATCCAGTGGTGTGGTTAAACTGATGAACGATGTCCCCATACCTACTGCAGCTTTCTTCTGCTTTCACAGCCATTGTAACATGTGACATGTTATCTACTGTCTGCTCCACCACTGAGGACTTCAAATTGTGTTTCAAATCATTTCTCGCCTGTGATCTTGCTGCCCTGGGAGACCCTGCTGGGAGCACATGACTCCAACAGCATTGCCCACAGGTTCACTGAAACACACAAGCCCCATCACCATGGCAAGATAACAATCCATTGAAGGGGTATTCATGCTGGTACTTCTATGTCAAGGTGGATTAGGGCTTCCCATCTATCATGACATGTCTCCTAGGCATGAGCCATCCATGAAAAAAATGGTTCTAAAATCGCTTCTAAAGTAGGGGGCACTGGTGCTTCGTTTATGAAACTACTTCCAAAATTTGGCCCAAAAAAGTTTTGAAACTTAAGAATATTTGGAATATTCAAAATTAATTCATTAATGGTGGACACGCATGCGCAGTGGCCAAAAACAGCACGGGGGACTTTACAGGACTCTCCAGCCCTCATTTTTTGAGCTATCTTCTTCAAACGTGGTACAGTGGTAGAACCCATTTAACACT
This sequence comes from Anolis carolinensis, assembly GCF_035594765.1. Classification (NCBI taxonomy): domain Eukaryota; kingdom Metazoa; phylum Chordata; class Lepidosauria; order Squamata; family Anolidae; genus Anolis; species Anolis carolinensis. The sequence continues at coordinate 69,068,507 of NC_085843.1, read as the reverse complement.
AGGGTTGTCTTTACTTTGAAAGTCATTGTTCTACTTCAGAAACTTTGTTTTTGTGGCTGAAACTTTGGTAAATTGGTGGACAGTGTCCCAGCAAACCATAATATGCTCCATGTCCCTTGTGCAAAGACAAAGTTCAGGTAATGTCATAAATTTTGCCATGTTTCTATGACAGAACCAATTGGGAAATGACATTTATCACCCAGAAACAGCAATCATAGTACACCATCAAATCATTCCTGACAGATGGCCATCAGCCTCTGAATAAGGAAAGCAGTTCCTGGTTTGAAAGTGCTATTTCCTGTTTCATTGGTTTTTCTGGGGTTGAGAGTGTGTGACTTGCCCAAGTGGGTTGGTGAGTGGGGAATCAAGCCACAATCGGAGTCCAATAGTCAAACCTCTCCCTCCCTCCCTCCCTCCCTCCCTCCCTCCCTCCCTCCCTCTCTGTAAACTTCTCATACCTTCCAAGAATTCACATACCTTATGAAAGTTTAGTCAAGATGGTCAGAGGAGGGCAACTAAAATGATCTAGGGTCTGGAGAACAAGCCCTATGAAGAGCAGCTTAAAGAACTGGGCATGTTTAAGGCTTCTGGGAAATGGAGTTTTGTCCAGGCAATGGCTTCTTGCTTCACTTCCACTTAAATAAGTGGGGAAAATTCAGAGGCTTCGTTCTGCTTAATTTTTAAAGCTATTGAGATGAAATTTGCCAGCATGGAAGCAAATATTCATAACTCTTTGCATATTAAGTTTCATAATGTTTGACCCATCCACTGATTTTATGGGAATTTTCAAACAACATTTTTAAAAAAAAAAAACGCTACCAGAGCGATGAGCCCACCTCTCTGTTCCTCTTCCTTCCGCCCTGATTGTCTGAAAGGCATGCCAACATGGCTTCACCTCTCAGAGGGGCTACAGCTACATCCAAAGACATCAGAGACAGACAAAAAAGGTGCTTTTTGATTCAAATTCTTATTATTAGGAAGGCAGTGAGCAGATGTTTCAAAACTCGTTTCAAAAATGCTTTCGAACCGAATTTGAAATGAATTTCACGGACTAATGAAAAATATGCCCAACCCTAGTGTCTCCCAAGTGATACTTGGCCTCACTCATCTTTCTGAACAAACAGTGGACCTCATGAAAATTGGGACATGCGACATCAGATCAAGATCGCAAATATTTTTAATGTGAAATAAGAAACAAGAGACTGTAGCAATTTGCTTTTGCAGACTGTTCAGGAACTTCAGCTGATTCAAAGAACTATGGACAGATGTGTTGTCAAAGGCTTTCATGGCTGGAATCACAGGGTTGTTGTATGCTTTCCAGGCTGTATGGCCATGTTCCAGAAGTATTCTCTTCTGACGTTACCTCACAACCTCTGAGGATGCCTGCTATAAATGTGGGAGAAACGTCAGGCGAGAATACTTCTGGAATATGGCCATACAGCCTGGAAAACACACAACAACCCTATGGACAGATTGTGAAATGGGGATGGTCATAAGGGGTACACAATTTCATTGCTGCAATAGCTCCAGTGGTTCTTAATCTGGTTTCATATATATTCCGATTTAAATTATATTAAACCCTATATGATGCATGTCCAGATTATCTAAAAGACCCAGGTTGTCTGAAATACAGTATCTCTTAATGTCAGCCTGCTAATGTCTTGAGCTCTTCTGGGGATCCCCTTCTCTCTGTCTCACCATCCTCACAGGTAAGTCTCCCAGGTCTCTAATTTCCTAATACTGGGAGCTTTAGCTGGGGACTATCCTTGCTGTCCTTTGAGAGACAGGCATGATTTTGGTCTTCCATAATACTATTTTCATGAAGTTCTGTTGACTCAGTTAGGAGGGGTTTGGAGTCAACAGAACTTCATGGAAATAATATTGCAAATTATAGTCTTTAACTGATTTGGGGAATATTCTTAGATGTAATCAGACCTATCCTCACTCTAACTTTGTGACAGCATTTGTTCTGTATCTTGGACTTCAGCAGATGTTGATCTGATGTAACATTCAAATCTTCAAGCACCTTTTCTTCTCAATCTTCTCTTTGTCCTTCTGCTTACAGATTTGAAACAGCAGAGCAATTCTACCAGTATACTTTTCTGCTGATGTGTCTCTGATGGCAACAGAAGATGCTTGTTTTAAAACATCAATCTCCTACTTCTTGTGCATGTTTGATTTAGGACTGCATCATTCTTTGGCATTTTTTTCTTTTTGCATGAGCTATGTTTTAAAAAATCAGTGCTATTTTATTATAAGTAAATTATGCATTATTACTATTTTTAAAAAGCTAGTTAACACCAGGTCCAACAAGTCTTCCTTTGCAGATGACATTCAAAAACATGATGACCTTTCAGAGCACAGAAATATGTCACTGAAATTGGCCTAATAAATAATACTTTCACTAGAGCTGTATAGCTGAAGTGCAGCAGCTATAATTTTCACATTTCTTATCATTAAAGCATGCTGTGCCTTTCTTTGCTGTTAATGTCCTTAGAAAAAAGATAATGATTTTAAAAAGGCAGAATGTGATGTCACAATGAGTAGAAATGGATTGGAAAATGTCCACTCAGAATCAAGCTGATAAGTACAGAAACCTAGAACTATCATTACTCACTATCCAGTGCCTCAAAATGAATAAAATTGGGTGAGGGTGAGAGGTTTTTATGACTAGGAAGCAATTTTTAAATTATCCAATTTACTATATTTTTCAACTATTGTACAAAAAGAAACTGTCTAATTTACTGGAATATTATATAAATAGTGTAAAGCAATGTTGCTGGATAAAGACGGAGAAAGGAATGAAATCTTAATATAAGGAGAACCATATACACTATCTTGGAATTTTTGGAGAATAAGATATTCTAAATACAATGTGCATGAACACTGAAAGTTTCATTGGCTACTGCTTTTTTGTATTCTATGTTGCATCAAAATATTTATCTCAGAAAGATTTGGCAATTTGTAGTGCAGTTTTTTGCTGGTGTATAAAGCATGGAGTGCATGTCTCTTTTCTTCCTATAACATTTCTTTTTAATCTCTATCACTATTTCATGGTTTGCAGTCATCTTCCACTCACATTCCAACCCATGTATGAGGTCAATAGTCCAGAAAATGTTGTCATTTGCATTCACATATAATATCCTATCAAAAATGATAGAAATTAAAGCTGGAAATTATGTCAAGATTTTAGCTCCAATCAGAGCCGGCCCTAGGTATTTTTCAAGTGTAGGCAAACAGAATTTTGGGCCCGCTCCCCAAACCAATCACTGAAAAATAAAAGCGTTGGATAAGCAAAAATGTTGGATAATAAGGAGGGATTAAGAAAAGGCTATTAAACATCAAATTACATTAAGATTTTACAAATTAAGCACCAAAACATCACATTTTACAACAAATCAACAGAAAAAGCAGTCTCGACTGTGCCCCCGTATGTTTTGCGCCGGAAGCGACCACTTAATTCACCTCATTGTTGGACCGGCTCTGGCTCCGATGGACTGAAAAGGAAACATTGTTGAAGAAGTATGTCTTGACTCATCAACAGTTGTAATCCCTGACTCTGTCTAATGACATATTCCTGTTTTGCTTTGTTTCATCTCATGTCTTCAAAGAATCACTCAATTTTTCTGTCATTTCAATCATTACACAGCAGGTTGGCAGGGGCATAAAATCAGCTTTGTTATGTCCACTATTTCCCTTTCAACCTCTTCATTCTGGTAGATTTTTGTCAGTGTATCAGGACATTGGGAAGATAAAAAAGGGCCAGAGAAAGACAGGCTTTCAGTGATATTTTGCAGCAGCATGTCTGCAGTAAATAATTTAATATATTTCACTGGGATTCTAATCTAGGTGATCCTGCTGTAGCAGTAGGATTGCAAGGAAGGTAAACAGCTGCATTCAGAATCACATACCGAGTTTATGTGAACAGAAAAATAGAATAAGGGCAAAAGCAGATTCACCTGCTTCACCAGCATGTTAAAAAGTGTAGATCTTCAAAATGAAAATCATAAGATTTCCTGAGATGCATTTGAAAAAAGCTTTCAACTGGTCTCTAGAAGATTTAGAATAATTTTTCTAACCTTATCTAGTTGTTTCATTTCACATGTGCATATAGCTAGTTTTGAATAAAAAGTTTTTTAAAATATATAATTTTTATTGAAACTTTGTTGATACATAATAGTGATATAGGGGCTGTAGACTAAAGGAAAGGTTAGTGAGGGAGGATTTGGGGGTAGGGGGAATGGTAGTAAGGAAGAAGAAGGGGGGGAGAGAAGAAAAGGGGAAAAAAGAAAGAAAGAGGGAAATGGGATAATGATGGAGGGGAAAGGGTGAATAATGGGTTGAGGAGGGAAGGGTAGGAGTACTGGCTATTAAGCCAGGGGAAAATTACCTAAGCTCTGGGGATTGGGGGTAGGGTGACTTCCATTCTTCTCTTCCAATATAGTTTCTTCTATCTTCAATCATATCCTTTTTTCAGATAATCTTCAAAATCAGTCCAGTTTGTTTTTTTCATGGCCTTGCCAGAGTTATCCTTTAACCAAAAGGTTAAATTGTCCATATCTCTTATTTCAATGATTTTGTTTATCCATTGATCTTTAGTAGGGGTTTCTTCTGATTTCCAATATTTCGCCAAAAGTATCCTAGCAGCCGTTATAAAATAGGTAAAAAGTTTATCTTTATTTGTCTCAATGTTAACTTCATAATCATACAACCCTAACAGGAGAAGTTCCGGTTTCAAAATCATATTTAATTTAAGAATCTTATTACATTCTATATGTATCATTTTCCAGTACTTTACAATTTTTTTACAGCTCCACCACATGTGGAAGTAGGAGCCCACTTGATCCTTACACTTCCAGCATCTATTGCTGGTATTTTTATACATTAGGCCCAATTTTTTCGGTGTTAGATACCACCTATGTATTACTTTTAGCCAGTTCTCGTTTAGGTCTGAGGCGTATGTGTATCTAATTTTTTTATTCCAAATTGATTCCCATTCTTCTATGTGTATTGCTCTCCCTATGTTTTTAGCCCATTGTATCATTGAATTTGTAATTTCTTCTTTTTCGGTAGCCCATTCTCATAATTTTTTATAGAGAATTGTTATGTTTTTACCCCTCATTTACAAAAATTTATCCCAAAATCCACTGTCCTGATTAAAACCCACTATTTTATCTTTTTTATAAAATTCATTCATTTGAATATATTGGAACCACGAAACATTTTTGTAATGTTTTTTGTAGTTCCTCTATACTTTTTACTGAGGGAGCTTCATCTCTGCTGTTTAATCCATTCAGAATCTCCTTGTAGGTTGGCCAATTTGTCCAGCCGAGAATTCTTCTTTGATTCGCTTCGAGGGGTGATAACCATCATGGGGGTTTTGTGTAGAAATAATTTTTGTATATGTTCCAGATTTTTAATAGGGCTGAGCAAATAAAATGATTTCCAAATTTTTTTCTACTTTAGTCATTTTGTTTTTGAAATATGTTGATTACTCTTGGTTTTTTTTTGTGATATAGGAGCCTATCTTTATTCTTTCCATATTATTTCTACTTCTGGTACCAAAGTTTACCTCAAAGAAGTAAAGCCCAGATACAAATCTACTTCATTAACTGAAAATACTCTACAATTAATGCTGTTTGACACCACTTGTGCTTCTTCCACGCAGCTGAATAAAACCTCACATTTTCTGCTTTGAACTGGAATATATAGCAGTATGGACTCAGATAACCCAGTTCAAAGCAGATATTGTGAGATTTTCTGCCTTGATATTCTGGGTTATATGACTATGTGAAACAGCCCTGAATCCACACTCAGATATTGTGGGATTTTCTGCCTTGATATTCTGGATTATATGGCTTTGTGGAAGGACCCCTGGAGTACCACGGCTCAATGCTATGAAATTATGGGACTTGCAGTTTGGTAAGACATCAGGACTATTTGGCAAAAATGTTGTAAAACTACATTTCCAAAGATTCCATAGCACTGAGCAATGAAGGTTCAGGTTATGTCAAACTGCACTCATTCTACAGTGATTAAACCTGAGATATACAAACAAGCAAGTTACCAACTGACAAAGTTAGAGCAGTAGTAAGAAAAACGGTCCTTGTGTCTATGAGCTAGTAGAAATTGATTAATGCATACATATAACCTTGTCTCATCAAAACTAGTGTTATATGGTTATTAATTTTTTTTTGTTTCTATTGCAAATGTATTCTTTTGGGATTATTTTACAAAAGCTTTAAAATTTTGGTGAAGGTAGCCAGAGCCAGAGGTGATCCACTCCTTCTGTTTTCCTTCTTCACTCTTTTTTTCCACTACAGCAAGCTGACAAGCAGATTACTTTGGTCAGAGACTTGACTTGATTGCTTGCCTATCATGTTTAAAATTAGTTTGATGACTGCATAAAATTAACGCGCATAAAGGTAACCTGTATGCACCCATAGAGGCCTAACTCTGAATGAAAGCAATTTAATTTTTATGTTTCTCCTTCAGCTTCCTTTGCTTTTATTTCCCTACCTAAAATATAATCCCATTTACTTTAATAATAAGACAACTGTCTATCCCTTTCCCATATTTTTCAATTGTTATTAAAATGACACAGAGCAAAAATATCTTAGCAATACTGCATCCTATTATCTTCTGAAAAATGTAGGGACTCAAAATAGAAGCCACATTTTGCACTACTATATGTCAACCATTCTTATAAACTACATCAATCTTTGAATCAAAGTTGTATCTTTTGTCAGTTCACTTATTCTGTGCTTTTATTATTCAATTATTTCCATCATATATCAAGGCACTGAAGTGCACCTCTTCGGTGTATACTGAACTATATTTTGTTCATCTATCAGCCTCCATTTTATATTTTAAAAATGACAATCACATACATTGGACATTATCTTGTGCCTCAGTATAGAATCTTTACAATCTGATATAATTTTAATCCTAATTTTGTATGTATTTGTGGTTACTATGAGGATAATTTGTGGTAAACATATTCTGGAACCCACTGGATATTCTGGCACAACATACTGGATATTAATTTGTCCCAGAAAATATCTGACCATAACAATTTGAATGGAAATTAATCTGTAGGGATATTATCTTTGGTTGGGACTAAGAATAGCATTCAGATTTAGCATTATACACTGTATTAATCTAGGCTGCAGTCCTATGTCTCCTGACTCTCTAGTCTCTTCAAATGCCACTTCGTGGTCCTTCAAAATAGTATGCAGCATTAACATATTTAAACTTTATTCCAAACCATGGAGAAACAGAGCTTGGAAACTTATGTTTTAAGGCTTCCACTCCATAATCCTTCAGCTAGCATGTTCATTGTCCTTATTGACTAGAGATTCTAGGTACAGTAATCTACAGAAGGAGTATTTCCAAACCTGGAGAAGAACAAGGCAGATAAGTGGATAGTCCATGCCCAGACTGATCAGAAGAATCTAATGTCATCCTTGCCTCCACCCAGACTCCCAACACAGGTGGAAATCTAGGCAAGTCAGGCATTTAGTGGCAATTTAGGCAAGTAGATGTCTATAATTTTCCTACCAAAGCTTGTGGCAGGAAGGAACTAGTATTGAAAAGGCAAGAGATTCTCTCACCAAGACTGCTCCCCCATTCTTCTGTCCTGCTGTAATAAACCAATCTATCAAATGGTTTATTGCCAATGTGAGAGCTGTCTGAAGTAGATATTAGCATTATACGGTTAAAATTATTTAATATTCATTTCATCTTTTTAGGGCACTCTAGAATTTTTATGTCAGGGTGTATGCACTAGGAAATCCTTTAAGAATGGGTTTCCTGGGATATTTTGAATATCTCGTTTGTATACATTGGATCAGATTCTACATTCTTCTTTGTCTTTCTTTATCTTATTATAAAATTATTGTATCTTGTCACAATCCCACCACATAAGCATAGAAGAGCCAATTTCACTGTATTTGTGCCAACTTAGTTTTGACAATGATTTTGTTATATGGGCTAATTTAAGTTGGATTCTATAAATCATTTGGTTAGCATTTTCTGTTGTGGTCCTAATGTTTATTTTTTTAATTGAATTAATCCAGTGTTCCAGTCTTGGTTTGCATTGGGAAGCTGGGTGTGCTTGACTTCTGTAATTAAGGCTAGCTGCTCTGCTATTGTTTGGAAGGCGAGGCGAGGCTTCCTGTTGAAGCTTTCTGAACCAGAGGCTGAACTCAAGTGGCAGTTGGGTTCTTACAGAAGTGAGGAAGCAAGAAGTCAGCTTTGCTCCTTTGCTTTAGGTAAGCCTTGTTTTAGATTGAACTTGTGCATCTGAGCCAGTGTTGTGCACACCAAATGGCGCATGCGAAACCACACCTACACTAACCCACATTTTTACAGTACACACAACAAACAAAACAACATTAAAAACACACATATAGGGAGGTGGGTAGCAGTCTGCGAATAACACACACTATAAGGATCCTGCTTGCTAACTTCACTCACCAAGAGATGAAACAAAAGCAAAAACCTGCCATCACATGCACAAGTTGTGGCATGTTCAGCTTCTTTGCACAACAACTACTCAACTACATCTCTACCAAGTGTAAATAGTTGACTCTCATGGAACAGAGGATCCAACATTTTGAGGACTGTATTAAGACCCTTAAGGACATTCAGGAACTCGAGCTCTTTTTTGGACACTGCACACCATGCCGTTGTAGATACGCAACCCACATCGCACCAACCTCAACATGATAGAGAACCTTATGGGGAGATCAATTCAAATGTGGACAACCCTCAGGCTTGGAAGGAGGTCAACCGTAGAGAGACACAGGACCAGATAGCCTCCTCAGAATACTTCTGCTCAGCTTGATTTACACAACAGATTCCAAATTCTTACACTACTAACATCTGATCAGGAAACACAACATCTTGCAGAGAACCACAATTAGCTAGATACCGCTCCGTGGACCGTCCTTGGTCAATGCATGAGGGATAGCCCTGACTGGGATCATGCTTCATTTCATTCTCTCTTACACAATCATGCAGATTCTCCATCCCCAATCGTAGACCAGTCACAACAGGAATACACTTAGGAGAGAGATGGGCTAATGGACACATCTCAATAGACTGACCTTGACAAATGCACTGAGAATGTTGAGAAGGAGGAGGACAACACTATACACCTACACAATCCACTTCAACAGGAACACTTTTCAGGAGACTTACACATTACCTTGCACAAAAGGGACACTGTCATTCCTCAAAGGAAACAAGTCTTGGTAGTAGGTGACCCCCTCCTTAGAGGAACGGAAGCCATTATTTCCAGACTGGATGGGATGGATCGAGAAATATGCTGCCTCCCTGGGGCAAAAATACACCATGTCACTCAGAGGCTCACAAGGCTCCTAAAACCCCATCACCCTCCCCTCTCATGTTGATTCATGTAAGAACCAAGGATACTGCTAGGCATACTTTTCAAAAGGTCACAAATTATTTTTGAGCTCTTGGAACAAAGCTAAAACAATGTAATGTACATGAGGTCTTTTCATCCCTTCTCCCTGTTGTAAGATGCAGCCCTACAAGGGCCAGGAAAATAGTACAGGCCAATAAAGGAAAGATGGCGCCGAGGTAGGACGGTCTGTTTGCAGGCTCCGCGTGGCTCCCTTGTAAAAACAACTTTTACTGCCTTTTATTACCTTTTTACTGCCTTTTTACTACCTTACTACATCTTATCATCACCTCTCTGAAGAAAAAGCTAGGACTGGAACCTGGGGTGACGAAGGTTGCCTGCAGGAGTCGGTTCTTAGCTGGTTTTCCTAACGAGAGCGAGAGAAGTAAGAGTAAGAGAAAAGGAGAAAGGAGAAAGGGAGCCTAGCATGGAATGGAGAGAAGCAGAGAAGGAAGAGCTTTGCCTGCTATTAAAGAACTCTAATGAAATACTTAAGACCAGAATGGATTAGCAAACTAAGAACTACGCTATTCTATGCAATATACCTGGCTGCCAATTAGAATTCCATTTGTTGATACCTCATGTGGTGACTGGCTGGAAACCATCGCTCTGAATCAAGTGTGGTTCTGTTCCTGTTGCCCTGCTGTGCCAAGAGCCGAGCGGCTGCCAATTGGAGGTTCGTGAGGCTGGTGGAAAATGCTTTGGCAGTGCTGAGGCCCCTCAGGACAGCGCGGTTGCTGGCAGTGTTGGCAGCGTGGGCGTGCTGCAAGGTGGCGAAGGCGTGATTTACGGCAAGTGCTGGGGAAGACACCACCCCACTGTGTCAATTGCCACTGCCAGCTGCTGCTGCGGGGGTTAGGCCGTGGAAGACTACCCGGGCTGGCCAAGTGGGATTAGCGGCTGTGAGAGAGACGCCTCCTTCGCTCGCTGGCTGGACGGGTGGACATTACTATCCTTATTGTTACCACTATTGGACCTAGCCTGCTGCTATTATATCATCACTGTTGCAGCAGCGTTGGTGAGTTGGGCTACTAGCACTTTATATAACAGCACTTTAGACAACAGAATTGCTGTCTATTAAGTACCATCAACAGAACATCCTACAAGGCATTTATGGGACAGTGTTTCTGCTTGGAAAGCACTCTTTTGACTCTCAGGGAACAGACTGCCTTCATTGAGCACTTTATTTGAAGAAACCGGACAGTTGCATTTAATGAACTTAACTGAACCGCCCTACCTCATACATCATCAAATCCCCTGTTGACTAAAACTTTGCCCTGTGAACCAATCACTTGATTAAGAACTGAGCACTGAAGCACTTTAAATCATTATTATTGTTGCTGCTGCAATTAACATCTATTGTGATTAGGACTGTACCATCATTTGAGGGCTTTAGTTAAGGGTTGGGGCTGGTGGGAGGGCGGGAAGGGTGTTAATGGACTATGCCGATGCACTTGAGCACTTATGGACATTGCGGCATAATTAATATTCTTCTGCACTTTGACTATAAGCCATTACTACCTCTGACCCCAATGAAATCCCCTTTTACCCCAAGGATGAATTAGCTCCCCGCTCTAGCACGTGTCACTTTACAACCTTTAAGGTGAGAAGGGAGGGAGTCCCAGAACACATTATATATAGAACTTGGGTAACTCCCAAAGTGGTGGAGAGGAGAAACTATCTTTATCTTTAAAGGGGAGAGAGCAGGTAGCAATAAATTAGATCACTGCTTAGGCTAATAGCTAGTGTTACCGCAATGACAGACCATGTAATGGGGGGGGGGGGTCAACCAATGGCTGGGGGGCCCCCATCGAAGTAATCCAGGGGAGGGGGAGATACGGGAAAGGGAGGCATAAACCAATTCGGCCTAGGGAAAGAAGGAGAGTGCTTGTAGATTTAAAACGGCCTCCTGATATAGTAAATTTGGGTGCCCAGGTTGGCGGTCCCTCCAGTTTGAGGGTGGTGATGTTGAACGCCAGGTCTGTCAACGGAAAAGCAGCGATCATCCAGGATCTTATCCTGGATGAGCGGGCAGACCTGGCATGCATAACGGAGACCTGGTTGGACGAGGCTGGGGGGGGCCAATCTCACCCAGCTTTGTCCACCAGGTTATACCGTGCAGCACCAACCAAGATCTGGAGGAAGGGGAGGAGGGGTTGCAGTGGTCTACAAGGAGTCCATCCCCCTGACCAGGTGCCCCATCTGGCACCTTGTTTGAATGTGCTCATCTGAGGGTAGGGGGCCAGGGCAGTCTAGGGATTCTGTTAGTGTACCGACCACCCCGCTGCACTACAGTCTCCCTGCCTGAGCTAGCTGGGGTGGTCTCGGGCCTGGCGTTGGAGTCCCAACGGCTCATTGTGCTGGGGGACTTCAATGTCCATGCCGAGACCACTCTTTCCGGGGCGGCTCAGGACTTCATGGCCGCCATGGCAACCATGGGGCTGTCCCAATTAGTATCTGGCCCTACCCACAGAGCGGGGCACACACTTGACTTGGTTTTCTGCCAGGGATGGGAGGAAGGTGGCGGTGTGGAGGAGCTCACCATCGCTCCGTTGCCATGGACTGACCATCACCTGGTCAGGTTTAGACTTACTGCACCCCCCAACCTCCGCAGGGGTGGAGGACCTACAAAAATGGTCCGCCCCAGGAGGCTTATGGATCCGGATGGATTCCTGACGGCTCTTGGGGAGTTTCCCGCCACCTTGGCTGGTGATTCTGTCGATGCTCTGGTCGCCCTCTGGAACAAGGAGGCGACTAGGGCAATAGACACAATTGCTCCGGAACGTCCCCTCTCGAGTACCCGAGCTAAACCATCTCCTTGGTTCACTGAGGAGCTGGCAGCGATGAAGCGAAAGAAGAGGGAACTAGAGGGCGTGTGGCGCTCTGAGCCGAGCGAGTCAAACCAAACATGGCTATGTTCCTATCTTAGGACATATGCCGCGGCAATAGACGCTGCAAAGAATTCTTTCTTTGCAGCTAATATTGCGTCCGCAAAGAACCGTCCGGCGGAGCTGTTCCGAGTTGTCAGAGGTTTGTTATATCCCGTCTCCCAAGACGGGATCCCTGACAACTCGGCAGCCCGCTGTGAAGCATTTGCTCGGTTCTTTGCGGACAAAGTTGCTTTGATCCGCTCTGGCTTTGACACTATATTAACGGCAGCTTCCGAGGATGTAACACGAGCACCTGCTTGTCCCATTTTGATGGATTCTTTTCAATTGGTTGAGCTCGAGGATGTGGACAAGGTGCTTGGAGAGGTGAGGGCTACCACATGCATCCTAGACCCCTGCCCATCCTGGCTAGTGAGAGAAGCCAGAGGGGGATTGGCTGAGTGGGTGAAGGTGGTGGTGAATGCCTCCCTTTGGGAAGGCATTTTTCCAGCGAGCCTCAAATTGGTTGTGATCAAACCGCTGTTGAAGAAGCCATCACTGGACCCCACTCAATTGGAGAACTTTCGGCCTATTTCCAATCTCCCCTTTTTGGGCAAGGTCATGGAACGTGTGGTGGCCGCACAACTCCAGGCATTCTTGGTTGACACTGATTTTCTAGATCCGGTGCAGTCTGGTTTCAGGCCGGGGCATGGTACCGAGACAGCCTTGGTTGCCTTAGTCGATGATCTACGCCGGGAACTGGACAGGGGGAGTGTGTCCCTGCTGGTTCTGCTGGACCTCTCAGCGGCCTTCGATACCGTCGATCACGGTATCCTTCTGGGGCGCCTTGCCGGGATGGGTCTCGGAGGTACCGTTTTGCAGTGGCTCTGGTCCTTCCTGGAGGGTCGTTCCCAGATGGTGTCATTGGGGGACACCTGCTCAACCCCACAACCATTGTCTTGTGGGGTCCCGCAGGGGTCAGTACTGTCCCCCATGTTGTTCAACATATACATGAAGCCGCTGGGAGAGATCATCCGGAGTTTCGGGGTGAGGTGTCATCTGTACGCAGATGATGTCCAGCTCTGTCACTCCTTCCCACCTGTCACTAAGGAGGCTGTTCAGGTCCTGAACCGGTGTCTGGCCGCTGTGTCGGACTGGATGAGGGCCAACAAATTGAAATTGAATCCAGACAAGACAGAGGTTCTCCTGGTCAGTCGTAAGGCTGAACAGGGAATAGGGTTACAGCCTGTGCTGGATGGGGTCGCACTCCCCCTGAAGACACAGGTTCGCAGTCTGGGGGTCCTCCTGGACTCATCGCTGAGCCTGGAGTCCCAGGTCTCAGCGGTGGCCAGGGGAGCCTTCGCACAACTAAGACTTGTGCGCCAGCTGTGCCCGTTCCTTGGGAGGTCTGACTTGGCCACGGTGGTCCATGCTCTGGTTACAGCTCGTTTGGATTACTGCAACTCTCTCTACGTGGGGTTGCCTTTGAAGACGGCCCGGAAGCTCCAACTAGTACAACGGGCGGCAGCCAGATTAATAACTGGGGCGGCATACAGGGAGCGTACCACCCCCCTGCTAAGCCAGCTCCACTGGCTGCCGATATGCTACCGAGCCCAATACAAAGTGCTGGTCTTGACCTATAAGGCCCTAAACGGTTCTGGCCCAATTTACTTATCCGAACGTATCTCCTCATATGAGCCAGCTAGATCCCTAAGATCATCTGGAGAGGCCCTGCTCTCGGTCCCACCTGCCTCGCAGGCGCGGCTGGTGGGAACGAGGGACAGGGCCTTCTCGGTGGTGGCTCCCCGGCTGTGGAACACCCTCCCCACAAATATCCGACAAGCCCCAACTCTTCTGGGTTTCAGAAAGGCTGTGAAAACATGGCTGTGTGCACAAGCTTTTAACGAGTAATATGATAACGTCAACATGGTCCGATTGAAGGCTGAAGCATGAGGTTTTTAGACAAATGGAGCTAATTTACATATGTTTTAATTTTTATAATGTATTTTAATGATGTATTTTTATAGTTTTAATTGATTGTGTGTACTGTTTTTGTTTTATTGTTGTGTTCTTGGCATTGAATGTTGCCAACTGTGTAAGCCGCCCTGAGTCCCCCCGGGTGAGAAGGGCGGGGTATAAATTCTGGAAATAAATAAATAAATAAATAAATAAAATAACTGGCTCAGAAAATGGTGTCAGGAGGAATGCTTTGGCTTCCTCGACCATGGCCTGCTTTTCCAGGAGGACAGCCTACTGGCAAGAGATGGGGTGGATCTCACACAAGTAGGAAAACACCTTTTTGCTTATAGAATCGCAAACCTCATCAGGCGTACTTTAAACTAGGTCAGCCAGGGGAGGGAGACAATAGCCTTACAAACAGTATTTTACCCATGACTGCAGGGATTCGCCATAAAGTTAAATTGAGAGTTGCACAAAAACAACAAGGACCAATTACCAAGAGCACAATAATCCCAAATGAACAGCTCAGGGGAAGGTCCCGGGGGCTTACATATCTCTACACTAATGCACAGAGCATGGGAAATAAACAAGATAAACTCCAACTTTTAGCACAACACCACAGTTATGATGTCATAGGCATCACTGAAACCTGGTGGGATAACTCCCATCACTGGAATGTAGCCATTGAGGGCTATAACCTCTTTCACAGAAACAGAACAAAGGGGAGAGGAGGGGGAGTAGCCATATATGTCAAAAACATTTACGTTGCAGAAGAAATGCAAGACTGCAATATGGGAAACCAGCTTCAAAGCATCTGGATAAGAGTAAAAGGGAATGAGACTCAAAAAGATCTCGTCTTGAGTGTCTTGTACAGACCTCTGAGCCAGGATGAAGAACTTGATGAAGCCTTCTGTCAGCAGTTGACCAAATAGGCACAAAGAAGCAATATAGTAGTCATGGGCAATTTCAACTATCCTGATATCTGCTGGAAAACAAACTCAGCCAAGATTTTAGTAAGGCCTTTGACAAGGTTCCCCCACAACTAGGCATGTAGCCAGGGGGGAGGGGCTTGAAGGGCTTCACTCCCCCCCCCCCGAAATTCTCAGGGTGGTCTGCGAAAAAGCCTTACATTTATTATTTAAACTGTTATGTTTATTCATATCATGATCTGATCACCATACTCAATATATCCCAGCAGTACATGTGAAAAAGATCTTGGAGTCCTCATTGACAACAAGTTAAACGTGAGCCAACAATGTGATGCAGCGGCGAAAAAAGCCAATGGGATCTTGGCCTGCATAAATAGGAGTGTAACATCTCTATCCAGGGAAATCATGCTAACTCTCTATTCTGCCTTGGTCAGATCACACCTGGAATACTGTGTCCAATTCTGGGCACCGCAATTGAAGGGAGATGTTGAGAAGCTGGAAAGTGTCCAGAGGAGGGCAACTTAATTGATTAAGGATATGTCTGTTTTATTTATTGGGAATTTATTTTGCCTTTTTCCCAACATTTCATGGAGGAGATCATTGGACCCCTTTTAATTTCTTTTAAAACCTTATTGTAAGAGTGATGACTGTTGTATTAATTACACAATTGGAATTACAACTTTTTATTCCACTGTAAACATTTAATATACCTCAGTAAAAAAAGTACCTTGTGACCATAATCTTATTTTGAGAAAAGTGCACACAATGAAAAGCCTATTGAAAAATGGTTCATTGTATTCAATGAAAAAGTACTTATATGAGTAATTACATAAATTTAAAAAACAACAAACAGGCATAGGTCAACTCTGAAGAACTAGCTTCTACACTAATACATTTGTGCTCAGGTGCATTATAAGGAAGTTTGGGAGGACTGGGACAAGGTAGACATATTTGCCCATTTCAGGCACTTCATCCTTCCCATTTGGGACTTTTTATAATACACAGTTATAGTACAATATCAGTTTTAATAACCTGGAGTTTGAAATCCAGGGAATGTTCACTGCGGGGAGAGGTGAAATAGCAGTATTGACACCCTCCCTTGGAAATGTTTCTTCAGCTCCAATATTTCAAGCACTGCAGTAACCTAAACCTTCATTTTTTATATTGTTCAATGTATTTATGCTGTTGTTTCTGTAAATTGTGCTAGTTGGGCTTTGCCCCATGTGAGCTGCCCTGAGTCCCCGTGGGGAGATGGTGGTGAGGTATAAAGTATTATTATTATTATTATTATTATTATTATTATTATTATTATTGCATTGGTTGAGCATTGAAAAACACTGTTCGTGCATCCAAAGAAGAATAAAAGGCAACATTACTAAGGGAATACACAACAAGAATGTACAGCTTCCAGCAGTTCATATAATCCCTGTGTAGGCACTCCAAAGTGAACTGGATTTCTTAAATCCATGTCCTGACCCAGGCTGTGTAGAAGTAGCTTCAGTGTTTATAGGTTCTAATACAAGAGATCAGTTCTGGCATTGTGATCTAGTCAACTATGTGTAGGATTTGAAAGGCTATTTGGAAAACCATAGAACACAAATATTTACAGATTCCATATCCATGGGTTCACCTGTCTGCTGTTCACACAATAGCTTTAGGCTTGAGGGTAGAGATGAATATTTTCCACCATCATTAATTTGTTGCCACAGAGAAGGAAGGGGAAGCTGTCCTGCCTTCTCCTGGATAATAAAATAGAGGAACTTCAGTTAGTCTCCCTTCACAGGGCAGGAGATGCATGTGTGTGTGTGGGTGTAGAGCAATAATGAACACTTTATTTTTGCTATTATTGACAGTTTTATATATCTGTGGGAAGACCTGTTATGTATTTCCCACATTATGGGGGGTCATACTTAGTGGTTTGTTTGTTTGTTTGTATTTTTAATTTAAAAAATCAGAAATTGGTTTCCTGACAATTAGAATGAAGAGAATCCAAGATGAGTAAAAATCTTCATACTTCAGAGATATTTTGAACAAGAAATACATGCATATCAGAACTCTGATATTATAAAATCTAGGTGAGACAGTTAAAGATTAGAAATCTTTATATTTCTCATTCATATGGGGTGTATCTACAGTATGGAATTATTGCAGTTTAACACCACTTTAACTTCCATGGTTCAATGCTATGGAATTATGTGGATGGGAGTTTTACCAAGTCTTTAGCCTTCTCTGCCAAAGAATGCCGATGCTTCACCAAACTACAGCTCCCAGGACTACATAACATTGACCCATGGCAGTTAAAGTGGTGTCAAACTGCATTAATTCCAGCAGCAACAATACATTTTCAGGGCTCAAGAAACAGCATTTGATTGTGCAAACAATAACATCTCTATACAGAAAACCAATTCTCTACCCCTTCCTCCCAAAAAACAAAACAAAAAAAAAACACATTTTCTCTGAAGATAACAACTTTTGGTAAAAAAAAGATTTTCTGTGCAGGAAACCAATTTTCTTGCATGTGTTCTGTGCAAAAATGCCGTTTACATTTTTCTGTTCAAAATAAACCCAAATCAGCTTCCTTTCAAAGAGAAGAAAAATAAAATTGATAAAGAATTAGATCCTTATCACATGTCAAAGTTGGTAGAGTAATCTTGGGAAAAATACTTGAGTCTTCAGAGCCTGGTAACTAAGGCCCCTTCTACACAGATATATAATCCATATTATCAAAGCAGATGATCCAGATTATCTGCTTTGAACTGAATTATATGAGTCTACACTGCCAGATAATCCAGTTCAAAGCAGATAATGTGGATTTTATATGGCAATGTAGAAGGGCCCTCGGCACCTTGTTTGCAGAGTATGTAATAACAACAAAACCAGATATGTTGAAGTGCAAGGGAGTCTTTCACATGTAATACACTAGAATGGATTTTCATAATCCTAGCTTCTTTTTGATCAAAATATTAATCTGCCAAGAATTTATACTTTTGCAAGATGCTCAGGCATTTTGGTAATGGAAATGCAATATCATCTCACAAAGCCTCTGATTCATAAAGGCTGAGGTAATGTGACGAATGAGCAAAGAATGCAAGAAGAGCCATGCCCTATTAAAACAAAAAGAAATTGACTACATCATTTTGTTCCCACAGCGAATAACCAAATTCTTCTTAAAAGATTTGCATGTAGAAGATGAACACAACAGCATTTTTTTTCTCCACTTGTGTTCTCACCAACTGCTATTTAAAGACACTGTGCCAAAGTACTGGAGATCCTATATTGATTTCATGATTAGTAACTAATCTGCATTGTTTTCGTTTTCTTAAAAAAATGGGTGTTATAACTAGGTACCGCTCAAACATACTTATATTAATGCATTATATTATATTTTGATAAATGTGGTGCTCTTCTGAATGCATTAATGGATCATGTTTAAGTCTAGGATTTGCAGATGAGAACAAGAATCATTTTGGTTTATAAGTTTTTTTGGCTATAATGTAAACGTTCAGTAAAATGCCCCACAGCTCCAATAATCTTGTCCACGTCATCAGGCCAAACATGCTGAAACGAATCCAACAAAATAGGACAGGCAGATGCCTCCGGTACATCTACAGGCACTACCATAAAGCTGGCATCTAGGTTAGAATGTATCCGAGTGACTTTGTCTGCAAAGTGATGGGTGAACTTGCCACATCAAATCCCTGAGAGCTACGGTGGAGGAGTCATCTGACCACTCAGAACAACTCAGCTGGTCTATTTGTTGCAGATGCAATTTGGGCAGTTGAGAAAGCCTTCTTGAATACCTTTATTGCCACGGAGTAGGTACTAAGTGAGGCTCTAGCCTGGGTTTGGTCTGTTTGTCCTGAGTCTTCCATCAGAGGCATTCTAGTCTCTGCCTTGCTTTCTTCATCACCGTCAGCACCCTGGTGAATTGGGGCTCTGCTGAGCGAGAAGAGATGTTCAAGAGGGATCATGTTCACTGTCCTGGTTGCCTCCGTATTTCAGAGCTCGACCAGGGCTTCGACAGGATCATCTGCTGCCATGACAGGAAATTATCCAAGATATCCAAATCAGCATAAATGCATCTAAAATTGCTGAGGAATACATGACAAACACTAAAAGATTCATGTAGAGTCATGGTAATGTTTTTGCAAAAGGTATAGAAGTGTACAGTAATGTGTTTATTACTGTATATATTGGTGGTTGGCTCTAAAGCAGACATTAAGGGTAAGGCCCTTACATTTGGAGGTTTCGTTTGAGGGTAATTACCTGAGGGTAAGAATTTGGTCATCCAAGACGGACCAGAAGGGGTGTGGTTCCAAGTTACTGTTACAACCAGGCTCAGAGGTTGATTTATGTCCAGTTCATGCCATACGTAAGTTTATTCAGTGTGAGGCCCTTATCCAGGCCCCCTTTTCTGTCATGTCAATCAGTCATCATTAACAAAATATCAATGTTGGTCAATTGCATCTAATACACTGGCCAAATTGGGCCTAGTGCAAGTAAAATTTGGGACACACTCCTGCAGGATGGGGGCAGCATCCACAGCAGTGCCCCTTGGTCTAGGGGTAAGAGATATTCAAGCTATTGGCTGATGGCGATCTGTGGCTTACCATCTGGGGCTTATGATCACACTGATTTATTTTGTTTTAGATTTTTGGTCGTTGCCCAAGACAGTTCAACATAGACTCCCAATTTGTGGCCACCAGTTCATTTTCTGGGCTGAGCTTCAGGCGTGCAGGAACCATTTTGGACCTTCCATGGTGATGAGCTTCTTCCTGATCGATGTCCTTAATGGCACCTTTATAACCTTCCCACTAAAAAGCCATAGCTATTTTATCTACTCACATTTCTGCTTTCAACCCTGCTAGGTGGGCAGGTGATCTGGGGCTAACAGCGGGTGCTCATCCCCAACTTGGGCTCGAACTGCTAACCTTTCAATCAGTATGATCTTTCTGCAGCACAGTGGTTTAGCCTGCTGTGCTAAGCCTGGCCCCTGGTCTACCATCATTTCTAGACAACGTTGGCCTGGAGAAGGGGGATGTCCCTTGGTTGGACCTAGCCAATAAATAGGGTTTTCATATTGATCACCCTAAAATTACTTATAAACAACCTGAATTATTATGGTCAGATGGTGTTCATCTTTCCAAGCTAGGATTAGAGCTGTTTCTTGAGGATTTGCAACATGCCATTAAATTCATGGTTTGTGGTACCAGTAAGGTGTAATGCCCAAAAGGAGGCAAGGATGACAGACTGTCTCAACCATTCCCGTATCAGATTGCTCCCCCAAATAGTTTTATTATCCTCATAAAACAGCACAAATAGGTAACTATTCAATAAAAGTTGTCCTTAGTTCAATCCATTACTGTTGTGTGGTCTCTCTATTTATTTTTCAACAAGGTCCCCCATGACCTTCTGGCAAACAAGTTAGTCAAATGTGGGGTAGGTAAAACTACAGTTAGGTGGATCTGTAATTGGTTAAGTGAACGAACCCAAAGGGTGCTCACCAATGCGTCATCTTCATCTTGGGAAGAAGTCACAAGTGGAGTGCCGCAGGGTTCCGTCCTGGGCCTGGTTCTGTTTAACATCTTTATTAACGACTTAGATGAAGGGTTAGGCAGAAAAAATGGAATGCAAAGATACAGAATGGGGACAACAAGTTAAACATGAGCCTACAATGTGATGTGGCAGTGAAAAAAGCCAACGGGATTCTGGCCTGCATAAATAGGGGTATAGCATCTAGATCTAGGGAAGTCAAGCTACCCCTCTATTCTGCCTTGGTCAGGCCACACCTGGAATACTATGTCCAATTCTGGGCACCACAGTTGGAGGGAGATGTCGACAAGCTGGAAAGCATCCAGAGGAGGGCAACTAAAATGATCAAGGGTCTGGAGAACAAACCCTATGAGGAGCGGTTTAAAGAGCTGGGTATGTTTAGCCTGCAGAAGAGAAGGCTGAGAGGAGACATGATAGCCATATACAAATATGTGAGGGGAAGTCATACGGAGGAAGGAGCAAGCTTGTTTTCTGCTGCCCTGGAGACTAGGACGCAGAACAATGGCTTCAAACTACAGGAAAGGAGATTCCACCTGAACATCAGGAAGAACTTCCTCACTGTGAGAGCTGTTCAGCAGTGAAACTCTCTCCCCTGGACTGTGGTGGAGGCTCCTTCTTTGGAGGCTTTTAAGCAGAGGCTGGATGGCCATCTGTCGGGGGTGCTTTGAATGAGATTTTCCTGCTTCTTGGCAGGGGGTTGGACTGGATGGCCCGTGAGGTCTCTTCCAACTCTACGATTCTATGATTCTATGATTCTGATTTGTCTATTATTATTATTATTATTATTATTATTATTATTATTATTATTATTAAAAAGGTATGCACATGCTTACCATTCCCTATTTTTGCTTCTAGCACAGAAAAGAAGAGCTTTTTTTTTTTTGTAAGAATGGAGGTTTTCCACACTAGCCAGAAGATAGATCCTGGTTCACATGACAAGCTTTCAATCTTTCAGTTTATGCAATACACATATTTACTGAACACTTGAATAAGTAAATATGTATATTGCATAGACTGTTGAGTAGTATTGCATAGACTGTTAATAATAAATCAAATGTGTATGATCCCTACCGTAATGGTAGAATGTGTAAGTTGGGTTAGATGGGGATTGGCAGTCTTCTGATTAATGCCTAGTTTCTATATTTGTCTGCAAAAATACAAAAGTTTCAAAATATGAAGGATAAAAACTACTTAATATTCACATTATAGGACCTTAGGATGGATGGAAATATATTACAATATATGTACTAATTCAAGTACTAGTCCCATTCCACCCAAAATATATGCTTTGTCTTACTATTATTTTAACCACCATGTCTCATCTCAATGTTTTTGGTCCCTCTATACTGTAGAATGAATGCACTTTGGTGTCGCCTTAACTGTCATGGCTCAATGCTATGAAGTTCTGG
Source organism: Anolis carolinensis (assembly GCF_035594765.1). Lineage (NCBI taxonomy): Eukaryota > Metazoa > Chordata > Lepidosauria > Squamata > Anolidae > Anolis > Anolis carolinensis. The sequence continues at coordinate 69,046,363 of NC_085843.1, read as the reverse complement.
GATTTGTAGTTTGGTGAGGCACCATCCCTCTTTGGCAGAGAAGGCAAAAGACCTCATAAAACTACAGCTCTTATGATTACATAGCATTAAGTGAATGGCAGTTGAAGGATGTTAAGATGCTTCAATTATATAGTGTAGGTATACCCTTAGTCTGTTTCTCTCAGGTGTTGTATGTATATCCAACAATGTTTCTTAATGTAAACTGCATAGAACCTCTGATTTAGTGGAGGAAAACTAAAAAGTGTATCTTTCACCTGTATCATTGTCTGGAGCTTTAGCTATGTTCGTGACTGCTGTGCCTTCAGGAGAAGACTACAGGGGAGCATCTTCAAACTGAACATTATGTAATACACATGGACAGAGAGCCAGCTCATCAGAAGTGCCTATGTAATCAGAGATAAATTGAAATGATATATATGTCAGAGATGTGCCAAAATATAAAAAAACTAATTAGCAACATGAGCAAAATTCATTTTGTGACAGCTCCACTAAATGTCAGACAGCTCAAAATATATGTATGGTTTCACTGGGAAACATATTTGTATTGATTAACTAAAGGACTTGGTTCCACTTAATTCAAGATTATATTTCCTGATGCTAAACCACAGCCAAGGGCACAGGTTTGGAGAATAATCGGTGCATGGCTGTTCCTTTTAATACTCTTAGTCAAATTTTCTAGAGTTCAAGAAGTCATCACATTAGCTTTTCATATTAATTCACACAATTATTTTGGAGCCAAGAGGCTGAGATTTTGTCAGAAAATCCATCTGAAAATTCCATGGAAGCACAGCAGCAGCACTGACAAGCAATTAATATCTGGTGTTTTGAAATTCTATTTTTACACTGAAGAAAGCTTAAGACCAGAGCCCTGGTACAATTAACAGATAGTGAGGTCATCCCCCTCGATGGATTGTCACCTTGCCGTGGTGAGGGGGCTTGCGTGTTCCGATGAACCTGTGGGCACTGGAGTGATGCACTCCCAGGAGTGGCCGCAGGGGAGGTTCCAGACCAAGCACAATCCGAAGACCCAAAGACCTCAACGGCGGAGCAGGCGGAGGATAACATGGTACATGTTACAACGGCTGTGAAGGCGGAAGAAGGCTGCAACAGACTGAGAAGCCACTGTCGTTGTGTTAACCACACCACTGCTGGAACCTCACTCTGTGAAGACTGTGTGTTGACCGGCCGTGCACCGACCTCCACACATTAAAAAAAATCACGCACAGGCGTCTTCCAACAAAAATAAAAACAAACCTACAAAAGTCCCATGGCGATCAGCGAGTGGCGACGGGGGCAGGACTGTGAAATCTGGAAGCCCCTAGTCACAGACTGGCACATGGGCGGTGGATATGGACTCAGTCGTTCTACCTCAAGGACCGAGGCAGTTGAGTAGTCCGGCAGCTGTATCCATGACTGAGCAGCCCTTTTTAGGATCCGCTCTGCTCACCCCACACGGGGAAGGGGCTAGAAAAGGTGCCCTAAACATAGTCTGCCTCTCCTACCCTGACTGGACTGCCGCGTCCAGAGGGGTCACCACTCTGCGGCCAAAAAAGAAAAATGAACTTTGGAACATGGAACGTACGGACATTGTTAGATAACACTGACAGCGAGCGCCCCGAACGCAGGACTGCTCTCATTGCAAGAGAGCTGGGACGCTTCAAGATCGACATAGCAGCCCTTCAGGAGACCCGGAGAGCAGGAGAGGGGCAGCTGAAGGAAGAAAAGGGAGGCTACACCTTCTTCTGGAAGGGACTACCTGAAGAAGAGCGAAGAAGAATACACGGAGTTGGCTTTGCTATCAGAAACGACCTGGTGAAGCACCTGACTGAAGCACCCACTGGCATCAACGAACGACTTTCAACCCTCCGAATTAACCTTGCCAAAAACCAACAGGCAACCATCATATGCGCCTATGCACCAACTCTAGATGCTGACGAAGACATCAAGGAAAAATTTTACTGTCAGCTGGATACCATCCTATCGGAGATACCTAAGGAGGACAAAATCATCCTCCTGGGGGACTTTAACGCAAGAGTCGGAAGGGACTCTGACCTGTGGCCAGGGATCATAGGAAAAGACGGGGTCGGAAACAGCAACTCGAATGGCATCTTGCTTCTCACCAAATGCGGAGAGCACAACCTTGTCATCACCAACACGCTCTTCCGCCAGAAAAACAAGCTCAAGACATCATGGAAGCACCCTCGGTCAAAGCATTGGCACCTCCTGGACTATGTTATCACACGTGCCAGAGACCGCCGCGATGTGCTTCTCACAAGAGCCATGACAGGTACTGATGACTGCTGGACAGACCACAGGCTAATCCGATCCACGATGGCTATCAAGATCGTCCCCAAACGCAGACTCCAAGGAAGAAAAACAAGGCGAAAAATGAACACCCAAGCCCTTCAGGAGCCCTCCAAACGAGCCCTTCTCCAAACAACACTCAAAGATCATCTACCCACAGAACACCCCGAAAATGTTGAGGAACATTGGAACAAACTGAAGACCTCCATCATCACAGCCTGCGAAGAAAGCATTGGATACCTAACTAAGAAACATCAAGACTGGTTTGATGATAACGACAAAGAGATCCAACAGCTGATTGATAACAAAAGGAAAGCCTTCCAAACATGGCAGAGAGACACCAACTGTGCTGCCAAGAAAAAGATCTATGCCAGTGCAAAAGCTGAGGTCCAAAGAAGGACCAGAGAACTCAAGAACATCTGGTGGACAAAGAAGGCTGAAGAAATCCAACACCTTGCAGATACCCATGACGCTCAGGGATTTTTCAAAGCCACAAAGATCATTTATGGACCAAGAAACCATGGCATACAGCCCCTACGCTCATCAGATGGAACCAAAATTCTGAAGGACAAAACATCAATTGCACTACGTTGGAAAGAGCACTACCAGAACCTGCTGAATCGCAGCTCCAATGTGGCCGAAGAGACCCTCTCACAAATCCCGCAACAACAAACCAGGGATGAGCTTGCAGCACTGCCTAGTTTGGAAGAAGTCAGCAATGCCATCAGCCAACAAAAAAACAACAAAGCTAGCGGACCTGATGGGATTCCCGCTGAAATCTTCAAAGAGGGTGGACCTGAGCTGATGCAACAACTCCACCAGCTCATTGAAAAGGTGTGGATGACCGAGAAAATCCCAGCAGACTTCAAGGATGCCACCATCATCACCCTTTTCAAGAAAGGGGACAGAACAGACTGCGGGAACTATCGTGGTATCTCCCTTCTAACCTCCGCCGGGAAAATCCTCGCAAGAATCCTTGCAAACCGCCTTCTCCCTGTCTCAGAAGACACCCTCCCAGAATCCCAGAATGGCTTCCGCCCCTCCAGAGGAACAGTGGACATGATCTTCACTGCTCGACAGCTCCAAGAAAAATGCAGGGAACAAAACCAACCTCTGTACATGGCATTCATTGACCTTGCAAAGGCATTCGACACAGTGAATCGCAGCGCTCTCTGGACCATCCTCCAAAAAATCGGGTGCCCTGACAAATTTGTGAACATCCTGCGGCTCCTCCATGATGACATGATGGCAACAGTCTTGGACAGCAACGGCTCCCAAAGTGACCCATTTAAGGTTGAATCAGGTGTCAAGCAGGGATGTGTTATTGCCCCCACCTTATTTTCCATCTTCATCGCTATGATACTTCACCTTGTTGATGGGAAGCTTCCCACCGGAGTGGAAATCATCTATCGGACAGATGGCAAGTTATTTAACCTCAGCAGACTGAGAGCCAAAACCAAGGTCACCACAACATCTGTTATAGAACTCCAATATGCTGATGACAACGTAGTCTGTGCGCATTCAGAAGAAGACCTACAAGCCACTCTAAACACCTTCGCAGAAGCATACGAGAAGCTCGGCCTCTCACTGAACATCGAGAAAACCAAAGTGCTCTTCCAACAGGCACCAGCTAATCCCTCTGCAAAGCCAGGAATACAGCTTAACGGTGCAACATTAGAAAATGTTGACCATTTCCGCTACCTTGGTAGCCACCTCTCCACAAAAGTCAACATCGACACTGAAATACAACACCGCCTGAGCTCTGCGAGTGCAGCATTTTTCCGTATGAAGCAGAGAGTGTTTGATGACCGGGACATCCGTAGAGAGACCAAGGTGCTTGTTTATAAAGCCATTGTCCTCCCAACCCTGCTCTATGCCTGCGAAACGTGGACTGTGTACAGACGTCACACCAAACTCCTGGAGCGTTTCCATCAGCGTTGTCTCAGGAAAATCCTGCAAATCTCTTGGGAAGACAGGCGGACAAATGTCAGCGTGCTTGAGGAAGCAAAGACCACCAGCATTGAAGCGATGCTCTTACGCCATCAACTCCGTTGGACTGGCCACGTTGTCCGAATGCCCGATCACCGTCTCCCAAAGCAGCTCCTCTACTCTGAACTCAAGAATGGGAAACGGAATGTTGGAGGGCAGGAAAAGAGATTTAAAGATGGGCTCAAAGCCAACCTTAAAAACTGTGGCATAGACACTGAGAACTGGGAAGCCCTGGCCCTTGAGCGCTCTAATTGGAGGTCAGCTGTGACCAGCAGTGCTGCGGAGTTTGAAGAGGCACGAACGGAGGGCTTAAGGGAGAAACGTGCCAAGAGGAAGGAGCGTCAAGCTAACCCCAACCGGGACCGCCTTCCACCTGGAAACCGATGTCCTCACTGCGGGAGAATATGCGGGTCAAGAATCGGTCTCTTCAGTCACCTAAGAACACACGCCCAAGATACCAAGGTTGGAAGACCATCGTCCTCGAACGACGAGGGATCGCCTAAGTAAGTAAGTAAGTAAGTAAGTGAGGTCATAATGTGTATGATAACTAAGGGATGAAGGCAAGCGTTCCCTGTACAAGCAGAACAGAACAGAAGCCATGTCACTATTAAAAGATTAGTACAGAACAGTAGCTATGTATACAATTGGGCAAACACTTTATGATTCATACTTAATTGTGTCAGTGGAAAAAATGAAAAATAAAGTGAAATTATGACACTGTGTTCTAACTTAAGTTCACACCACATGTGAATAACAAGCCATTTTATTAACCATATTTGATCATAGGTTTTTGCAAATTGATAACAAGTATTTAATATTTTTGCAAACTCATATTTACCACGGCTATGGGGGAAAGAGTTGGTCTGCCTAAGGAATAAAGCTCCATTGTCATCATATTGTGAGATATTGTGATCTAGAGCTTCCAGTAATTGATGCTGGCTTAAAAGCATGCAATTAAGAAAGGAAATGTATCAACTGATTAATTGGAATATGAAGGACAGATTTATTATAGAACCATTGAGTACTCAAGTGTTATATTTTCCATTAAATGCCATTGAATCTGGCTTATTGTTAGCCCTCATTTATGGCCAGTTGCTATATTCTTATAACAGAATAAATGTAAAAATGTAAAAGTTCATATTACAGATGTTGCAAACATTCTCAGTTTTCAGGTTTTGCATAATTATCACATATAAGTTGAGAGAGGCATATAATTTGAACAGGTATGTGAACATGCTTAGATTTAGGGGAAAACATTAGAGTGTCACACATCACAATGCTATATGTTTGCCAAAAATGATTTTTTTGGTTTTACTCCCAGATATATATAGAGAAAGCCTTAATGTTTGATCCTGAAGCAATTGGATGGGGGGGGGGGGAGGTATGGATATTTCACATGCCAGGAGAACTATGGAGTATCTCTCTCCAGCTGTTGTTCATGTTTTGTAATTTATAGATTGACTTACAGGAGCAATTCACCAGACCCTTTCCAGATGAACAGTTTATAGGTCAATAAATGCACAGTTGTTTGTTTTGTATGATGAATCCAGATCTCTCTTCCAAAGATAGCTCAATGTTTTAGTTGCTATGGTACCATATAGTCCCAAATCTCAAATGTCAATTTGTCACTGAAATTACCCACAACTATGTTGCTTCAGAATGTTCAATGGAGCATGTCTTTGCTTGTGCCAATTGTACCTGTTAAATTGTGTTTCTAGTCTTGCTCTGGAGTGGACATTAGGATTTTGGTTGATGGTCCAGGTCTTGAAATCAAGTAAAGGTGACATGCACCTGTGTCTACTAAGAATTGCAAATTATGTGGACTATCTCCATAGGTACAATCAAACAGCTGTCTCACACAAGTAGAGAATGAGGGAAGTGATAAAAGAAGAAGGTGAGGCTTTCCTGCCTCTACCTTTTAACTTATCCACAAGATGCAAGGGTGATGGTTCAGAACTGACAACATAATCCCATGAAAATGGAAACTCACATTTGAGTGAGCTGCAGTGGCTTCTGTTCCCACAAGAAGAGTATTCTTAATCCCATTGTTCATATACACACACATCAACTCACTTTAGTTAGAACTTAGTAGATCTGACAATGTATACTATGGCTCACCATGCTTTATGCCACTTTATATTAAGTAGTCATCAATACCCCAAAGTATTCTACATGCTTTCCTACTAAACTCGAGTCATGCTTCCATGTGCCTCTGGCAACTAAATCACTGTAGATTCTGTAATTTAATTTAATGTGATGTTTCTAGGATAATGTAATAGCAGAGGTGAGCAACATGTGGCCTGTGAGCAAATTAGACCCTTGGATTCCACCTTTGTGTCTCAGAAGCCCCACTTCCCCCCTTTAAAAATGCATAAGTTGGGAACAAATTGTGCTTCTTCACCACACAAAAATTCTTCCAGTTGCAAGAAACCACAAGGAAATATACCTCCACTGTCACAAATATCCTCAACACATCACAAATATTCTCAAACTATTTCAGTGTTCCTCTGCAATCCTCCTCAAAGTGGTGACTGACAGGAATTGATACAAAGCCTCCTCCTGTTACCACTTTGAATGGAATGCATAAGAAAATAGAGGCTTATGTGAAGATCTTGGAAACATTGTTTGGGGTTGTCGCTACCCAAGTGCCCACCTCTGTTATATAGGTTCAAAGTCATATATAGTGCAGGATGTAACAGAATGTTTTTATGGCTTGCAATTCATGAACTATAAATATATGCAACATCAGGATGTAGCTCCAGAGATCTAGCTGCAACATTTCTTGATACTATCCACCAAAATCCTTTCTTTAAAGCTTCATAGGCCACACACATTCAGCTACTTCTGAAACACTAGGGAGAATGACTGTGAGTCATGATGTGTCTAGTCCATCCTGGTTGTGGGACACACTGAGACAGACAGCTGCAGAAACGTCACTGGGGTCCTGTCAAATTGTGTTGCAGATGTCTGTCTTAATAGCCCCATCCACACTGACCATATAATACAATTTCAAAGTGCATAATATGACAGTGTAGATGGGGCCAAGCATCCTGCAACTGGAAGAACATTGGACATGTCATTACTCATCACCTCACTGTAGTGTCATGGAAGTTGTTGTGTTGGGGGGTGATTAAAGAGGCTTCAAAGCTAACATCAGGGGAGCACTTTTAGTTGTTGCTATCATGCAGTAAAGACATGAAGAGGAGTACTTTAGCTGTCATTAAGTCAATCTTTACATCATAATTATTGAGCTAGATGCCTGCCCTTATTTATAAGGAACAGTTTTCAATGAACTACATACTCAAAAAAATGTTTCCTCCAATTTCAGCCCCACTGGGAGGGGAGGGAGGCAGGAAGAGATCCTGTGTCAGAGTATTGTTGTAAAACTAGCAGGTCTATATATGGAGATAAAAGAAAGAAATTGAAGGAGAGATTAGACATTTGTGCATGGTTTAACACTGTTCTGTTTGTGTAAGATTTTATATAATAAACCAATTTTTGTCAAGGTTGTTCTGATTCTAAATATAAAAATACTGAATATAGTCTAGATATATCATTGGAAACGCCTGAAAAATCTAGTTATTGGTATTTATTTTTAAGTGAAAGGCACATAAAGCTCTGAAAAGGAAAAACCCAGAAGGAAAGTATCTACTTTAGCCACATTTCATCTAGATCTTTCTGCGAAAGATATTCCTTGCTGCAATACATTGTTTAATGCTTCCAGCCTTTTTATTGGAGCCTCAATCAGCAAGTGCTGGAGCAATAATGAAAAGTAGAAAGGTGAAAATGAGAAGTGAGATTAAAAGAGAAATGCTTGAGCAATAACGGAACATATGTAAGAGAGACAGGTGGGATTGCAGTAGTTAAGGATCTGTCAAGCCTTTCATTACTGCAGCAGTGGAGGCCTAACTGAATGTTAATATAAGTGAAGACATACTCTGCCTAGAAAGTCCCAAGAAATGTTGAGAAAATGAGACAGGCTAAAAATACATGAGAAATAGACGAGAGCTAAGGCAGGGGGAAGTGGAGATAAGCCATGCTTGAATGGCAAGAGCAAGGAACAGGCCTACACAAGTGAGAAACGGGAGAAGAAAGAGAAAATTAAACCATTTATCTCATCTATTTCTCCTTTACTGTCTAAGCAATAAAATAGAAATGCGTGTGAAAACTCCATCTATGAAAAGATATGCATATGTATGATGTCTCTTCTCTGCTTTGGGGTTCAAAGACTATTTTCAGTTTGAATTCTCTTTCAAGTAAAGGGTGTGGTGTGTGAAGATCCAATAGAAGTTAAGCTATACAGGCAGTCCCTGAGTTACAAACATCTGATGTACAAACAACTTCTAGTTAAAACAGGGGTGAGACAACAAAGTGAGAGAAATCTACCCCTTAGAAGGGAAATTCACTCCTGGAAGAGTTATCATCAGAAAAAGGTGTCTCCACTGAAACTTTATCGCCAATCCTTGATTCCACAGCAAACCAGATCAAAATCCAGTTATCACAGGGACCGAACGTGAGGTGAAATCATCTGAACAGGGGCAAAAACAACAAAACAAAGACCACAGGGGTGTTAAGCCTGCTCTATGCTATCCAAAACATACACACACACACACTCACACACACACAGAGAGAGATATATATGACTGCAATTATACTTTAAAATGCACCTATTCCAACTTACATACAAATTCAACTTAAGAAAAAATACTGTATACAAAACCCTTCTTCTTCTTCTTCTTCTTCTTCTTCTTCTTCTCATTATTATTATTATTATTATTATTATTATTATTATTATTATTATTATTATTATTGCCTTGTTTTATCTCTCCCGAAGGAGACTCAAAACAGTTTAACATAAAAGCATCAGCATAACAATTTTAAAATATACAAATATATGAACATTAAAACAGGATTAAGTATAATCAGTATTTTTTTTAAAAAAAAATCCCAGTTAAAACCATTAAAACACATTCAAAGTTAAAAATCACATCACTCCCTTAATTGATCTTAGTTAGTTAAGTTAGTTAAGATCAATTAAATGTCTGCCTGAATAAAAAGTTTTTAGCCTGTCGGCAAAAGTACAGCAAGGAGGGGCGGCATCCTGACTTCCCTGGGCAGGGAGTTCCATAGTCGAGGGGTAGCCACCGAGAGGGCACTCTCTCTCGTTCCCAGCAATTGTAACTTGGTAACTGTCTGTATTCTTATGAAGGAATGAAGGAAGTGGAACTTCCAAGTCAAAATGCATTGATTGTCCTGTTAACTACTTTTGTTTCCCTTGATTTCCCTCAAAAAGATTTGGCACTTAATGTTACTCATTATTTCAAATGCCAAATGATGTGAAATTATAATTACAATAACTTCTCATGTAGGCTGTTTCATATATACTTTAAGATAGTGATAGAAATTGAAAAATTCAGGTGTGGTTATGAATGCATCCCTTTGTGTGCCTTGTGCTTACAAAGAGAGAATCTATCCAAGCTGCAGTAACTCAGTAAGAATGCTAGATCTGAATAACAATAACATAACAAATAGTCTTAGACCAAGTGAAAGCATCAGTCTTTGTGAACAGACAGCATTGACAGGTAATAGCTTTCCAGACATTTTAGGCATATGAAAAAGTTTGAGGCATCAAAGGTTTTAAAGGATTACAATTTATATTGAGCAATTGTTTGTTTGCTAGGAACTATTGTTCCTGGGATTTTGTTAGTATTCAGGTACACACCCCTTGAAGATTTCAGCAATTTTTTTACTCACCTCACCAAGTAATCTATGGAATAATGTTCTTTATTTGTGCAGGATTGTGATATTTTTGAGAAAGAAGACTGGAGAGTTCAACATTACACCCAGCAAAATTATTTTTAGACCATGATACTTCAATTTCTGCTTTTTTCCAGAAAGAACCGCAATTCATAAAGTGTTAGTGAGGCATTCTTCAGTCTCCAAAAGCATCTATGCTTTAGGAGACATTTCCCATTCTATGTGCTTTTACCATGACTGATGACCATTAACATTAAAGTAATACTAATCTTCAAAGTACTAATTTTCAAAATGCGAGGGAACATTTGGCTGAGGTATAACTAGCTATTGTTTCTCTAAGTACTTTTTCATTGTTGAATATATTTCATGTACATAACCTCAGCAATTCTTTCAGTACAGCAGGGCAGCATCATTATTGCTATATTGCAATGAAGAACAAAGTTAAGAGACAGCTGCCTGATTAAGCCTTGACACTGGCAGATCCTTATCTGCTATGGATTAGATTTGTTGGGACTCTACCAGGTCAGAGTTGCAAATATTTTCTTCTGGATCTGAGCATACGCTTGATATTTCAAGAGGAATTGTAGGGAATTCCAACCCTGTCGATCTCTGGAATGCAAAACAACACATGTTATTGACAGAACAATTAAGGGCCTTTATTACATTTAAAACATTATTCAATAGGGATGTATTTCTTCACTTATTTCATTTTCAGAGTAAGAAATGAGACATTTTAGCAAGTTTCTCCTTGCTGTGAGAAAGTACTCAAAAACTGTAGTTTTCAAAGATTATTCACATGTTCTGCAGGAAATGGTGGCTGGCAACATGTACTGCACTTACAGATTTATAACCTAGAGTTCTGGATCTTTAGCTGTTCTAGATTCAGTTATACGGCATATTCAGAATGATGCCACTATTGTTATGATCGTAAATGCCCCCCCCCCCATCCTTACAGTAATCTGCAGGGAGCTGTTTGGAGCAATGAAGATCTGTTTGGGTCATGATCAAGGTGTAGCAGAGTGATGTTTACAGCCCCTGCTAGTAAGTCAAGCTGCAACAATCAGAATTGGGTCTCCCGTCAAAACTCCTCATTGCACCATCAATAATAATAATAATAATAAAACTTTATTTATACCCCGCCACCATCTCCCCAGCGGGGACTCGGGGCGGCTAACATGGGGCCATGCCCAGAGCAATACAATATAATAAAATATAAAAACAGCATATCATAGCATAATTAAAAGTAATACAATAGATAATAATAAACATCACATCAAGGAATCAAGAAACAGTAAAACAAGAGCAGGCCGCATGAACACAAAGATAAAACCCGGGTACTCCAATGTGGACAGAGACATATGAAAGTGGGGCAGTTTAGAGGATAGATGTTCGGGGGGGAGTAACACAGAAATATATAACAGAAATTACTCACCAAAAGCACAGCGAAAGAGCCATGTTTTCAGGTCTTTCCTAAAAGCTAACAAAGTGGGAGCTTGCCTGATTTCAGTAGGCAGTGAGTTCCATAGTCGGGGGGCCACAGCAGAAAAGGCCCTCTCCCTTGTACTCACAAGGCGGGCCTGGGATATAGACAGTGGTGATAAAAGGGCCTCCCCGGGTGATCGTAAAGATCGGGCAGGTTTATGGAGGGAGATACGGTCACGGAGGTAGGTGGGTCCCAAACCGTTTAGGGCTTTATAGATGATGGTCTGCACCTTGAATTGGGACCGGAAGATGAACGGCAGCCAGTGGAGCTCCTTAAACAAGGGAGTGGATCTCTCCCTGTAACTTGCCCCCGTTATTAATCTGGCAGCCGAGAAGAAGTTTTCTTGGAAATGTTATCCTGTTTCTCCCAGTTGGCAGAGAACCTATTGTTCAGACAAGCTCTTGCCTGTTACGGTAAGGTTTTGGGGTTTGGGGGGGGGGTCAGACTAGCAGATGACAATAAGTTAGGCATTTGAAACTAAGTCAATTATGTTGTATCTTCTCCATTATGTTCTCCACAGAAAATGCTAAAGTTGAGCACTTACTCTGCACAACACATTTCTGGATGGTGCACATTCATCTTGTACTACATACTAGTGGCCAGTTGACAAATCATAAACAGTAAAATGATTCATTGATTTTAGAGAAATGGTTAGAGATTGTGCTACTGGGCATTTTATTTTCTGGAATTCAATGTCATGTGTTAGAATTGCACTCATATGATCATTTCAATTAAGAGAAACTTCATATATGCAAACTTTGCTTGTGCTACCACAACTAAAATATTATACCAACAAGTGGCAGCAAGTTTCATATAAGAACAGTGAGAATACCACCCTGAGTTTTAATATAGACTTCAAAGGTGCTAAATTTGGGTTCATTATATTTGGGGACAATGTTTAATAAAGAGAGAATAGAATGTCTGAAATAAGAAACCATGTAAAGCGGAGGTTGAACATCACAACACAGTCACAATCTAGGCCATGGAAGACTTAGTCCTCTACCTCTATCCAGACTGAGAAAGGTAAATTCTTGCTATGTGCAATCATGTATTGAACACTTCCAGGAATGCTTGGAAGCACCAGATGAGAATGCATCACTCTCCTTTTCCTATTCCTGCTGTGGTGTAAGATATACAGTAGAGTCTCACTTATCCAACATAAACGGGCCGGCAGAACGTTGGATAAGTGAATATGTTGGATAATAAGGAGAGATTAAGAAAAAGCCTATTAAACATCAAAACAGGTTATGATTTTACAAATTAAGCACCAAAACATCATGTTATACAACAAATTTGACAAAAAAATTAGTTCATTACACATTAATGCTATGTAGTAATTACTGTATTTATGAATTTAGCACCAAAATATCATGATATATTGAAAACATTGACTACAAAAATGCATTGGATGATCCAGAACGTTGGATAAGTGAGTGTTGGATAAGTGAGACTCTACTGTATGTTTGTAATTCAAGCAATAGAAAAAAAAAGCCCCACTTCTACTCTGATAAGGAACTTAACAATGTCATGATTGTCTTTTCCTGATTTCATCCAGTCCATAGTTGGCTACAGGTAAGGAATCTGCATCTTCAACTCATTTCCTTACCCTAATGTAATGTTTAGTGACTGGTAGCAGAGGGAGATATGGCACATCCCTGTAGGAAATTCAAATGAGAGAAACAAGGATATATTATGTTTTTCTCTTGGTAATTTTAAGATCATATTTTGCCCGTCCACACCAATCTTCTAAATTTTTCTGTTCATTCTAATCACAATTCCTATATAAATCTCATCAGCCCATTTGCAGAATCAGATCTAATGTCCATTAAGAGCTGTATATTAAGTAGATTTGTGTGTATATGGAGTACTCCTCTGTTCCTCTCACTCCGAATTTTATCCTTGTGTCCATGCGGCCTGCCCTGTTGTTACTGTTTTTTTGTTGTTGTTGTTTTTGATTTAATGTTTATTATCATCTATTGTATTGCTTTTAATTTATGCTATGGTATGCTGTTTTATATTCTATTATGTTGTATTGCTCTGGGCGTGGCCCCATGTTAGCCGCCCTGAGTCCCCGTTGGGGAGATGGTGGCGGGGTATAAATAAAGTTTTATTATTATATTGTTATTATTATATCTATGTTACGTTTCAGGAAACCTAAGTTTTTATAGTGAATTTTCAGTGGTTAGACTCAGAGAAAGCCTGAATCATTCATTAGGAATAATTTCAGAATTTGCCACCCGTATTATTAGTTTTCATATGAGAAGTGATATCTTTTTGATGGCTGACATAATATTCATAGTTATGCTCTTAGTAGAATTTGAATTCCCATCAGTTAACACAGTGAAAATTTAATAATGTGTTTTGCAGGCTCAGAAAATATTAGCTGAATATTGCAAGCAGACACAATGATTTTGTTTCATTTGTTCTGCCAGTGAGTCATCATTTCCCTTACATTATATCTTACTGGATGCAGATTTGGATCACTGCTTTCTCAATATAAAATAGGAATTCTTCTGACAAGTCTTCTCTAAGATCTAGGACAAAATAAGTTACAATTCCATGACAGGGTGTATATGTGCAGGTGTCACACAGTATATATGTCAGACATATTTATTTTTTAATGATTTCATTATCAAAAGATGTCCAGTCTATCTCATAAGTAGCAAAACTAGGAGAAACGTGTGCCTAAGTAATTAAGGTTGCAATCAATGTAAAGGAAATAGAACAGAGTTTTGTATTTGCCATTACCTTTTATTTTCTGCAGTAATGATGAGAAACATTAATGTCTTGGAACCACTTTCTCAAGCAGTTCAGGGCCTCATGTCAATAGATACAACTATACTTTGCATGGAAAAAGTGATGTCGTTACTGCCTTAAAAACAAACCATTTGTCAGAAAAAAAATAGATGGCAATACTTATTCTGTATTAATAAAGCAATTACATTGTAGCTAGATATATAGAAATAGCTTTTGCTTCCGGTGTGCTGTTGGGGGGGGGGGGGGGGGGACAATTTTCTAGCACCCAGGTAGGAGAGATAAATGGTTAAATACTTCCAAATGAGATTACATTCTGTGGGTGGGGCTAACTTTTAACCTTGCTTCCTTGGTTCAGAGATTCAGTTCTGGTTGAGTGTTGACCTACCTTCCTGCCCTTTAACAGTGTATGTAAGAGTTACTTTGGGGCTGGGTGGGGATTTTTCCCCTCCCAAGATCTAGTGGATTTTTTTGACCTGCTCTACACTATTTCTTTAGAGGCTAATTGGTGTTGGTGGGTCTTAAATAGGTAGTAATGGGGGAAATTGTGATGGATTTCACATATCGGAGTGCACCTAAGGCACTCATTTTGTTGAAGACCAGGAACAGGAACCCTCCCTTGTGCATTTGGGATGGTCTTGGAGCAGTGGGAATTCTGGTTTCATTAAATCCTCTGGGCTTGGGGCAAGTGACCATGTGGCCATACAAAGGAAAGCTGAAACTAAAAGATAAGGGAGTTAAGGATGGATAGGAGTTTTTCAAAAATGAAATACTCAAGATGCAAATGCAAACAGTGCCAAAAAAAGAAAAAATAAGACAAGTGCAAAGAAGCCAGAATGGATGTCCAAAGAACCAAGCTAAGACTCAAAAGAGACAAGTAATGGAAAAGGGGAGAAATCACCAAAGAAGAATTCAAACAAATAGCCGACTCCTGGAGGGAAAAGGTTTGCAAGGCTAAAGCGCAAAATGAGCTCAGGCTTGCCAGAAACATTAAAAAAGGGGCTTTTTTGCTTACATCAGTAGAAAAAGGAAGAACAAGGAGGAGATGGGGCCTCTGCAAGGAGAAGATGGGGTGATGGTGACGGGGAAAAGACAGAACTACTTAATGTCTTCTTTGCCTCAGTCTTCTCACAAAAAGAAAGCCGCCCTCAACCTCTGCAACATGGAATGGACGAAGGATTACAGGAAATCCAACCCCAAATAGGGAAACAAGTTGTCCAGGAACACCTGGCCACTCTAAATAAATTAAAGTCCCCAGGGCCAGATCAATTACATCCAAGAGTTTTGAAGGAGACGACGGGATCCCAGCTGAGCTGTTTAAAATCTTGGAAGGTGATGCTGTCAAAGTGATGCATGCCATATGCCAGCAAATATGGAAAACACAAGATTGGCCATCAGATTGGAAAAAATCAATTTATATCCCCATACCAAAAAAAGGGAAATGCTAAAGAATGCTCAAACAGTGGCCCTTATTTCCCATGCCAGTAAGGTAATGTTCAAGATCCTGCAAGGCAGACTCCAGCAATACATGGAGCGAGAGTTGCCAGATGTCCAAGCTGGGTTCAGAAAAGGCAGAGGAACGAGAGACCAAATTGCCAATATCCGCTGGATAATGGAGGAAGCCAGGGAGTTTCAGAAAAACATCTACTTCTGCTTTATTGACTATTCTAAAGCCTTCGACTGTGTGGATCATAATAAACTATGGCATGTTCTTGGTGGTATGGGGATACCAAGTCACCTTGTCTGTCTCCTGAGAAATCTGTATAAAGACCAAGTAGCCACAGTAAGAACAGATCACGGAACAACAGACTGGTTCAAGATTGGGAAAGGAGTGCGGCAGGGCTGCATACTTTCACCCTCCATATTCAACTTGTACGCAGAACACATCATGCGACGTGTGGGGCTTGAGGAATCAAAGGCCGGAGTTAAAATTGCTGGAAGAAACATTAACAGCCTTAGGTATGCAGATGATACTACTCTGATGGCCGAAAGCGAGGAGGAGCTGAGGAGCCTTATCACCAAGGTGAAAGAAGAAAGTTCAAAAACTGGGTTGCAGTTAAACATCAAGAAAACCAAGATCATGGTTGATAACTGGCAAATAGAGGGAGAAAACGTGGAGGCAGTGACAGACTTTATATTTCTTGGCGCGAAGATCACTGCAGATGCAGACTGCAGCCAGGAAATCAGAAGACATTTACTTCTTGGGAGGAGAGCAATGGCCAACCTTGATAAAATAGTGAAGAGCAGAGACATCATACTGGCAACGAAGGTCCGCATAGTCAAAGCAATGGTATTCCCAATAGTAACCTATGGATACGAGAGCTGGATCATAAGGAAGGCTGTGCGAAGGAAGACAGATGCTTTTGAACTCTGGTGCTGGAGGAAAATCCTGAGAATGCCTTAGACCGCAAGAAGATCCAACCAGTCCATCCTCCAGGAAACAATGCCCGGCTGCTCACTGGAGTGAAGGATGTTAGAGGCAAAGCTGAAGTATTTTGTCTATATCATGAGGAGACAGGAAAGCTTGGAAAAGATCACAATGTTAGGGAAAATGGAAGGAAAAAGGAAGAGAGGCCGACCAAGGGCAAGATGGATGCACGGTATCCTTGAAGTGACTGGGTTGACCTTGAAGGAACTGGGGGCGTTGATGGCTGACAGGGAGCTCTGGCATGGACTGGTCCATGAGGTCACGAAAAGTCGGAGATGACTAAACGACTGAGCAGCAGCAGCAGTATTGAAGGAACTAGCAGAAGTTATTTCAGAACCTTTAGCAATCATCTTTGAGAGTTCTTGGAGAATGGGAGAAGTCCTAGCAGATTTGAGGAGGATGAATGTGGTCCCTATCTTCAAAAAGGGAAAAAAGGACAACACAAACAATTACCGTCCGGTCAGCCTCACGTAGATACCAGGCAAGATTCTGGAAAAGATAATTAATGAAGTGGTCTGCAAACACTTAGCAATAAATGCGGTCATCGCTAATAGTCAATACGGATTTACCAAAAACAAGTCATGCCAGACTAATCTGATCTCTTTTTTCAATAGAGTTACAAGCTGGGTCAATACAGGGAACGCTGTGGATGTAGCATACCTAGATTTTAGTAAGGCCATCCACAAAGTCCCCAACAACCTTCTGGCAAACAAACTCGTCAAATGTGGGCTAGACAAAACTACAGTTAAGTGGATCTGTAATTGGCTAAGCGAATGAACCCAAAGGGTGCTCACCAATGCGACGTCTTTTTCTTGGAAAGAAGTGACAAGTGGAGTGCCGCAGGGTTCTGTCCTGGGCCCGGTTCTGTTCAACATCTTTATTAATGACTTAGATGAAGGGTTAGAAGGCACAATCATCAAGTTTGCAGATGACACCAAATTGGGAGGGATAGCTAACACTCCAGAAGACAGGAGCAGAATTCAAAACGATCTTAACAGATTGGAGAGATGGGCCGGAACTAACAAAATGAAGTTCAACAGGGACAAATGCAAGATACTTCACTTCGGCAGAAAAAATGGAATGCAAAGATACAGAATGGGGGACGCCTGGCTCAACAGCAGTACGTGTGAAAAAGACCTTGGAATCCTCGTGGACAACAAGTTAAACATGCGCCAACAATGTGATGCAGCAGCGAAAAAAGCCAATGGGATTTTGGCCTGCATAAATAGGGGTATAGCATCTAGATCCAGGGAACTCATGCTACCCCCCTATTCTGCCTTGGTCAGACCACACCTGGAATACTGTGTCCAATTCTGGGCACCACAGCTGAAGGGAAATGTTGACAAGCTGGAACGTGTCCAGGGGAGGGCAACTAAATGATCAATGGTCTGGAGAACAAGCCCTATGAGGAGCGGCTTAAAGAGCTGGGCATGTTTAGCCTGCAGAAGAGAAGGCTGAGAGGAAGCATGATAGCCATGTATAAATATGTGAGGGAAAGTCATAGGGAGGGAGGAGCAAGCTTGTTTTCTGCTGCCTTGGAGACTAGGACACAGAACAGTGACTTCAAACTACAGAAAAGAAGATTCAACCTGAACATCAGGAAGAACTTTCTAACTATGAGAACTGTTTGGCAGTGGAACTCTCTGCCCCAGTCTGTGGTGGGAGCTCCTTCTTTGGAGGCTTTTAAGCAGAGGCTTGATGACCATCTGTCGGGGGTGCTTTGAATGCGA
This sequence comes from Anolis carolinensis, assembly GCF_035594765.1. Classification (NCBI taxonomy): domain Eukaryota; kingdom Metazoa; phylum Chordata; class Lepidosauria; order Squamata; family Anolidae; genus Anolis; species Anolis carolinensis. The sequence continues at coordinate 69,027,918 of NC_085843.1, read as the reverse complement.
TTTCCTGCTTCTTGGCAGGGGGTTGGACTGGATGGCCCATGAGGTCTTTTCTAACTCTATTATTCTATGATTCTATGATTGGGGGTAGAATTCTCTGTGTAGCTTCCACAAGAGGTTGCCCTGGGGATGTGCACAGGGGACTCAGGTGTCTCGCTCAAGTTAGCTGAGGAATAGGTCTTCGATGGCCATTGCCTCAGCTTATTCCACACCAAGTTCATATCCTTTAAGAATTAAGTTGCAGGTCACAAAGAAAGTTAAATAGGTAACAGTAATAAAATTGCCCATAGTTATTCCATATGATTGTGTTTTCTCATTATTTCAGTGGTGGGAGAGCAAATATGTATTTTAAGAACAAATCACTAAGATCTACAGCTATTCAAAGTGGTCAAACATCTTAGTTTCTCTCCTCCTCCCCCCCCCCCCTCAGTGGATGCCAAGAGTATCCATAAACATATATTTCTTATCTAGACAGATAAAATTTATGAACAAAAGATATAATATAAGGTGTATGCCTGGACAATGAGAAGTCTACACTTTCCCCAATTTGTTTGTCAATTTAAATAAAATAGCTTATCAAAATGATAAGCTGCTTGCTCATTCTCTTGTGTTAAATAGAGTGTTGATGATACAGCTGCCTGCTTTGGCTATATTCTTGCTTATGAGTTGGAAGCCAAGGTAACCAGAAGATGATGAGGGGGACTTCTGAACAGCTGCAGATTAGATGTCAAAAGTCTCAGTCCTCACTTCTTCTTATTCCTAAGGAGATGGGTTGAGGAACCATGCCTCTATCACAGTGGAAGCCAGTAGGAAAAGAGAAAGATCATATTGCAGATGGCTTGATTCAAAAATGGAAGTTATAACCCTGAGTTTGTAAGATATAAGTGGGACAATTGACAACTGAATATCTTTAGAGAAGGGGGATTCACATTCATGGAGTCACCATAAGTCAACATTTACTTTGTGGCACATGTCATGTACAAAACCTAGCCCAGATAGATTTTAGGGCATACTTCACAGCAGGTTAGTGTTAGCTTCCCCTACTACAAGAGCTGTAATGGGAAATTTGACTGCTATTTTCTCCCTGAGCAATTTCTCACATTATTCATTTGTACCATCTCATCAGCTAATAAACTAGTGAACAGTGATTCAAATTTTTCAACACTTGGTTCTTCTTATGGGAGGTGACCACAACTTACCATAATGTGATGGGAATACATATGAAGGAGGATCATGTGCATATTGCCTTCGGTGCTTTGCAATAAAGATAGACTGTATATATAGCTTTCAATAAATAGGTCAACATCTTTGACTGCATCGTACTTCCCCTGAAGTATTATGTATTTAAAATATGCATATGCATTCATATGTGCCATGAGTTGATAGTTCCACATTGTGATTTTTACAAATCTCATAGTCAACAACAGATCTGTGCTATTTTGAGTAGGTTTCTCTAGAGACACTCAAGCAGCATGAAGTAAGTACAGAATTCACAGACATGTTAGTATTTGCTGTGAGGCGGACTTAGTATACCTTGAAGTAAACAATACATTATAGTTTTATTTTTCCTCTTCAAGTGGCAAATATAATAAAGAAAGAAGTTTATTAATAAGCTTAATCTCTATTAGATGTAAGTGCAGAAGTCATTGTTATGTAGATGATAAGTGAAAGAGAGTTTTGAATATAATTTATACAATTGAGTGTGTGTGTGTGTTTTTATATATATATATATATATATATATATATATATATATATATCCTTCTATTTATACAGATAATATTTGTTAATGCTTCACATGTATTACCATCTTTCTATACTATTTTCCTATACTGTATATATTGTTACAGTTGTGTTGCATTTGCTTGGAGCTATTATTCAATCATTCACTCACACACCTACCCTCCCATTCTTTTTATTATGTATCTGTTTACAATTATATTATATATTGAATATTTCCTAGATTCATGTGCTGTTGCGGTATTCATGCATCACTACATTTACAAGTGGAACATGTCCTCACCTCTAGAGTTTGAAACAATGGCACAAGTAGTTTTTTTTTTAAAAAAAACAACTCTCCCCTATCCAGAACAAATATAGATAAAGATATAGATATATTCTAACAAATCTATCATACCTTTACATGGGGGCACTACTTTGTTGATTCACCACAATTAGTATATTTGCTTGCAAAGATTATTGCAAAATTCAAATAACATGCTCTGGTTGTCTATTCTGGCACTCATTCTTCATGGGGAGATTTCCCTCTGTAAGATATATGTTCTTATTGGTATAATTTCACTAACGACAAGTCTTTCAATAAATTTATAATCAAAAACATATTTATTTTACTTCAGCATTTATGTTTCAAGGACATAATTTTTGGTGGACCACAGCAAGTATTTTCCCCAATTGGAATTTTTATGTTTGTACTTTTTTTTTTAATGTATGTACTGAGTCTCCGGTGGCTCAGTGTGTTAAAGCACTGAGCAGCTGAACTTGCAGACCGAAAGGTCCCAGGTTCAAATCCTGGGAGTGGAGTGAGCATCCGCTGTTAGCTCCGGCTTCTGCCAACCTAGCAGTTCGAAAACATGCAAATGTGAGTAGATCAATAGATACCACTCCAGCAGGAAGGTAACAGCGTTCCATGCAGTCATGCTGGCCACATGACCTTGGAGATGTCTACGGACAATGCCGGCTCTTCGGCTTAGAAATGGAGATGAGCACCAACCCCCAGAGTCAGACACGACTGGACTTAACGTCAGGGGAAACTTTTACCTTTACCTTTACTTATTTATTGCACTTGTATCCTGCCTTTCTCTCAGAATGAGAAAAGGCAGCTTCCAAAACATTTTCTTAAAATTCACAATAATTGACAAAAAATATTTAAATCACACAAAACAATATAAAACTTTTTTTTAAAAAAACAAAACTCTAGTATAAGAGAAAATTTTAAAAGAATATAATATCCCCTTTAAAAGCTCTCCTGCTCAGAGGTTAAAAGCCTCTTGAATAGGGACATTTTCACTTGCCAGCAGAATGAAATCTGGGAGGGGAGAAGTGTAGCCTCCCATGGAAGGTAAATAATAATAATAACAATAATAACAACAACAACAACAACAACAACAACAACAACAACAACAACAATAATAGTGCGGTTTTCTGGCATTGTATATTTTTGCGGTTCTATGACTGTTCATTTGTATTTTAATTCCATAGCTCACTTGTCGATGGATGTCCAGAATTAGCAGCATCCACCGCGGTCCTTTTTATCCTGGGCGACGACCAAGCCAGTATAGACTTCATTTTGGTTGGATTCTCCATAATGCTAATGGGTTAGGTGCTCTTAGTTCTGCTCCTCAGCTGAGGCCTCTCTGGCCTGGTTGGACCTGCCGATAGTTACACTACCGCCAGCACAGTCCTCAGTCATCATTGGAGCAGTTAAGCCCCCCCCCCCAACAAATCAAGATGAACACCAGAAAAATTGAAGAACCTTTGGAAATTGTGAAAGAACAAATTACAGCAACAGCCAGAAAAATTGAAAGATATGAAGCCAGAATCATCCAGTACAGACAAAATCAACTGTTTCAATCAAACCAAAGACAGTTCTACCAGAGCCTAAACCAAACAACAGACACAGTAAACATAAAGCCAGAGAAAACTGCAACAACGAAGTTCTGGAAAGAACTATGGGAAAATAATAAGAACTACAACAAAAACACTGGGTGGATAAAGGAGTTTGAAGGAAAATTCTCACAGAAAAAAATGGAACAGATGGAAATAACAACTGAAATGATCTGCAAACAAGTGCAAAAAGTCAAGAACTGGACATCGCCTGGTAGTGTTCAACTTCATGGATTTTGGCTCAAACAACTGATTAGTTTACATGGAAAAATGGCCCAACAATGGCCCAAGCAGTCAAAGAAGAAGAACATGCCCTGGCAGAATATGTAAAGCAAAGTGAAGAACCTGCTTTGATTGAAGTCAAAAATCAGAAACTCCTCAAAGCACAGTAGACAAAAAAACCAGTACAAGAAAGCCACACTACAAACTAGAGCTGACAGCTGGCACAACAAAACATTGCATGGAAAGTTCCTTGACAAAATTGAAGGAAAAGCTGATAAGGAGAAGACCTGGCTCTGGCTCACAAATGGGACCCTGAAGAAGGAGACAGAAGGCCTGATCCTTGCAGCCCAGGAGCAAGCCATCATGACAAATGCAATCAAGGCCAAGTTCGACAAATCAGCTGATGACCCAAATTCAGACAGTGCAAGGAAACCGACGAAACCATTGATCATATCCTGAGCTGCTGTAAGAAAATAGCACAGACAGACTACGAACAGAGGCACAACCATATGGCCCAAATGATCCATTGGAACTTATGCCTCAAGTACCACCTGCCAGCAGTAAAGAACTGGTGGGATCACAAACCTGCAAAAGTATTGGAAAATGAGCACGCAAAGATACTGTGGGACTTCCGAATCCAGACTGACAAAGTTCTGGAACACAACACACCAGACATCACAGTTGTGGAAAAGAAAATGGTTTGGATCATTGATGTCGCCATCCCAGGTGACAGTCGCATTGACGAAAAACAACAGGAAAAACTCAGCCGCTATCAGGACCTCAAGATTGAACTTCAAAGACTCTGGCAGAAACCAGTACAGGTGGTCCCGGTGGTGATCGGCACATTGGGTGCCGTGCCAAAAGATCTCAGCCGGCATTTGGAAACAATAGACATTGACAAAATCACAATCTGCCAACTGCAAAAGGCCACCCTACTGGGATCTGCGCGCATCATCTGAAAATACATCACACAGTCCTAGACACTTGGGATGTGTTCGACTTGTGATTTTGTGATACGAAATCCAGCATATTTACCTTGTTTGCTGTGTCATAATAAAATAGTAGTAGTAGTAGTAGTAGTAGTAGTAGTAGCAGTAGTATTTTTAAGACACATAGGTTCTGTTAGCAACATTATTTGCAGAATAGTTAAAAAAATAAACATCCTGCCTCACATGAATGTGTTTCTTCTGACACTCTGTCTTTGGAAATTTAGTATAGTTTTAATCTTTTGTAATTATTCATTTTTTAAAATTGTTATTATTACAAACCTCACTGAAATATTCAGGTATAGATATACATATTTTAAATAAATAAATACTGTGCAACAACTATTATCTTACCCATAAACTCTAGTAAAAGGTAAAGGTTTTCCCCTGACATTAAATCTAGTCATGTCTTACTCTGTGGGTTGGTACTCATCTTCATTTCTAAGCTGAAGAGCTGGTGATGTTCATAGATGCCTGCACGGTCATGTGGCCGGCATAACTGCATGGAGCACCGTTACATTCCCACCGGAGCAGTATCTATTGATCTACTCACATTTGCATGTTTTTGAACTGCTAGGCTGACAGAAATTGGGGCTAACAGCGGGAGCTCACCACACTCCCCGGATTCAAATCGCTGACCTTTCGGTCAGCAAGTTCAGCAGCTCAGTGGTTTAACCCTATAGATGTGAGATATTTTTATCCCCTGAAATATGCTCAATGCGACATTTTCAATTAATCACGAGAACACCATTGCTCATGAAAAATTTCCAAGCTGAAGCACAAAATGAGACAACACTGTGGTCATATAAACATGATATACAATTACAATACAGAATAGAATAGCTATCCTTTCCCATATGCTAGAAAAATGTCACAATATAAAATGTGTCTTTGCCTTTAAGGTCCAATGATATTGTTGAAACAGTAAACTCAGAATGGAAGCCCTCACACTTGCATTTCCCATCTGAACCCTTATAGGCATTGATGCAGTGGCTACCTGATCCTGTTAGGACCCTTATCTCCAAGATTGACAAAGTTGGATGGCTGAACTGTGCCAGTATGTATACAATAAGACCACTTAGATCAGCTTGACTAGCAGCTCTTTAAGCTCCAAACAGACCTCCAATTTGGAGTTTGTGTCTACTCTAATTGCTGCCTATAGCTGACATCTTTTTGGCAAGAAACCATCAGAAGTGTGGGCATACTGGAACCTTTGATGTTAAAAGATCTCACTCTTGTAGCTCTTCTCATTTGAGGACTACAGATGGACAAACATTAGAATACTGAAGATAAGAAGAACCAGAAAACTAAATAAACAAATAAATTGTGGGAACAAACAAAATAATTTTACCTCTCCCCTAAATGTAAAGCTGAGAAGGGTTCTTCAGAAAAAAGCTTGGGACCAGAATAATTTTTCTTTCTTATTGAGCAGAAGGTTTCCATAAGATCTTAATATATTCCCCAAGTTTTCTTTACATTTCATATCACAAATATCATTATAACACAACTGAACAAGCAATTGATGAAATATTTTCATTTCAGTTTTTTTCTCTTATCTCCAGTATTACATTTATTTTGTCCCAAACGATTATCAGTTTGCTCTTTTCTATACACATTTTGGTTCTGTTTTCTCCTAAGGTATGTAAATGTCCACGCAAGTTTTTCTTGTATATGTTCTTTTGCAAGTGTTTACCCTAACATAATGCATTTTTGCACATATATATTTAAATATTATGTTTTTAATTCCACTAAAGTGCTTTTTAAATTAAATGTTCTAAAATCAGATAACCACATCACAAGGTTTGTAGAAGTGCTATGTTTATATAACTGGTTTTTGGTTTGGATATTGATTCAGAAAATGTAAGTTAAGAAAGTTCACATTCAAATGTTCAGCCATTAATTTTTCTCTCTACCCTAAACTGAACTGGCCTTTTTTTTTGGGGGGGGGGGGGACCCAATTTTTTTAATGTCTCAAAGTACAAGTTACCTGTAAAAGCAGAAAATGAAATGTTTATAATTATTTTCATCGACAGATGCAGCAGAACAAAGCTTTCATTTCTGAAAAAGCTTATGCTGTGGGCATCTATTTGAGCTACAATGGATTGAAGTTTATTCTGAAGCATGATGTAGTCTTGGTGCTTTGATGTCTTCTAGGATGAAAGCCATGAATGCATCTTCTTGGTCTTTTGAGTCTGCCCATGTTAAAAGCAGGCTAACGATATTCCTGATAATGGCAGCTTGGATGACAACCAAGAATAGTAGTCTGCCTTGCACTGCAGTTCAACTACACTTTTGCTGAATTACAGCACCACTCACAATTCAGTATACAGTGAAAGTTATGAGCACTTCTCAACTCCCTAAGCCCTCATTAATAGCACAAAGTTGTTGCTACTTAGAGCTATGACAGGTACATTTACCATTGCGTGCTCTCCACTGGTTTCCAAAACCAATACAGCACAGGGCAATAAATTATATCACGATCCTTCTAGAGTTCATCCTCATCACTACTTTGCAAAATAAATAACAATAAGGAAAAAGGCAAAAATTAATAGAAGGAGCTAATCTGAGAAGGAATTTGTCCCAAGTTTCTAGACAGAACAAAAGAAACACAAGATATAATGCTTTTCTGCCATGGCACATTAAGAAAAGGAAGGAAAGGCTATCTAAAACTGGGGGAAAACTAGAAGGGGCAAAACTAGTTAGAAATAGTTGACATCAAAGGAAAATACAGAAGTCTGAATATTAGCTGTTACTGTTTGCAATGTATTTGAATCTTTTAAAGTAGTTTCCTGTTTTTGTTTTTGTTTTTCTCTTTTGGCAGTTGTTCCATTCGGTTATTTACAAAATAAAAAAACTCAGAAAATGGCAAGAGGAAAACTGATAAACAAGAATGAATATCAGTGGGTGCATTAGTTTTCTGAACCCAGGCAGTGGACTGGATTGGAGTAAAGAAGGTGTGAGAATACTTAAAGGGGACTATGAATGTTAAACTGAAATTACCAACTTCCAATATTTCAAAACTCATATATTACCCTGATGCAGTAGATTGGGCAAATTAGTGATGTATGGAAAAGTTCATATTACTAGTAGTGTTAGCATCTCAGAGGAAGAATACATAACTGCAACAGAGCCATGCAAATATTTTTTTTCAATTTTGATCAACTTTGGCTTAACTGAACATGAAAGACAACTACAATTTTTCAAACAGAGAAGAAGGCACATTAGCATAAAATATAACAAGATGAATAGGTTAAGTGGGAAAGGAAATATCTATATGACCTAGTGTTCAGTTATTGAAATCTTGACTATTTACCAGAGGATTGCTGTGAGAACATCAGGGATGGTTGCATGGTTGAGAAGGAGTGTAAGCAAACTCTGCAAGTAGCTGCCAGTGAACATGTTTATTTTTCCACACCCACTCTCTACTTATTCTCACTTTTAGACTTTCTTCTTCCCTCTTTCTTATCTATGAGACTGTCTTCTTATTTATAATCAAACTAGCTGTGCCCGGCCATGTGTTGCTGTGGCTTATGGGAATCATTTGTTGGCCAGGTGGAATAGCAGTGGCAATTATCTTCAAGAGTTCTTGGAGAACGGGAGAAGTCCCAGCAGATTGGAGGAGGGCGAATGTGGTCCCTATCTTCAAAAAGGGAAAAAAGAATGACCCAAACAATTACCGTCCGGTCAGCCTCACATCGATACCAGGCAAGATTCTGGAAAAGATCATTAAGGAAGTGGTCTGCGAACACTTAGAAACAAATACGGTCATTGCTAATAGTCAACACGGATTTACCAAAAACAAGTCATGCCAGACTAATCTGATCTCTTTTTTTGATAGAGTTACAAGTTGGGTCGATACAGAGAATGCTGTGGATGTAGTGTACCTGGATTTCAGTAAGACCTTCGACAAAGTCCCCACGACCTTCTGGCAAACAAACTAGTAAAATGTGGGCTAGACAAAACTACATATAGTGGATCTGTAATAGGCTAAGCGAATGAACCCAAAGGGTGCTCACCAATGCGATGTCTTCATCATGGAAAGAAGTCACGAGTGGAGTACCGCAGGGTTCTGTCCTGGGCCCGGTTTTGTTCAACATCTTTATTAATGACTTAGACGAAGGGTTAGAAGGTACGATCATCAAGTTTGCAGATGACACCAAATTGGGAGGGATAGCTAACACTCCAGAAGACAGGAGCAGAATTCAAAATGATCTTAACAGACTAGAGGGATGGACCAAAACTAACAAAA